>NW_022681458.1:96754474-97124474 GCF_009764315.1 Trachypithecus francoisi
CTGCAAGCTCCGCCTCCCGGGTTCTCGCCATTCTCCTGCCTCAGCCTCCCGAGTAGCTGGGACTACAGGCGCCCGCCTTGTCGCCCGGCTAATTTTTTGTGTTTTTAAGTAGAGACAGGGTTTCACCGTATTAGCCAGGATGGTCTCGATCTCCTGACCTCGTGATCCGCCCGTCTCGGCCTCCCAAAGTTCTGGGATTACAGGCTTGAGCCACAGCGCCCGGCCAGAGAAATTTTTAAAAAATACATTGGCCTTTTACAAACAATTTTAGAGTTATTCTTAGAAAAATTTTATTTATTTGAAAAGAATTTCTATGGTGGTCACATTTTTTTTCCTGCTATCACCACTTCAATAGTTATTGCTGATGTGGAGAAAAATTTTTGAAAAAAAAACACACATTTTCATCATTCTTTCCAACATTTTTACTTCTTATTTACATCGCATGATTTTTTCCTGTGACTAGAATTCCTAAAGCAATGTTTAGAAATTGTACTCATATAACAAACCCACTTAATTTTGCTTTTGGAGTTTCACCAATAAATATGGTGTTGACTGTGGATTTCAGACAAAAACAAATTAACCTAGTATTTCATAGTGTTGTTGTTGTTGTTTTTAACAAGAAAGAGTGTTGAAGTTTATCATATTTTAAACATATATTAATGTATTTTGTTTTCTGTGTCTGTTCACGTAGCATGTAATTAGTGATCAATTACTTATTGAAATCCTGTTGTTCTTAGTCTACACTCACCTTGGTTGTGATGGATGATGAGAAATAAACGCTAGAAAGGAGAAATCCTTGATTGAGAGTTTCATGAGTTAACACTTTTTTTTTTTTTTTAAGAGGAAAGCATATCTTTTTAATCTAATTGCACAGAAGTAGGAGTCTATGCTGGGAGTCTTATTTTCTAATGGCCAGATTCTCTGACTCTTGGGACATAGCCAAATGTGGAAGCCTAATTGCCATAACCACAAAACCCACGAAAATAGATTTTTGGCCAGATAGTGAAGGCTTTGGTGTATAAAGTCAAAGCAAAACATTTATCACTACATTTTTCATAGAATGCTCTGGAAGCCAAAAATATCAGTAGTTGTGACTCAGAAACAACAAATACATAATTAGTTGCACGAAAAGTTTAAAATACATTTTAAGCTCCTGTTTTTTCTTTGTTTCTCTATATGTAATTTTTCAGAAAGGTAGGCTATCAAAATGAAGAATTTAAAAAATAAATGAAGATAATTCATATCAATCTTTCATTTGCCTTTTTAGTCATACCTATATTTATCTATTTGATCTAACGCACTTTAATTTGTATTATTTCTTAATCACTGACAACAATAGGAACAGGTTATGTAGTAACTCAGGCAGAATTACAATGAGGGTATTCTAATTTGCACATACATATATATATGGTGGGGAGCAGAATGTTCTAATCTTAATAAATACAGTTTGGGTTATGAAAGTCCTATTACTTTTTTCTTTTTCTTTTTTTTTTTTTTTTTTGAGACGGAGTCTCCCTCTGTCGCCCAGGCTGGAGTGCAGTGGCCGGATCTCGGCTCACTGCAAGCTCCGCCTCCCGGGTTTACGCCATTCTCCTGCCTCAGCCTCCCGAGTAGCTGGGACTACAGGCGCCCGCCACCTCGCCCGGCTAGTTTTTTGTATTTTTTTTAGTAGAGACGGGGTTTCACCGTGTTAGCCAGGATGGTCTCGATCTCCTGACCTCGTGATCCGCCCGTCTCGGCCTCCCAAAGTGCTGGGATTACAGGCTTGAGCCACCGCGCCCGGCCAGTCCTATTACTTTTTTCTTTTGTTATCCTACTTTGTTCTCCCCAAGGCAAGAACAATATTCCCTACTTTATGCCGAAAAATATGTTTAAAACATACTTTTATAATAACCTACCTCTGTGTTTTAATAAGAGTAATATTTTAAATTTTATAGTAGGAATTGTTTATGCAGCTTCAAGCGTGTAGTATTTTTATATCTACAAGTAAGTTTTCAAAAGACATGCATATGTCTATTTAAGCAGTTTTATAATTTAAGAAATATCTTTGTTGAATTTAGAGCTAAAAATTATTATAGATTGAATTCAGCCCAAATTTATCTGTGTTCCTACAGCAGACACACAATCAAAAGTTAGGTTTCCTGCTCTGTGTTTAGGCCTTGTAACCATCTCATTGATCTGTGTTCTGCCAAGTTCTGGTGTAGTCCCACTGAAAATGAATAAGGTGATATCATAGACTTGAGTGCATTTGATTTTGTCTGAGGCACTATGCAAAGGTGCGTGATCACTGGTGATGACCTTTATCATCTAACAATTTTCATGCCTGTCTCTTCTAGGTATTTGAGGAAGCGCTCTCCTCTACTTCATCAGTACTAAGATGTACCATTTGCTTTTGGGAATTGGCACAGTAATGTAGGAGGAGTAGATACACTGCCACATTGTGACATCAACTTGATGATGTGTTTTAATTTCTGAAAACTTTGAATGTGGTCAAAAACCAGTATGTTGGAACTTTTCTACTATTTAGAGGATACCTTTGGACTTGATTAACTCATGACCTACATTATACTAGTTTCAACCTTCTTATCTAGATGTATATTTTGCAATTAACCCCATTTTTAGAAAGTTGTGAGGACTATATGACCTAATATATATAAAATGCTAGCTCAAAGAAGGCATTCAATAAAACATAGTTTTTTATTGTTCTTTCTAGGCTTTTAATTATTATTTTCACATAAAGTCCTAAGTATTTGATAATATTGCCTCCTTTTTCCCCTGAAGAAGGAACAAGAAAAGCTTCTAGGTTTTCCTTTCATATAAAATTTAAAATCAAAGTAAATCTTGCTATTTCATCCAGTTATCCAAGGGGTTAGGGCATCACTTAAGTGTCATGTTAGTGAATGTAATATTGGATCTTCAAATATCATAATAGAAATGTTTTCATTCTTTGGTAAGCTTAATAAAGTATGCTATGGAGAAAGAAACAGTCCCTTTGGTTGAGTTCAACCACCAGTTCTTCGCAATTCATTATGCCTCTAACTTTAGAATCTTAATTTAAAAAGGCTTCTTTTCCTCCCTTCTCCCACTGTGCTTTATAACATTCAAAGTGAAGATGAGCACGTTTGTATCTATGGTTTGCTACAGGTGTAGAGCTAGTCCAATTGTATTGTAAACAATTGCTAAGATTTCATAAAAGTTTTCAAACTTTCTGGAATAAATTGTATATTTGAATCTTCCAGACAACTGCAAATTACATAAATTTTTCTCTGATAGTTATCTAGTATGAAGTCACATTTTAGTTTAAAATTTAGGCTGTGTTTTTATTCATGACTAGAGATAGGAAAGAAGGAAAGAGCTTGAAATATTGTGATTACTGTTATGCCTTTTCCATCTGAAACACATGATGTTAGTTGCCTCAGAACTATTTTTCCAAGTAGAAGTGGTCTATGATTAAAAAGATCTGCATTTCAATTTTTTAAATCAATAAGCATTTATTTATACAAGATTTTTCAAATTTCTCATGACTTCTCCCTTTCTCTTAAAATTAAAAAATTACTAGTAACTGGAAATCAGGCACAGATATCCAGGAAATGTAATTTGGCAATAAATGCTGTTTTGAAGTACACTGCAAGGTTTGTGGATAAATATTTCTTTAATGTGTGTAATTACTGGATCAGCAGAATAAATGTGGTCATGTCCTTGTAATTAATACATTGTCAAAAGTTCATTTAAGTATAATAATTTTACTGGGAAAATGCTGTCTATGTGTTTCCCGCAATAATTTGTTAAATTAAGTGCAATAAATATAAAAATATCCCTAGGAATATATTTATTTTTTTCAAGTTCTTTTTCACGAGGTGTCAAATAATGCTTTTAAGAACCCCCTGCATATATCGCCTTTACCCTAGCCCTTACCTCTTCAGTTAAAACTCCTCAAGAAAGTATATGGATAGAGACTAAATACCACAATAGACTTTTCTAGACATTTAATTTTAGTTTTAGATAACTATAAGCTAGCATATATTACAGCTTAGGTTGACAAATATTTAGCCAGGAATTATGCAAACTGCCAAGTGGTCTTGCCCTTAATATCAGATAATAGTAAAGCATGGCTCTTTTCTCTTCACTCAGCTGAACATTTATCTGTGGAGGATGGAGTCCCAGCAGCACAGAATTCTAGGCTGGAAGGGATCTTAGAGATCACCCCATGCAACCCGTTGGTTTAGTTTTGTCAAATTGCTCCATGCTCGCCACAGAAGGATGCTGGGCTCTCCTAAGTGAAACAGCTGTGGGCACTCAAGGGGGACATGATAAATTAAAGGTGCTTTCTTTATAATGTTATGGCCAAAGGGCTGCAGGGAAATATGGTTTCCATTGCCTGACATTTTACCTGTGTTGGGAATGTAGCTAGATGGTCTATAAATAAAGGGCAGCAAGGAAACAAGAGTTTCTGAACAGTGTTGGGAATAAATGCAGCGTGTGGTAGACATGGCTCGAAGTGTTATGAGCTAGGAAAGACCTTTTTTCTCCCAGCTTTGCCCAAGTAATTGATGGATAAGGAATAAAATACAAAAATAAATCAGTGTGCTAGAAGGTAAAGCAGGTGAGAGGAAGAACGGACAGATGCTAAGTCAGCAAGCATAGATTGCTAACTGTTGTCCACTTTGATAGTATCTGCATGTTCTTTCCACTTTCAGTTCCATATATACATATATATATATAAATATAAAAATATATATATATATATAAAGATATTCAAAACCTATGGCTCCAGATCAGCATTTCATATGTTATACAGCCTCAATCAATTTTCCCATGGATTTCTATGGGCCTTTGGACCAAATTACTGATCAAAATTAGCCTGCTTTAGGGAAGGTAGCTACATTGCAACTAAATCCAGATCTTGCTATTTTACTGCTCCATCTTGCCACATAATAGACTGCCCATCCTCTAATTCTTCCAAAGTACCTACTAGATCAAATGTGTTGTGTGCAATAGATGTTGACTGAAGACTGCCGAATTAGAAAAGAATTATCAGAACTTACTAGTGCGAAACAAATCCTTAAAATTCAGTATTAGGCACTGCCATACTAAGAAGTGAAGAAGATCTACTATTCCACACCTTGGAAAACATATAACTGACCGTATTTTTCTGCAGAACTCTGGCCTCTTCCTGTGAAACTTGAGCTCTCCCTTCTCATTCAGACCTTCGAGACATCTTCTGCTTCCTCCCCTCTTATACTCTGTCCTGGGTTGCTTGTAGAAACATTCTTTTCCTACGATTACACACAATTATTTGTCCTTCTGTTTTATTGCCTTCTTCCCTAACATCATACGGAGATGGGCTTATTTTAAACTTCTAAAGAGACACTCAGGAAGTTTCCTAAACAAAAAGTCATATTACATCTGTAAATTATACTACTGTCTAATTATTCGAAAAGAACAACAATACATTATTGTACTAAATCTTTTTGCTCCCTTGCTGCCACTTAGGTCCTATTTGGATAACTCCAAGAAGTATATCAGGAGGGGGCAAAGCCTTCACAATGCACTGGAGGAATTTAAAATCTAGTTGTGAAACAAATACAGTATATACATAGATATACATGTGGATACCTAGCTGGGAATCAAAAAATCACCAAGTTTTTAATTACAATCAAATAAGCATGAGCTAGCATAGTACAGTCTTATTACATGAATGATCAGAGAGGAAATAATTTAGAATTCAGAAGTTGTACTGATAGAACTTTTGGGGAAGTTTTGGTGCATGGTCAGTACTTTGACATAGGCAGGTATGCTGTGGTCTTTTATAGATCCAGTGAAGTAGGCAGACTAACTTCAAGGCTGATCAGGCTAAGCTCTAGGGTTCTTCACTTGCATTGATTCCGGGTACTGGTAGTGTCCCTGGCAATGTGTTTGTGTCGTCCCTATTTTTGCATATATGGTCATAAAGTTGCAAAAGTGAAATATGTTAACTATAATTGACTGAAACTCCTGCCTATTTCCTCTTTGATTTACTCTGCATGGCCCTTATCTAGTCCAGCAGTGTTAGAGTATCCAGATCCCATTTGGGGATTTTACTCTGAGGAGGTTTAGTTGGTGATACATTAAATCAGTTTAGTGGCTTATATTAAATACTTATGTGTTTCACAGATGCTTCTGCACAGTTGACAGATAAAATTCAGGACATCAGTGCAATTTGAATTTTGGATGAACAATGGATAATTTTTAAGTGTAAGTGTATCCAGAAAATATTGTTTGTTGTTCATCTGAAATGCAAATTTAACTGGGCATCCTGTATTTTTATTTGCTAAATCTTACTACCATATACTCCTGTGTTTGGTTTCTGCTAGTCGACCTAATGAAGGATGGTCAGGTGTGCTTCACCACGCTCTGTACCTACTCTCCATGCAGCCAGACCCACCCAAGGTATATTCTCAGAGATCACCCTGCAAAATGATCATGGACTATGATGCCCTGGCACTGGAAGACTATAAGTAGCAGAAAAGGAACGAGGTTCAGAACGTTCTAAATCAAAAGCTGGTCTGAAGGAAGTTTTCCTCAAACTTACACCATATGTATATGTGTGTGTGTATATATATATGCACACACACAAATATATGTAGCATATATACGTGTTTGTATGTATATATGTTTGTGCATGTGTATATATGTATGTGCATGTATATATGTGTGTGTGTATGTGTACATATGTATGTGTGTGTGTGCTATAATTTTTTTTTAAAGGGCTTTGAAAGAAGTTTCCTCACATTTAACAATTCTAAAAGTTCCCATGTCCTTACCAACAGTGAGCTGTGAGCCTGAGAGTAACTTTCCTAAAGTAGCTATTAGGGAAAAAAAAGAATTAAATATACTAGGAGAAAATTCTAATTACTTCTTCATTGATAGAAAATGAGAATTATGTAAAAATCATATGGAGAGATGATCAAAGAAAGTGTAAAGAGACAAAAAAAGTAAGGAAAAAAAGATACAGTCTAGTGCCCCACAATGAGGTTATGATCAATGATGGACCACATATAGGGTCGTGCTCCCATATGATTATAATGGAGCTGAGAAATTTCTATCACTTAGTGACATTGTACCATAGTACTGTGGCAGTGCAACACATCACCTTTTCTATGTTTAGATAAGCTTAGAGACACAAATGCCATTGTGTTACAATTGCCTACGGTACTCAGTATTATAACATGCTGTATAGGATTGTAGCCTAGGGGCAATAGGTTGTACCATATAGCCCAAGTGTGTGGTAGTCTACACAACCTAGGTTTGTCTAAGTATACTCTAAGATGGTCTCATAATGACCAGTTTACTGAAGGAAGCATGTCTCAGAACATATCCCCATCATTAAGTGACACATAACTCTATCATTTTTCAGGATTTTGTGTTGGCTACCATCTTCAACTGCTTTTTATGAAAATGGTGTTTGGATGTACTTTTTTACTTTAAATATATATTCACATATTCACAAGTTTGTGTTCTTTCTCTAAAGAGGAATGTCAAAATTGTAAAAGCAAAACCATGGGGCAATGGTATAAGAGCCATCCTTAGACTTACAGGTCTATGTTTATACTATGTTTGGTTTGTGTTCTGGGTCTTGATTCTTTTCAGTTTGAACAAAAAAAGCAGCTGTGATTTTGAGTCAGTTATCAACTACTGTGGCATGATGGTTACGATTATCTGTGGTGTCAGATTGCCTGTGTTCAATGCAGGCCCCATTCTCTTTTCACCACTATAACCTGAGACAAATTGCTTAGCTGCCTCAGTGAAGTGAAGAAGATGATTGTTAGGACTAAGTGAGATAATAGTGTAACAGACTTAGCAGAATAGTTGACACATAGTGAAAAGGCTTTGCCAGTTTTGAATAATGTTATTACTGTTATTATCAGTATTATCATTAGTCCAAAAATTTGCTTGATATAATTCAATTAAAACAAATGGTATAAATAAAAGTGTGTTACATTCACAATCTCACGAATCAATTAAAAGTTATTTTGTGAAAGTGTCTACATAAAGATAGTTAGGTTTTAATAATGTAGCTCAAAGAAAAATGTGTGACCTCCTATCTCTTTCTCTGCAGCATCAAATTAGAACCATCCAGTATTTGGCTTGTCTTCCAAATCTTGGGTTCTTTGTAATTTTAGAAAAAAGAGTTTCTGTGATCTTGAGTCTGTTACCAACTACTTGAGGTCAGCAGACAGAAATTCTGTAAAGGATTTTTTTTTTCAGTGAAAAGGAGAAAAATAAATCATAGCTTATGAGTCCCTCCTTTAGAATGCCAAAACAATTCAAAAAAATCATGCCATTTACAGACATATTTGCTTAGGTTCCACTAAACGGTACTTCTACAGTTGAGCCAGAATCAAATTGCTACTCATGACCACAAGAAAACAATTTGGATGGCTATCAGTTTGGATGATCTTGGGGCCGGTGTGCCTGACTCAATGGGAAATAAAATGTTAACTAAACCTAAAAACTGCTTGGAAACTTCTCTGACATCTGTTAATTCAACATAAATATATGGTGATAAGCATTCAGTGTAGTTTCCAGTGTATAGTTAGAGTGTGGAAAAAGTAAACATTTTGTGTATAATGAAATCATCATTGAAAAAAATGAGATAGGTTTGTCTGAGATAAAGTATGTGTTATGGACTGAATGTTTTTGTCCATCCCAAACTGCTGTGTTGAAGCCCTAGCTCTCAGTATGATGGTATTTGGAGGTAAGGCCTATGGGAGACCATTAGGTGTAGATGAGGTTATGAGAGCGAGGTCCCCATAATGAGATTAGTGTCCTTACAAAAACAGGAGGAGAGACCAAAGTTCAAGCTGTCTCAACCATGTGAGAACACGGTGAGAGGACACCGTTTGTAAACCACGAAGCAGGCCTTCAATGGGAAACTAATTGGTCAGAATCTTGATCTTGGTCTTTCCAACCCTCAGAACTATGATAAATACATGTCTGTTGTTTAATTCACCCAGACTACTGTATTTTGTTGTGTCAGCCAAGCTAACTAAGATAGTATGCATCGGAATTTATCCTTCAATTATTTTAGGAGAACTTATAGTTGGCTCCATTATACTATTTAATATATAACAATGTCATTCTTTGTGATTGTGACCTATGTTGGTTTCCCTTCAATATGCTCACTCCCATCATGTTTCTTCCAATGTGCTATTTTCCATAGAATAGCATTTATAAAAGTCACCTGTAATTATGGATTCTGTTTCCCACTGGGTTCTAAGCTCTTTTACGTCTCCCTTTCTCTGAACCTCTACTTCCTGCACCATATCTTATACAAAGTCACCCTTTAAATGATGTAGTTTAAGGGAAAGAATGAAAAGAGGATACATATGTTGTAATTTTTAAAAATGTCAAGAAGACTCTTGCATATCTACTGACTACTAATAATAGTTATATAATAATTACAGGAATAATTACATTGGACTCTTCCATTGTATTATAAAACCTTCGGTCCCATTTTGAATGATAACCCCATGCTATGGGTTTTGTAGAATGCATATCTAATACATAAGTATGTTAAATAAAAGCCACAAGACATACGAGACACAACTAAGAAGCAAACATAGAAGAGAACATTAAAACATTGATCTTCACATCTCAGAATATAATTCCAGTGCTCCCAGTAGAGTTGCAGAGAGTGGAAAGTCACCACAAGAACATATTTCCTCCCAGAGTCTGTGTTTTCCTTTTCCAAGTGTTTAATGCCCTGGTCTACCACTGTTCTCAAATATTAAAGAAGCACAGAGTTCTTTACGGACTTCAAAACATCATCAGCACAAGGACAAATGCTTAGCTAAGGCTCACATACATCATTCTCGTTGTTACATATGGTAATTTTCTCTAAATTAGCTCGTTTTCTAAGACTACTGTATCACCCTGAGATATTAAGTTTTTAAATTGGCTTTTCCCACCTCTTTTAAAGTTAGTTGGCTGATTGCCATCACATAATTTAATGATCTAGTCCAATCTATACAATGACTGTGTAGCATGGGCAAGATAACTGTAGAGAAACTGCATGCCATTAATCAGTTGGCTTTTTGTTCTTACATGTTCCATTGCTTATCATTCAAGGAAGAAAATTGTCCTTTGACAGGGGTCCCATTGTAGGCTTTTTACTGTCCAATAACATCAAGGCTGAGATTTCACAAGATAAATGAGAATGGTATGTATGGGGTGAGACTTAGTTAAAAGGCCTATTTTCGTATGAACGGTTTTTGAAAAAATTAGAAATGGGTCTGTATTGTTGGGGAATGGGTTGCAGAAGATGTGTATTTTAAAACATGGAAATAGTTTAAGTAAAATAGATGATCTCATTAGAGATTCACCAATTTATGCAAAAGACTACTACTCTTCATAGTAAAAAGGATAACACCAAAATTCTAACTCTTGATAAGCATCATCACTTCTTCCACCTTCAATAAACAATGACTGCATTGACAAAGGAATTTTTTTCTCAAGGGATAGCCTAGGCACTCTACTCATGGCCATTATTCTTCATTCCCTTACAGGTGGGAAGCTGCCTTTTTAATCTTTGTATTTTCATAGCCTAAGTCAGTATTTAACATTTATTAGATGCTCAGTTAATGTTTCTTAAACCAAACCAAACCATTCTTGACCTGGTAAAGCTAACTCTGCAAATAAGGAGTTATTACTAGGGAAATACATTAACATACAATTTCTGGAGGAAGAGACAACACAGTGAAGAAAATGGTGACCTTTCCATTTGCATGGGAGGAGCAATTAGTAGTTTGAAATGCAATGTCTTAACATGTATGGTGGAGTTTTTTTGTTTTATTATATTTAATTTTTAAGGATAACAACAAAATTAAGATTGAGAAATGCTCTGTTGTTAAACATTATATTTATGTAATTATATTTACATACACACATACATACACCCATAGGTGTAATTATGTATGCTTTATTTTTTCATCTGTTTATGTTATCTTAAGCTTTATGGGTTAGATTTCTGACTGAACCACTTCTATTGAAAGTAATGCCCAAAAGTTCAATAACTTTTACACTGATCTAATAGTAAATTATTCCTTGAATGTATCTCAGTGCAGGGACGAAAAAAGGAGAAAGACTTTCCTTACATCATAGACAGATTTTCTTGACGCTATACCAGTTGTTCTTGAATGTATTCTTAGTTCCTCCCTCTCTCTCTCTCTTTTAATATTTCCACTTGTATCCTCTGGGGTAAAAATGTTTCTATGGGAATGATAGTCAGCAAAGTGTATTTTTGATAACTTAAGGGCAAACTTACTGTTGTGAATAGAGTGATGGGTGCATTTAATAATCATAGAAGCAAAGTTAAAAATCTAGAGGAACACATGATTATGAGGTTATTTCAGCATTAAAACTAAGTAGTATTTCTCTTCACCAGAAAATATTTGAACAAACGGTATCTTACAAGCAGCATTTGTTCTTTTAAAGTACAATAGTTTTAGGTAGAAACAACAACAAAAAAGATAAAACTATTTCTCACAGTCTCTGCTAGCTGCATCTTCACCTATGCAAGTCTGTGCCTATTCATAACTTCTATTGCTTTCTCTCAAAACCTTCATTCTAGTAGAAGCTATAAGATGGCCCCTTGATGAAAAGCAGATGTTTTTGTTGTTTCTTTTTCCTTTTAACCCTGTTTGGATTTTTAAAGTATAATGCATATTGTTAACTCTCGTTAATAAGCAAGAACATAGCCATGGCACTTAAGTGAAAACAGGGCAGAGAGGCTGGCACAGTCATACAAGGAGAGGTTCATCAAACACCAGGACATACGAATGTATAAGAATGAATGATCAGATGTGGGCTTTAAATCAATTTTATCTTCACCGTTTTAACATCAAGAAGAGTTGTTAGTTGTAAACCAATTGTTATGCAACTTAATGAACTAATTAGGAAAATCAGTTGCAATAATAGTATTGGTACAAACTGATCTGAATATAAAAAGTAGAATTAGAATTCTAATACTAAACTTTTCCAACTAGAAAGACTGCATAATAATGTTATTACAAGATCTGTGCTTTGTAGAAATTAATCATAGGTTGTTCTTCATTACTGCATTTGATTTCTATAATCCATTCTTTTGTAATTGTGCTACACCACACTGTTTTGCTTGTGATATTTCTGTTGTGTGCATATACGTTTTGAGGTCTTCCAGGATGAGCTAGATAATTTCTCAAATAACATTGCATGAACTGGCTCTAGCATCATTTTTTCCTATTCTTTTGCTTTGTTCAATGAATGAATGTCTGTCATCCAGAGATACAAAACATGAAGACCTCTGCTCGAAGACCACACTTGGGCTGGCAAGAGTACTCCAACTGCCTGGTTGAGTCACAGACAGAGCTGGGATATACCAGAACTAATTCACAAATAATAGAGAAAAGCTATCTGAGTATCACTTAGACCATTTTTAATGTGGAATTCTCCAAAGATGGAATCATAAACTCCAGAAGATGTATGTCAGTTGTCACTCCTATCTTTTGTTCCCTAAGTTGTGCATTTTTAATATGAATGAAATATTTTCCTCAGCGGTGACTGGGTAATTGTTTTGATAGTTACATAATTTTATATCCTAGTGATGAAATATTTATGCATGCAATTCAAGTTATCTGTTATAAAGGGAAACTATTTAACTATAGTGGACTAATGGTACATAGGAAAAATGGGTGTCAAAATGAAATTTATTATATCTTCCAAGTACTGCTTTCTGTGATAAAATACAATTTGTATGATTGTGAAGTAGCATTGTTTATTTTTCCAGTCAAAAAGTCACTGTCAAAAGTATGTTTGGGGAGGGAAAAATAGCCTTAAAACAAATGTATCACAGAGACTATCTAGGTTGTTAAAAAAAAAAAAAACCTAGGGCAGCATGTTAAAAATGAACATTTCCAATACAATTTGTCACCCATGCATAAATCTTGCTGACATTTTCAGTCACTTTAATAGCCTGCCCATTTTATAAATCAGTATGAACTTGCACAGTTGCAAAAAGTGTGTATTTTGAACATCTCATTTGCATACTTTACCAAAAGCCAATGAGGCAGTGGGAACAGCACTGGTGATCATAATACGTGTTTGGGGAAAGGCAGAGAGATCACTAATGGCTTTGCCTTTAGGGATTTCTGTACTCCATAGGGGACGAAAATGAGAAATATTTTTCAAACAGCAGGGGTAAAGGTTTTAAAACTAGAAACACATGGAGTGATAAAGATGCTAGTGCCACAGGGCGCATAGCAGGAAAAATTTACAATGTAAAAACTGTAATTTCAACATTAGGAAGTAATAATCGTGTTTCATCATTGTTATTAAAGCATGACCCTTAAAGTCACATAAATTAGATATAAGTTTCAAAAGAAGTTTATTAATCTTTAGCAGGAAAATATTAGGAAAGTTTATTATCAGATAAGATTTTCACATCTTATGATTGCACATTCTTTTGATTGCACAGATATGTGTGTGTGGGTATGAGTATGGCTGTGTGTGTGTGTGTGTTCCTAAGGGAGTCTATCATTTCAAAGGGTAAATAAAACTTTGCTCACTATTAGACACTGGGTATAAATAGTGCCCGCAGATACTTCTTATTCTTTTAAATTAGCAATTTGAAGACAGACTGTGGTACACAGAGAACAGGGGCTGACCCATATATCTTGAATAGTATATTTGTTCCAAATAGAATAGCAGATAGAAACTAAAGTTCAGCTTCGTTACAGAATTTTGCTCAGATGACAGTCATTGCAAACCAGTGTGGCTAAAAATACCATTAAATTAGTAACAGGTTTGGGGCTTCTTGGACTATTTCAAGATATATAATTAAAATACAAGGTTTTATTAGTAATATTAGTAGCTCTGTAGCAAAATCAGTGAAAAATTATAGCTTAGAGAAAGGCAAGAACCAGTAATTATCAGTGAGCCTTCATGATAAAGAATAATTTACATAAAGAAGGTAATGTTTTCGGTGGTAAATACGTTGACTTGAAGTTGAACATTGAGTTTATGGGAGAAATATTATTTTTATCAATTAATAATTCTCTCAAAAGTCTGGCTTTAGAATTTATGAAATCATTCTATATTGTTGCATAATTATTTAGGTAAAACTCAATCTTGGCAGGTTTAGGTAGGAAAATCTTTGTTTCTAGAGTAATGGCTCAATTTTATTCTAATAATTTATTTTAACATTTAAGAATAGAATGACTGGTATAAAAAATTATAAAAAATAGTTTTATGAGAGCAAACACTCCACAAGTACATTATAAACTGAGACAATGCAAATTTGTATTAGTTCAAAGTCAGAGATATACATTTTTGTATGTAAGATGTAAGTAAAAGCTGTTTGTCTTAGAAAAATATAAGGAAATATAAATAAACATAAAAATAACTTTAATTTCTGTAACAGCAACATAGCCATTTTTAATATTGTTATATTCATTATTCTTCCCAGGAATATATGTATATCTATACATACAAAAACATCTTATAATTTTTATTCTATTCATATAGAAATATACTTTCAAAAAATGTATGGCAATATTATTATGTTGTGGCACATACAACCAATGAACTGTAGATCACCAAAGCGTGGCCAAGTAGAAAACATACAGAATCTGATAGAATGAAAATTCAGGATCATTTAAAATTGGATTAATTAAATGCAAAGGACTTCCAATAAGATATTAAGCTTGTGTAATAGACCTCATCTTAATAATGTTTGCTACTGATTTATGTAATAACTCTCATTCATAGATATTGCTTATATTGTTCTGAGTAGTTTTTTAAACATTTTGTGATATACTCAAATCCTTTCACATCGACTAAGGTGATGTTTATTCTCTTTAAAAAAGCAATAGTCATCCATAGCAGTAAGTTTATTGACAGTCATGTTCCATTGCGGAATTATGAAATAAATAGCTTTCATTGCATTTGTTAATTTGCTGCAAGGAAAACAAAAAGACCCAGCGATAGGAAATTCATAAGAGACAAAATGGAGAAACTAGGAAGACTGAGAAAAGAAGCATTCTTAGTGTGCTCAAATCCTTTTTAACTAGAAATAATATAGACATAGAGACTAAATTATAGGGAAAAGAAACAAAGTGAGACAAAGGTGTTAAGTGTTGGCAGAAGAAAAGGTCTTAGTGAAGTCTGTATTATACGTACACAGAATGAGAAAGAATCATGAGGGACTGAGAAAGTCACTGAATTGATACAACTATAATGCTTCAATGCCAAGTCATTGGAAAAATAAATCATAATTAAATCTTCATATATAAAGAACACTGAGAGGCTGTAAATAGCAAGGGTAGAGTAAGTTCAGACTTTTCCCTATCTTTAAGGCACATAGAACTGGAAAATAAACATAAATAACTGAAAATGCATTCTATGCTTCAACAAAGAGTGTAAAGAATTGCTCTTTGTTGAAAAAAAATCTTTTGTTTTACTGTTCTTTCATTGGCTATAGCTTTTCTATTTGATGCATATTATACTCAAGCCGGTTAAATGAAATGCTCATTTTGTTTAACAAAGAATGGTATCTTAAGACTTACTTTTGTATGTCCATGGAGAAATTTACACTGCAGAATTTAATATGAAGAAAGCCCCCCTTTAGAATGAGACCTGTTCTAATGTGTTAGTCAGCTTTTGCCAGATTATGCTGCAGTAACAAATAATCATCAAATTTAAACATTTATTTCTCACCATATTACATGTCTGCAGTTGTGCATTTTCTGTGGCTCTAGCTTAAATTCACCTTGGTTGGGGGCTGAAAAATCACAAAGAAACAACATTGTGGCTCTTAAACCATTCTGTCAAATATTCTCACTTTCATTAGCCAGAGAAAGTCTTATGGAAAGTTTGATCTCCGTGTGACAAAAAAGAACTCTCTTCCTACAAGGAGCCTCTGCTATTCACTGCAAAATGCATTACAAGGTATAATACTTTTTATAGGAAACGGGATAATTGGAGAGGGTAATACAATTTTGCATGTATGTATATACAGTAATAGAATCTGCCACATTCCTAAGCTTTCAAATAATAGTATCTAATTGCAAGGGTGTTTGTTTGTTGTTGTTTTATTTTTATTTTTATTTTTTTTGAGACGGAGTCTCGCTCTGTCACCCAAGCTGGAGTGCACTGGGCCAGATCTCAGCTCACTGCAAGCTCCGCCTCCCGGGTTCCCGCCATTCTCCTGCCTCAGCCTCCTGAGTAGCTGGGACTACAGGCGCCCGCCAGCTCGCCCGGCTAGTTTTTTGTATTTTTTAGTAGAGACGGGGTTTCACCGTGTTAGCCAGGATGGTCTCGATCTCCTGACCTTGTGATCCGCCCGCCTCGGCCTCCCAAAGTGCTGGGATTACAGGCTTGAGCCACAGCGTCCGGCCTGTTGTTTCTGTTTTTAATTAGATTTTTCTCAACAGTTGTAGTCTAATCATGAGGTGGGAGTGGGTGGGAGACACAGCAGAGGCAGGGAGATCAGAACAGTGTTGATAATGTCATTAACGAAACAATTGGAAAGGAGAAATAAAAAAAATCACCAATACGGGAGGGAGGTTTTTCAGGTTCTTTGTTCTCTAATGGGAATCTTTGCCATAAAGACAGGAGATGTTCAAAAAGCTAATCCACCACAATCAAGTAGGCTTCATTCCCGGGATGCAAGGTTAGTTTAATATATACAAATCAATAAATGTGATTCATCACATAAACAGAACTAAAGACAAAAACCACGTGAATATCTCAATAAATGCAGAAAAGGCTTTCGATAAAATCCAACATCCATTCATGTTAAAAACTCTCAATAAACCACATTCTGAAGGAATATACCTCACCTATGACATACCCACAGCCAACATCATACTAAATGGGGAAAAGCTGAAAGCATTCTCTTTGAAAACCTGCAAAAGACAAAAGATGCCTGCTCTCACCACTCCTGTTCAACATAGTATTGGAAGTCCTGGCCAGAACAACAAGGTAAGAGAAAAAAATAAAGGACATGCAAATAGGAAGAGAGGAAGTTAAACTATTCCTGTTTGCAGGCAACGTAATTTTACATCTGGAAAACCCTGTAGTCTCGGCCCAAAAGCTACTTCAGCTGATAAATGATTTCAGCAAAATTTCAGGATACAAAATTGATGTACAAAAATTACTATTATAGCATTCCTAAACACCAACAATAGCCAAGGTGAGAGCCAAAGTAGGAACACAATTCTATTCACAATTGTCACAAAAAGAATAAAATACCTAGGAATGAGCCAGCCAAAAATGTGAAAGATCCTACAATGAGAATTACAAAATAATGCTCAAATAAATCAGAAATGACACAAACAAATGAAGAAACATTCCATTCTAATGGATAGGAAGAATCAGTATCATTAAAATGGCCATACTGCTCAAAGCAATTTACATATTAAATGCTATTCCTACGTAACTACAAATTACATTCTTCACAGAATTAGAAAATACTATTGTAAAATTCATATAGAACCAAAGAAAAGCCCAAATAGCCAAGGATATATAAGCAAAAAGAACAAAGCTGGAGGCAACACACTACCTGACTTCAAATTACACTACAGGGCTGCAATAACCTAAACAGCATGGTAACTGGTACAAAAACAGACACGTAGACCAATGGAACAGAATAGAGAGCCCAAAAATGAGCCCTCACATCTACGACCATCTGACCTTCCACAAAGCTGATAAAAACAAGCAATGAGGAAAGGACTTTCTATTTAATAAATGGCGCTGAGAGAACTGGCTAGCCATATATAGAAGATTGAAACTGGACTTCTTCCTCTCACTATATACAAAGATCAACTCAAGATGGATTAAAGACTATATGAAACCTAAAACCATAAAAACACTGAAAGATAACCCAGAAAAGACTATTCTGGACATAGGAATGAGCAAAGATTTTTGACAAATATGCCAAAAGCAATTGCAATGAAAGCAAAAATTGACAAATGGGATCTAATTAAACTTAAGAGCTTCTGCACAGCAAAATAAACTATCATAGAGTAAACAGACAGCCTACAGAATGGGAGAAAATTTTTGCAAACTATGCATCTGACAAAGGTCTAATATTCAGCATCTATAAGGAACTTAAACACATTTACAAGAAAAAAAAACAAACAACCCCATTAAAACATGGGCAAAGACATGAAGAGACACTTTTCAAAAGAAGACATACATGAGTCCTACAAGCATATGCAAAAAGTTCAATATCAGTTATCATTAGAGAAATGCAAGTAAAAACTGTAATGAGATACTATCTCACACCAGTAACAATGGCTGCTATTAGAAGTTAAGAAAATAGCAGACGCTGGCAAGATTGCAGAGAAAATGGAACACTTAAATACACTGTTTGTGGGAATGTAAACTAGTTCAACCATTATGAAAAGCAGTGTGACAACTCCTCAAAGAGCTAATAACAGAATTACCACAAAACCCAACAATCCCATTTCTGAGTATATACCCAGAGGACTATAAATCATTCTACCATAAACACAAATAGACACAAATATTCATTATAGTATTATTCATATTATAGATGAGATAAAGAAAATGTGGTACATATACACCGTGAAATACTATGCATCCATGAAAAATAACGAGATCATGTATTTTGCAGGAAAATGGATGGAGCTGGAGGGCATTATCCTTAGTAAACTAATGCAGGATCAGAAAACCAAATACTGTATGTTCTCACTTACAAGTAGGAGCTAAATGATGAGAACTCAGGGACACAAAAAGGAGAATAACAGACACTGGGACTTACTTGAGGGTGAATGGTGGGATGAGGAGAAGGAGCAGAAAAAATAGTTACTGGGTACTAGGCTTAGTACCTGGATGATGAAATAATCTGTACAATATACCCCCACAACACAAATTTACCTATATAACAAGTCTGCACATGTACCCATGAAATAAAAGTTTAAAAAAAGATAGATAGAGGAGACATTAGAACTGTGATACAGCCTGCTAATTGTCCAGGATAATCTGTGATCTTTTTCTACCATGGCAATTGAGTTGTATCTGAGATGTAACTGCCCAGCCAGACAGCTCAATTTCCAGCCTCCTCTTCAGTTAAATCTGGCTACATGACTAAGCTCTCTCTTCAATGGAGTGTGTGTGGATGTGATATTTGCCACATTCCTATTTCCATAAAAATTCCCGTGTGTATTCCTTCCTGCTCCTCCCCTGCCCCAAACCCTTCCCATAAGGTAGAAAGTGATGATTATTCTGCCACTGAAAGCCAAATATTGATGATGGAAAAGTTGCTATCAGCCTGTGTCTCTGAATGTGGCAGAGCCATCCCCACTTCCCAGTTTTCTCAGGAACACCTGCCCTGCACTGTAACATGAAAGGGAGAGAAAATTCCACAGTGTTTGAGGCACTCTATTCTAGAATATATTATTACAGAGGCTTACTGATTCTAACACTCTTCTCCCAATAAATGTTCTTTTAGTCATCGGAGAGATATTTTCTACAAAACATGCTTTTCCTAGCTCAAATAAGATTTAAACTATTTAGTGGCCCTTTTAAAGTCCATGTCGAATGTTCTACATTCCTGCCTCTTCCCTGCTACATGCTCTATAAAGAACAAATACTTGATTCTTTTCTCTAATACTATGCATTTTTCAGCTTCTATGACTTTGATTTTTTCACTGTTTATTCCAGTAAGTCACCTCACTTTTTTGAAAACTATTGATTATTGAACTCTGCCACATGCTGCATATTTTGTTCTCACAATCCAAACACTAAGAATGATTTACAGCAACAATATAATTTTTTAAGAAGCACTAAGTCCCATGATATAGGATGTGTGTGAACAAATGTACCTATAAATTTTTCTGCAGTAGGCCACCACTCTCCAAAAATAGAGACTGTTTTTTTCCTCAATTGAGTGTTCTCAGCAGAGTATCTGCTGAGTAATTGTAACTTTTAATTGTTTGTAAAGACTGTCTTGAAAGTTGACCAGAAAGTTGGTAAAAATTGGTTGGTACATTTTAGATAATCTATCAGTGATACTTTGGCCTTAGAGATTCAGTTAAAGCTCCAAGTCATATAATTAGACAGAATTGATTCATGTTGTATGTAAACTTTAGTAAGTAAAGATGGCCATTTTACATCGTATGATGAATTAGAGTACTATCTTGAATTTTTAAAGACTATGTTTTGCTGGAATGAGGTATTGGAAGCATTGCTTTTGGACAATTAAACATTTTTTGTTGTCAAGAATTTCCTTCAGTTTTCAAGCTACCATGTTTGGAGGCAAAAGGGAGTATGTCAATACTGAGGTTGAAGGATTAATAAATTAAAGACAGAATATATGTGTTAAATATTGGTCTCAGCCGGGGGCGGTGGCTCACGCCTATAATCCCAGCACTTTGGGAGGCTGAGCCAAGTGGATCAAGAAGTCAAGAGATCAAGACCATCCTGGCCAACATGATGAAATCCCATCTCTACTAAAAATACAAAAATTAGTTGGGTGTGGTTGCGTGCACCTGTAGTCCCAGCTACTCAGGAGGCTGAGGCAGGAGAATCACTTGAACCTGGGAGGTGGAGTTTGCAGTGAACCGAGTTTGCACCACTGCACTTCAGCCTGGTGACAGAGCGACACTCCATCTCAAAAAAAAAAAAGGTCTCTATGCTGCCATATAAATTTCACTTTTCTCAGCTCAAGTCAAATATCTCAATGACTCTATCAGTTCATCTGTAGTCATGAAAGATTTGGACCAAAGAGTTTATGCAGATTTTTTTTCAAAGTGACCCAAACCATCTTATAATTAGTTAAGAGTGTTAAATTTCTTTGTAAAATAATTCAAGGAATTATTTTATAATGTCTTTGGGCTTTTAGTATCTCACTTTCACTTGCAGATATTTTTAAGGTATTCAAAATTTTACACTTAATGAAAGATAAAGGAGACAATGAAATACTTTAGAAGTGATGACATCACTGATTTTTTTTTCTATATATGTTTATGTCTCATGGTTATAGAGAGCTGTGACAAAAGAATGAGATGAAACTCAAGCAGACACCATGGCCACAAGTCCACCAAGGGGGATGGTGTTAAACCATGAAAAATCACCCCCATAATCCCATCATCTCCCACCAGGTCCCACCTCCAACACTGAGGATTACAATTCGACATGAGATGGGTAGGGACACAGATCCAAAGCATATCATACCTGAATTTTGTGGATCATCCAAGAATTCATAAGTGTTCCTCCTGAGGTTAAGTACATTCTTTGGCTATCTACAGGTGATTATTTTTAAGAGGAAAAGCTATATTGTGGATTCATCATTAGCACATACCCTGTAATGGTATTTATGAAAACATTATATAATTCAATTCTGGTTTAATTGATTGATTAATGAAATCACAGAGACAAGAGCAATACAGTGTTACCAATAGCAAGATGTCAGAAGGTGTCCCAGCCTATGGCCCTGGTTTTCCTTTGTTCCTCTAAAGTTGCAGGAACAGGAGACCCTAGTTCTTTTTATCTTTGAATTGGTTTAGAATTGGCCTATGCACAGGTAAAAACTATAAGACAGTGTCACAGGAACATCACCATAAGTGATGTAGGTATTTATTTATTTATTAATATTATTATTATTATTGTTATTGAGATGAAGTTTTGCTATTGTTGCCCAGGCTGGAGTGCAGTGGCAAGATCTCAGTTCACTGCAACCTCCGCCTCTGGAGTTCAAGCGATTCTCCTGCTTCAGTCTCCCGAGTAGCTGGGATAACAGTTGCGTGCCAACACGCCCAGCTAATTTTTGTAATTTTAGTAGTAATGGGGTTTCTCCATGTTGACCAGGCTGGTCTGGAACTCCTGACCTCAGATGATCCACCCACCTTGGCCTCCCAAAGTGCTGGGATTACAGGCATGAGCCACCGTGCCTGACCTGTAGGTATTTATTTAAAGATGTGTGTTGCCATGAAATGCTACACAGCCGTAAAAAAAGAACAAAATTATACCCTTTGCAGCAACATGCATGCAGCCAGAGGCCATTATCCAAACTGAATTAATTAAGAAACAAAAAGCCAAATACAGCATGTTCTCACTTACAAGTGGTAACTGAACATTAGGTACATGTGGACATAAAGATGGAACAACAGACACTGAGAACTATAAGAACGGAAGGGAGTGTGGGGTAAGGTTTGAAAAACTACCTATTTGGTACTGTGCTCACTACCTGGGTGATGGGTTCAGTCACACCCCAAACCTCAGTATCATCTAATATACCCTTATAACAAATCTTCACATGTATCCCCTGAATCGAAAATAAAGCTTGCATTTAAAAAAATAAAAAGTAAGATACTGGTTGCAACAGTAAGTCAGACTTATTGGTCTTATTCCTTCTCTTTGTATAATATTTATTCGGAAAGTTTTTTCCTTTGTCATATGGGGAGAATTGGTTGAGGCCACATTTTAACTTTGAGATCCTTAGAGTACTGTTGTTTTTATTATGATTTTTGTTTTTGAAAATCCGGATGGTGTGAACACTATCTGTATTGGTGATACTCCTGCTTCCAATCCTCTAAATCTGGAATTGCCATAAAATACAAACTTTGTCAGATGGCAAAGTTTAAAATGATCAGAAAGTACTTGGAAAAGATGAAGCCTGATTTATCCTCTCAGCCCTGTTTATGTGAAAATATTCTATAAAACTCCAGTGTCAGCATCTAGCATCCAAACATTATAAAGGATGCTATCGTGCATTCATAAAACCCCTTACATTATACTATGGGATCATTTTCAATTGTTGTCACTGTGCTACAAAGGACAGCTTAATAACTCTGGTCTAAACTCCATGATTACATACACTTGGATGCTAATTTGATATAATTAGGTGTGCTCTTTTGTTGGATTCTACATTCAATTTATGTTCAGAACTGTGAAGACTATATTTAGTAGTGGTTATCAAGGGTAGAATAAACCCCACAGGTGCTCCCAACAGAATCATGCTTCTAAGTCACCTTTTCCATTAGCTGCTAACATTGTTAATGGCTCAGGCAGCTGGTGGAGGAATGAGAGAATTCTGCAGTTCCTTTGCTAGAAACAAGATTCATTTAATCCAGATCTGAATGTTCTTCTATTTCTATGAAACATCTGTTAGGTGGCACAGTGCACGCACTTTTTAACATCTAAAACAGTTTCACTTTTGTAAGATTGTCTGTAAAAAGGTATCCGATCGATGCTTAGCCTACTATATGTATTATTAATTTCCAAATCCTCACAGATAAAAGATTCAGATATAATTTGTCACCAAATCGGGACAGTATGGGATTTTAATTTTATGCTAATTATGGATGTTTCTATATGTTTTCTTTGTTTTGAGAGTTACACCATCTCAACTACACATTTGTCTGTGATTACATTTGTCTGTGATTTTGATATCCTAACACAAAGTAGCAATGACACGGAAGACATTATAAGTACTATAATTATGCATAAGACTCTCAACTTGAGTCTAATGTCATGATTGATTGAGACTTTTTGAGGTGTCTTATTTGGGGAAATATGTGTTTATTATGTGTACAGGTAGAAAGCAAATGTACTTAAGTGACCGAGATGGTAAGCTATGATAAATTTGTATTATTGTTTTTAGTCATTCACTTTCATTCAGTAGTTGAATTATATGTATCTTCTGCATTATATATAATACAGAATATATACATTTATATGTATCTTCTGTATTATATATAATACAGAATATATATAATAGAATATATACATTTAAAAATAGATTTATTATGAGAATTGTCTTGCATGATTACAGAGGCCAGAGAAATTCCCCTCTCTGCTGTTGCAAGTTGAAGAATGAGGAAAGCTGAATAATTCAACTGTAATGTAACTAAGGTGTAGAAAGAGGCAGAACCGTAGAAATTCAGTCAGAGTCTGAAGGCCTAAGAACTGGGAAGCCTCTGATAGAATTCCCAGAGTTCAAAGTCCCCAGATCCAGGAGCTGTGATGTCCCAAACCAGGAGAAGATAAGTATCCCGGCTCAAGAAGAGAGATAATGTGCCCTTCCTTCACTTTTTGTTCCATTCAAGCCCTCAGTGGATTGTATCATGCCTGCCCACCTTGATGAAGGTGATCTTCCCTACTCAATCTACCAACTCAAAGGCTAATTTCTTCTAAAACACGCTCTTGCAGGCACACCCAGAAATAATGTTTTACCAGCTATCTGGGCATCCCTTAGCCTAGTCAAGTTGATACATTAAATTAATCATCATATCTTCCTATTGCTGGGTGAGTGAAGGTGACTCTCTCTGGGTGGCATTAACTTTTGCAGCACATTTCTATGAGGCATACCCATGAAACCTAATATGTCATAAAAAGGAATTGCTCCTTCAGCCTGGATCCTGTAAAGGAGAAGACATGAGAAGCAAAGAAGAGCTACACCTGACACACCAGAAGTAAGGTGTAAACCTTGGTTACTAAAAGATCCTGAGCTTTGAAAGGACCATCTAGGAAAAAACTATCACAGGAACATTTAATCTAAACTCTTTTTTCCTTTTTTACCTTTCTTTAATAAGGATATAAAAGGATAGCAAATACATTTCCCAGTGAAATGTAAGGCCAAGCAGGCATTACCTATGGTAGTCTAGATGTTGCAACAGACCAACTAATGAAAAAAAGAGGGCCGGGCGCGGTGGCTCAAGCCTGTAATCCCAGCACTTTGGGAGGCCGAGACGGGCGGATCACGAGGTCAGGAGATCGAGACCATCCTGGCTAACACAGTGAAACCCCGTCTCTACTAAAAATACAAAAAAAACTAGCCGGGCGAGGTGGCGGGCGCCTGTAGTCCCAGCTACTCGGGAGGCTGAGGCAGGAGAATGGAGAATGGCGTAAACCCGGGAGGCGGAGCTTGCAGTGAGCTGAGATCCGGCCACTGCACTCCAGTCCGGGCGACAGAGCGAGACTCCGCCTCAAAAAAAAAAAAAAAAAAAAAAAAAGAAAAAAAGAGAAGCCAGAATAAAGATTTGGCTTATGGTTTCTTAATTTCAAGTGTTAGACACATGGGAGGTTGTGCATGTGAAGCCCTAAAATGAAGGTTTCATTCTTTCAACTGCTACATCACTCACTGCCATCAGCGTTGATGAAAATACCTATTAGTATATTGGATTGCAACCATTTTTCTAAATCATGTGAGATATTACTTCACTTTTCATCTGCTTTCTTCAAAACACCCTTAGCTCATGTTAAAATTCCCTTGTTTTATGAGTTGTCCACCAAGTTTATCTGTGGCATTTCAATAGCTCATGCGTTTTGCAAGATGGCCTTCTATTTCCACCTTTTGATAGTGTGGTTTGTCATGAGGTTAGTTCATCCTCCGTACTACTCTTGACCCAAAGAAAACTGGGATAAAATATGGGTCTTCGAAACTAAAGATCCCAGTTGTAAAATTGCAACATTATCCAAGAATGTACATTAGGAAAAACTGTCAGAGGCTTTTAAGGTGTCAGAAAGGGCAGGATCTGCATGGATAAATTATGAGAATTTCCTTTTTCTTTTTCTTCGGTTACGCCCCAAAGCATAACCACTAGTCTGCATTCTGTATTGTTGAGCTTGAGTCTTTGAAATAAGAAATCCTAAAACTTTCAGAACTTTGATTTATTTATATTGGTTTTACTTTTATACTTCCTTAATTTTTGTTTCTCAGTTTGTCTTAATTTATTCGAGTTTCCATCTCAGGTATCAATGTGTCATCATGCCAGATCTGTGTTTGACTAATTACTCCTCATATACATTTATAATATTTTAATTGAAATTTAATTTTAATACAGAGTATTATGTCTTTGCAGTGAGATTTGTTTAGAGAAATACTGAAAATTATGAGAACATTATTCAGAAGCATTAGTTATCAGTAGTTAGTAGTTTTAGTGTTTATAAGAAAATCATTTTCAAAATATATTACCAAAATTTTGGGGCAGGGCTTGTATGAAGGAGTAATAATTAAGATGGCAGTGTTAATACATGATTTATTATTTCGATCTGATAGTGGTAATATAAAGTATTTTCTGTAACCTCTACTATATGCCAGGTATAATTCTAAGCTTTTTATATATGATAATCATTTAACATTAGAAAGATCCCAAGAAGTTGCTACTATTAATATACTATCAATATGTCTAATTTAAAAATGAGCAAGCTTAGGCCCACATATATTAAGAAACTTGCCCACATACATACAGTTAATAAGTAGTGCATTTATCAAACCCAGACAATCTGATCCAATGTCCCTTTTAAAATAGAAGATTCGAAAATATCAGTACTAGAATTTTGATTACTTACTATGCAGATATTCTCAGCCTTCTACTAATGCACCAGCAACCACAAAGCTTTAGAGTTTTACAGGGAAAAGATTGATAGTTGGATTTAGTATCTAATCTAAATTCTATCACTTTTGATAGAGATATCCTCAAAAATTCATGTTTACTTTCCATACAATACAGTTGTATTTGCTATCATAAGTTATTTTAAGTTACTGGGTATCTTTTTTTATGGATCTTACTCCCTAAGTGAGGAAACTGTAAAAGGCAGGGAGGGTGATTCATTTATCTTGCTGACTCCACATCATCAGTGTCTTCTTTGCAGCCTCTTGTAAGTAAAAGACACTGACACATTACTTATGTAGGCTCATTTTTTCTCTAATTTCTGAGTCAGTCTTAGCATCTGGCATAATGGAATGGGTTTTTGTGTGTGTATCTGTGTGTGTTTCCATAAATGGGCCAATCAGACAGAATCACAATGCAATCATCCAGTATCTCAGGGGAATCCCTTCTGAAACATTCAAACTGTCTTACCACTCAAACAAAATATATACAAGAATTACTGCTTCCTCTGACCCAGTCTCAGTTATCCAGTTCTTCTCTTTTATTCCAGAAAAAATCTTCTCCTGAGACTTGTGCAAAACACAAAGCACTATATATTCTATTTTCCTGCATCACCCCTACAACTATTTTGTTTATCATCCACTCAGTGTCTTCCTTACCCTTGCCCTACATTTCAGATTTCTTTTGCCTAAGTACTGATGGAAGCTGCAGAGGTCACAGAATGCTTCACGCATGGAATGCTGTACACATGTATTAATGCAGGCATGCTTAAAAAACATTCAAAACATGTTTGTAGAATTGAGTTGAGATGTCCAACCGAGATTATCCTATGAAGAAATGCACGTATCTAAACTCATCTGAAAGGAGTATGGTTAGATTAGTTGTAGAATTAGCCAGGCATGGGGGTTCATGCCTGTAATCCCAGCACTTTAGGAGGCCGAGGCAGGCAGATCATCTGAGGTCAGGAGTTCGAGACCAGCCTGGCCAACATGGAGAATCCCTGACTCTAGTAAAAATACAAAAATTAGTCAAGCATGGTGGTGCATGCCGTAATCCCAACTACTCGGGAGGTTGAGTCATGAGAATCGCTTGAACCCAGGAGACGGAGGTTGCAGTGAGCCAAGATCGTGCCACTGCACTCCAGCCTGGGGGACAGAGTGAAAAAAAAAAGGATTAATTGTAGAATGATATGAGTTAAATAAAATTGTTCAGCAAGTTTATCAAGATAATAATATTCAAAGTTTTATTATCAATGGGTTAAAAAATTTAAGTGATATGTTTTAAATATTCATGGGTATAAAAATATATTTCATTACAAAATAACTTGATCATATTATCTTGAAATGGAAACAAACATTTTAAAATAGGGTGTGTATATTTTCTTTGCCTGCAAGAAATGAACACTTGCAGCAGACTGAAAGAATGAGATTCATGTAAATAAATTATTTTAGAATACAGCATCATGTAGTTAATTTTATTGATGATTGTACTAGTCAGGATTCTATAGAGGGTAAGGAGTAATAGGATAGATGTATATATGAAAAGGAGTTTATTGAGGAATATTGACTCACACTATCACTAGGTGATGGCCCACAATAGGCCATCTGCAAAATGAGGAGCAAGGAAGCCAGTCCAAGTCTTAAAACCTCAAAAGTAGGGAAGCTGACAGTGCAGACTTCAGTCTGTGACTGAAGACCTGAAAGCCCCTGGCAAATCACCCGTGCAGGTCCAAGAGTCCAAAAGCTGAAAACTTAGGGTCCAATGTTCGGGAGCAAGAAATATCCAACAGGGGAGAATGATAGAGGCCAGAGGCCTTAGGCAGTCTAGTACTATTATGTTCTGCCTGCTTTTATTCTGGCCACATTGGCAGCTGATTAGATTGTACCCACCCAGATTGTGGGTGGGTCTACCTCTCCCAGTCCACTGACTCAAATGTTAATCTCCTTTGGCAACACCCTTACAGACACACCTAGGAACAGTGTTTTGTATCTTTCAATCCAATCAGGTTGACACTCAATAGTACCCATCACAATGATCAAAGAAGTATCAATTTTCATGTAAGTTCTTGAATTCCAAACCAATGCCAACAAAAAATGGACTTTTGTTGCAGTGATTAATAAAGTGATTAATGCATGTAAAATAACTAGCAATGATGTGATTTATAACCAATTCTCCAAAATTTAAGAAAATATAATTAAAAAACACAAAAACACAGAAGAGAGGTACAAAGTAGATTGTCATTGCCAGCCCATGGAATAGATGTCTAAGCTAGTTACAGAAGAATGGGCATGAGAAGGACCTCATAGGGCCAGAGCCTAGAGTTCTTCCTTTCCAGATTTTATATACAGATAGTGAGAGAAAGTCTATGGTGTAGGCAGTATTTGGAAATATATGACTATATTCTAGGATTGCTGTTAATTTCAGGAATAATGATAACTTTAGTTCCTGATAGACAAGAAAAGTAAGGCAAAGGGAAATCCTAAGAAAGGTAGTACTTGAAGTTCATGTTTGTTTGTATTCTGGGCTCTGTGCAAAGTAATGAGGCTCTAATTTAGCATTATGATTCAAGTGCAGGAATTCAGTCTCTAAAAGGGAAACATACGTGGAAATAGCTGAGGTATGTACCTAGCAGGCAATGAACAATTATTCTTAATATTGCTGCCCATTAGAATCACCTGGCAGGACTTAAGAATATCTAGATGTCAGTACCTACCTCCAGACCAATTATATAGGGACTGGAACATCATAAATATTTTTGCTGTTTTTTGTTGTTTGTTTTATGGTTTAAGTTTTTAGTAATTCTAGTGGACAATCAGGATTTACAGCCCCTGTTCTACAGTGGTTGCAGGGCACCCAGGAATTTTATGTAAATACATAGAGTTGGCCCCCTGTGCATCTGTGGGTTCTGCATCTATGGATTCAACCAATTAATCATCAAAAATATTTGGAGAAAACTTGCATCTATACTGATGATGTACCAGCTTTTTTTTTCTTGTAATTTCCTAAACAAGGCAGTATAAAAACTATTTACATAGCACTCACATTGTATTAGGTATTATAAGTAATCTGGAAATGATATAAAGTATGCAGGAGCATGTATGTAGGTTACATGCAAATACAGTGATCCTTAAACTACATAGGTTTGAACTCTGCAGGTCCACTTATATGTGGATTTTCTTCTGCCTCTGCCACCACTGAGACAGCAAGACTAACCCCTCCTTTTTCTTCTTCTCCTCAGCCTACTTAACTTGAAGACAATAAAGATGAATACCTTTATGGTGATCCATTTTCACTTAACTAATATAAATATATTTTCTCTTTATTATGATTTTCTTAATGACATTTTACTTTCTCTAGCTCACTTTATTAAAAGAATACAGTAGATAATACATATAACATACAAAATATATTTGACTGGACTGTTTGCGTTATCAGTAAGGCTTTTGGTCAACGGTAGGCTATTAGTAGTTAAGTTTTGAGGGAATCAAAAGTTATAGGTAAATTTTTGACTATATAGGAGGTTGGTTTCCCTAACCTCTTGTTCGAAAATCAACTCTGCTATACCATTTCATATGAGGGAGGTGAACACCTGTGGATTTTGGTATCCATGAGAGGTCCTGGAAACAATGCCCCATGGATACCTAGAAACTATTATATTTTGATTCAGTAGGCTGCAGGCAGGGCACAAGATTCTTTATTTCTACCAAACTTCCAAGTACTGTAGGTTCACATACCATATTGTGGGTCATAAAGTTCTACCTTAATTATTTAGGCACAGGGGAAGAAAGACCCCCTTATCAGAACCAGACAAGTCATTCTGATAAGCTCACTTTTCAGAATTAAGATAACAAAGAGGAAAGTCATATGGCTTCCTCTTAGATTATCAGTCTGCTCTGTCCTAGAGAAAGTTGTAATATCTAGCTTCAGATTAGTATTTGTCATTCTTTTAAAAAATTCTGATCCCCATCCAGTATGCCATTTGCTCACTCCTGCAGTCTCAACAAACAGGAGTATTTTGTCAAGCTTTATTCTCTGAAGTGTGTATTATGAATTTATAATTTCTTTAAAAACTGTACATATTTTATTGGAAATGCTAATATTCTACCTCTTGCCTCATATCCCACCCCTTATGCTTTGTACTGTTAGAATATAATTTGTTTCTTGTCTTTAAAAAATACTTGAAGATTTTATGACTATATTTTACTACACTTCATGTTGGAATTGTGAATTAAGTGATTTTATCAATGACAGCTACTAGATCTATTTTGAAAGAATCACACTATCCATCTAACTTTCTTATTTTTAGAAATCACATTAAGGAAGAATTAATCATCACAAAAATATAATATAGCTGATGACTTCTAGAGAAATTTCATAATAAAAATTAGAGAGAGAGATGTCGAAAAAGTAGTTTGCTTTTTGGACATTGCTGCAGTGGTTCTAGGGAATCCTTTGGGGCATAAGATGTCAATTAAATGTGTAATATAATCACTATTTTCACAGACACTTTAAAGAAATACAACAGTAAGCAATGACCTTCTTCTAAGTTATGATATTTTAATGAACATTCATTTTAATATGCAAATTAAGTGCTCTTATAAGCATGCTGGAAAGCTGTATCAATAATCTCAGTCCACCTAGTTACCCGTTAGGGCTAACTGAGCAAAATAATACTTTATTAAATGTTTTATATGTGTCAAATCTATTTTCATGAATTTCTATCATGTGTTTTATATATACACTATTGGGATTTGAGAGTATATTAATGTATTTTAAAACATATTTGATCTCTTCCAAGGTTGTTGCCAGGATTCCTTTGCTTAAAGTTGTAGGACGGAAGCTCTCAGCTCCAAGGAGCTGCACACTATTCTGTTTTGTGACTGTCTCTGAAATGTGGCTGTTGCTTCTTCAAGGCCAAGAAGAGAGCATCTCTGCGGCTTGGAATCTCTCTGACTTCTTTTGAGTATGACCATTTGTCTTAGGCCAATTGGGCTGCTCTGTCAAAAGACCCTAAGATGAATGAGTTTTATAAACAATGGAAATGTATTTCTCACAGTTCTGAGGGCTGGGAAATCCAAGATCAAGGTCCAAGCAGATTTGGTGCCGGGTGAGGGCACACTTCTTGGTCTATAGATGACTGTCTTCTCGCTTTAACCTCATATGGCAGAAGGAGCCAGTGGGCTCTCCAGAGTCTCTTTCACAAGGGCATTAATCCCAATCATAAGTGCTCCACCCTCATGACCTAATCACTTCCCCAAAGCCCCACCTCCTAATGCCATCACCTTGTGGGTTAGAATTTCAACATGTGAGTTTAAGGCAAGCATAGTCAGACCATAGCACCACTACACCTTATTTTAAAGGACTCTTCTGATTAGATCAGGCCCAGACATCATAATCTCACGTTTTATGAACTTAAACTGGAGATCTTAATTATGTCTAAAAAGTTCCCTCACTTTTGCCACATAACATATCTAATCTAATTACAGGAGTGATATCCCATCACAGTCACAAAACCACAGAGGGCCCCTGTTTAGGGCTCTGGAGGCCAAGCTACCACCCCAGTGAGTCTGGAATGTGGGGAACCTAACCATAGAAGATTATTCTCAAGACTTAAGATCTAATGAAATTTGTCTTACTGAGTTTTGCCCTTGCTTGCAACTGGTTACTTCCTTCTTTCTTATTTCTCCCAGTTGAAATGGGAATGTCTATCCTATGCTTGTTCCACCATTGTATTTTGCAACATATAACTTGTCTGGTTTTAGAGGTTCATAGCTGAAGAGAAATTTTGTCTCACGATAAGTCATAACTGAAGTCTCATTCATATCTGATTTAGGTCATATTTAGATAAGACTTTCAACTTCATACGTTAGAGTTTATTCTGGAATGAGAATTTTGGGGCCAGTTGGCATGGAATACATGTATTTTTCACATGAGAAGGATGTATATTTTAGAAGGCCACAAGTGGAATGTTATGAACTGAATGTCGGTGTCACCCCCAAGTTCATATACTAAAGCTCTAAACTCCAGGGTATTTGGCTATTTGGAGTTGGGACTTCTAAGGACATAATTAAGGTTAAACAAGGTCATAAAGGTAGGATCTTGATCTTAGGAATTAGTGTCCTTATAAGAAAAAACATAACAGAGGTTGTTCTTTCTTTCTCAAAGTGCATGGCCCAGGAAAGGTCAAGTGAACACACAGCCAAGAAGACACACATCTTCAACTCAAAAGGAGAACCCTCATTGCAGATCACCCTGCTGGCACTGTGATCTTGAACTTTGAGTCTTCAGAACTGTTAGGAGATACATTTCTGTTGTTGGGCCACCCAATCTACGTTATTTTGTGAGGGCAGACCAAGACAACTAATGTAGTAGTTCATACAGTGTATATGGCTAGCTGAAACAGATAATGTCAAACTGTTACACAAATTCTACTAATATATGTTTCTACCAGTGATTAATCAGAATTTTCACATGGCCTACATCCTTGCCAACACTTTGTGTTTTCTGACTGTTTAATTTTAGTAATGCCAGCAGGTAGGTAGTGGCCCATTACTATGGTTTTATTTCCACAATAGCTAATGAAATTGAACACGTTTTCTTACTTTTACTGGCTGTGTGGATATTTCTTCTTAAGTGTTCAAAGTGTTCAAGTCTTCAGAAATTTTTTTAAATGAACTGTTTTATTATTTTTGGCTATTAATATTTTATATATGCTGCACACGATTTAATCATCTATTGTCAGAAGAAGAGTTTGCAAATATATTCTCTAAATCTTTGTACTGTCTTTTACCCATTAACATTTTTATTAAAAAACATTATTAATTATTTTCCAACTACTCTGTATATGGTTAGCACTTTTGAGTACTGCTAAAAATTGTTTGCTACAAAGTCATGAAGGTGTTCTATGTTTTCTTAAAACATAATTGATTTACATTCACATTAAGATTAGCAATCTATATGTACTATCTTTGTATATTTGCTGTAAGGAAGAGTTTTACATTTACTTTTTTCCTATATGGATAACTAATTGTCTCAGCTCCATTTACTGAAAACATTATGCTTGCTCCACTAAGCTACATGCCACCGTTGATAAATCATATGATGAGACGTGCACTTCTCTGTTACTCAGCTTCTCATTCTGTTCCATTGGCCAGTTTTTTGTTTTTGTGCCAAACTGTTTTTTAATTAGTATTAGTTACTACAGCTTTATATTAATATTAAGACTTGATAGCTGGTAGGCTTTATTCATCTTCTGTATCATTGCCTTTCTAACTTGGCCTTTTTAATTTTCATATAAATTTTATAATCATCTTGTGAATTTACACAAATATTCTCAATTATATTTTAATTGGAATTGGGTTAAAACCATAGATTAATTTGACCAAAAGGGGGATATTTAAACATACTGAATCTTCCATTCCAGTCTGTATTCATAATATAGTGCTCCATTTAACTCAATTTCTTTAAAAAAAATCTACATAATATTTTGAAGCTTTAAGTGTGGAGAAATGGAGCACAATTTTAGAAGGATGTGATGATTTTGATGATAATGTAATTGCTATCTTTTCACAGAATTTCATTTTCCATTTGCTTCTTGATATATGAAAGTGCAATTTATTTTATTTATTGGTCTTGTGTCCAGAAACCTTGTGAAATTCACGTGTTTATTCAAAAGAGTTTTCTGTAAATTCTTTTAAATTTCTGAGGTATAAAACCATTTCATCCCTGTGTTACAAGTTTTTATTTCTACCTTTCCAATTATTATGTTCTCTTTTCTTCTTTTTCTTTCTCTCTCTCTCTCTCTCCCTCTTGTGTGTGTGTGTGTGTGTGTGTGTGTGTGTGTGTGTATTTTTCACTAGCTAAGACATGCAGTAAAATATTTATTAGAAGGGGTGATAACAGATATGCTTTTTGTAGTCACCCCATGGAAGTAGATGGACACTTTATCCAATATTTGGTTTGGATGTTGAGATCAATGGCACCACATGCACACCTAGTAGGTATGAAAAGGTTTATTATTGGCTTTCTAGAGAAACAAGGGCAGGCTTCAAAGCAGGGCTGAAAAGAGCTTGAGAGAGAGCTGAGAGAGGTGACTAGTTAAAGATTTATATTGGTTTTGGGGTGGTACTAGGGTGAGCCTCCCCTCATGCAGGCTGATTATTGGGTCATTTGAATATAACTTCAGAAAGAGAGAGAGAGAGAGAGAGAGAGAGAGAGAGAGAGAGAGAGAGAAAACCAGCATTTTTTTATCAACTTGACCAAATATGATGCAGGAGGTGAAGGAGGAGCAAGCAGTAGGGATTGAAATCTCTCAGCAGTGAAACATCACATATCAAAAATGGAGATGAGATTCTTTATTACTTTGTTTTATTCTCAAGCTTTGAGGTAAAATTTCAGATATTTTACCAGTGAATTTAAGATTTATTTCTTTAGATTAACTAAATTATATGTCCAAATCTGTTGTATGACTTTCACAATATTTGAAAATTTCTTTATCTGAAAGTGGAGTGTTAAACTCTCTCATTATTATAGATTTGTCTGTTTCTCATTTTACTTCGGTAAGTTTTCTCTTTATATATTTTGACTCTGTCTTTGAGTGCATACAAATTTAGGATCACTAAATAATGAATTAACTCTTTTATAATGAAATAACTATGTTTTATTTCTAGTAATGCCTTTGGTCTAAGGGCTATTTGTCTAATATTAATATAGCTATACAAATGTTCCATTAGTCAATGTTTGTATGCTCATGAATTTTGTATTTTCAAACTTTCTGTCTTCCTTCAGTATTATGAGCAGATTACATGTAAGTGCGTATTTCTAAATAGTTTTGAAAATTTCAGACATTTATTTAGGTAATTAGTCTATTTATATTTAAATTAATACTGATACATTTGTATATTTATTTACAACCACACTATTAATTTTCTATCTGGCCACTTTTTACTTTGCTTTAATAATTGTTCTCCTGCCATCTTTTTGATTAACCAACTTTTATCTTATTCAATATTTTCTTCAATTATATCATTTTAATTATTTAATTATTCTCATAGTGATTACTGTAGAAGACAGCACTTATTGTTTTACTTTTTATTAAGAATTGTTACTTTTACTATTTCTGACATATTGCCAGAAGATCGGACCATTTACATTCTACCTCCTCCTAATCCCCAAGGTTTTACAACATTATGTTCATACATTTTAGTTTTATTTATAACTTAAATCACATAAAACTACACAGTTACAGTTTTGTGTAATCACTATATGCTTATATTTTGTGATATATTCATCCTTTTGTTACTTTTTTTCCTTCTCTCATTTTCTTGTTTTCCTCTGGAACAGTTTTTCTTCGGCCTGAAGAATTTGATTTTGCTTTTCCTTTAGTGAAGACCTGATAGTCGTAAATTCTCTCAGTTTGTTGCCCACCTTTCTTTTGGAAAGATCTTTTTTTTCTTTCTTTTTTTTCTTTTTATTATTATACTTTAAGTTCTAGGGTACATGTGGATAACATACAGGTTTGTTACATATGTATACTTGTGCCATGTTGGTGTGCTGTACCCATCAACTCATCAGCACCCATCAACTCGTCATTTATATCAGGTATAACTCCCAATGCAATCCCTCCCCACTCCTCCCTCCCCATGATAGGCCCTGGTGTGTGATGTTCCCCTTCCCGAGTCCAAGTGATCTCATTGCTCAGTTTCCACCTATGAGTGAGAACATGCGGTGTTTGGTTTTCTGTTCTTGCGATAGTTTGCTGAGAATGATGGTTTCCAGCTGCATCCATGTCCCTACAAAGGACACAAACTCGTCACTTTTTATGGCTGCATAGTATTCCATGGTGTATATCTGCCACATTTTCTTAACTAGCTGTCTAGGTTAGCAGTTATCTCCTGTCGGCAGTAAGATGTCAATTCCCTTGTTTTATGCCTTTCATAATTTAAGTTGATAAATCATCTTTATATCTTTTTGCTGTACCTTTAAAGATCATGTATCCACTTTTCTCTAACTGCTTTTAAGATTTTCTTTTTTAAAATGTCTTTTTGCAGTTGTCTTGGTGTGGTTTTCTTAATACTTATCCTTATTTTTTTCTGAGCTTCATAAATCTGTGAGTTGACATCTTTCAAAAGGTTTAGAAATATATTTCCATTATTTCTGCAAATTTTATCTCTTAGTCTCTTTCTCCTATTCCTATTTGATGCTCATTACAGATATTTTGAACATTTTTAAACATGTTTTACATTATTGCTATATTTTTTCTTTTCTCTTTTTTTCCTTACGCTGTTTCAGTTGTTGTATATCTACTGAATTATCTTCCAGTTCACAAATCTTATGTTTTTCTGTTTGCAGTCTTCTGTTGAACCCATCCATTGAATTCTAAAATTCAGATATCTTATTTTTCAGTTATAGGATGTTTTGTTTGTTTTCATATCTTCAAATATTCGGTTGAAATAATCTCCCTTTCACCTACATTTTTCATATCTGTTCTCTATTTTTTGAACGTAGTAATCACGGATAATTAATGTCCTTTGCTTGCTAACACCAATGTCTGTGCAATATGTTGGTAAATTTCTTTTGCATGTTTTTTTTCTTGATTTGTGTGCGTAACTCGCTGTATCTAATTAGGTCTAGAATGTAACTTTTTTGTTACATGCCAGATATTATGTAAAAAGGAAACAAGTTTACAGTATTATTATTCTCCACCTGAGAGTGTTCTCCTTCCCTCAGACAGATAAAGGGTTGAAACTATAAAGTTACCATTGACTTGTTGCAGAACTTAGATGGTTTTACTAAGTTTCTTTCCATCTTTTGTTGGCCTTGTTTCCTGGGCATCACTCTTGAGACTTTGATTGGAAGCCTGGTTGTTCTCTGACTCTATGTTTTTGAGATTAGAGGAAACTGAGTTTAGTTTCTAGAGTTTCCCAACTCTGCTTTCAAGATTTTAAACAAATGCAGCATTAAAGTGTGGCAAATGTCTTGAAGGAGAAACCAGACCAGTGTTTGAACCGATCTCTTCCTCTACCAGGTCTTTGCTTTCCAAGGTCCACAACACTCTACTACGTTTTGTGCTGGCTTTTGGAAACTTTCGCATTAACTCAGAATCCTCCTGCACAGTCTTGAAGTTCTATAATATTCTTTAGGAAACACGAGCCTAATGATGAGATTTTTCTCATATTCCCAGACTGTAACTCTTGTACTGCTAGAACATTAAATGTTTAGCTGGTATATTTCATCAAACTATATAAACTTAGATAATTTGAACATCAACCTAAAACTGAAAGAATGACTCTAATTTGGCAAATTCTCCTAGAGGGAAAAATATTTGGGAGACATGAAGTTTCCCTGGAAAAATTTCCTCTGGGATTTTAGTTCACATGATCTTTGCTTTTTTTTTTTTTTTTTAAAGTTCATATCGGCAGGGTGCGGTGGCTCACGCCTGTAATGGAAGCACTTTGGGAGGCCAAGGCAGACGGATCACGAGGTCAGGAGATCGAGACCATCCTGGCTAACACAGTGAAACCCAGTCTCAACTAAAAATTGTCAAACAATTAGCCGGGTGTGGTGGTGGGTGCCTGTAGTCCCAGCTACTCAGGAGGCTGAGGCAGGAGAATCGTTTCAATCCAGAAGGTGGAGGTTGCAGTGAGCCCAGATTGTGCCACTGCACTCCAGCCTGGGCGACAGAATGAGGTTCATGTCTATAAAAATGATTTTTGAAATATATTCAGCTTTTTCTAATTGTTGCAGTGACACCTATTGCACTCTTCTCATAGACAGTGGGAGTTCACAGTGTAGTTTTGTTTGTTTAAGTCAGGTATATTGGATGTACAAATTAAATGCAGTAAAATTTACTCTTAAATTAAGTATATCATTCAATGAAATCAGACAAATGTATACATCCATATAATCACCACCACAATCATAATATAATGTATTTTCATTACCTCCAAACTTTCTCTGTGTGCCTTTCCATCAATGACTTCTTTCTACTGCTAGTCCAGGGAAACAATTGATTTTCCTTCCTATAGTTTTGGCTAATCCAAAATCAAAATACAAAATAAATGGATTCATACAGTATGTAATCTATTGTGTGTTTTTTCACTTAGCATAAGACTTGTAGATTCATCCTTATTATTGCATATATCGGTAGCTTATTCATTAATATTGCTGAATATTATTTTATTGGCCATGAGTTGTTGAATATTTGTGATTCTAGGTTTGGCATTATGAATAAAATTAATATATGGGGCAAACATTTTTATAACTTTAGGAGTGGATTAAAGGACATTGGGGTTATTTCCAGCTGTTACCTATTATAAATAAAGCTGCTATAAATATTTGCATACAGGTATTTGGATGGGTCTGTTTTAGTTCCCAGGAATAAATAACTAGGAATAGAAATAGTGAGTTGTATATTTTACTCCATAAGAAACTGATGAACTATTTTCCAGTAGGACTGTATTATCCTGTTCCCCATACTAGCAACATATGCGAGTTCCACTTGCTCCACATCTTGACTAACACTCAATATTTTCAGTCTTTAATTTTAACCATTCCAGTTGTCATATAGTGCTTTTAATTAGCATTCCCCAATGTCTAACAATGTTGAGAATAATTTCATGTACTCATTTGCCATCCATGTCTTTTTCAGTGAAGTGATTGTTCAATCCCCGCCCCTCCCCTATTTTTCACTGGGTTTTTGACTTTTTTTTTCATTGTGTAAATACTTTCTATGTTCTGAAGTTCTGAATATATATCCTTTATCAGATATATATATTGTAAAGATCTTCTCTCTACTATAACTTGTCTTTGCCTTTTCTTAACAATGTCCTTTAAGTATTAAAGCTTGTAACTATGATAATGTTCAATATATATGTGTATGTTTGAGTGTAATATACATGTACATACGACTATATATTTATACATATACACACTAACATGTAGATATAGAAATAGAAATGCAAATATATGTAACTAAGCTACTTTTACCTCCCAAAGGGACATTAAATTTTTCTACTGTGTTTTCTTCTGAAATTGCTAAAATTTTATTGATTGCATTTATGTTTGTGATCTACCTCAAGCTAGTTGTTGTATATGGTACAAGACAAAGACAAGGGTAGGCATTTTTTTCTATTAATATACTGATGGCCATTTATAGCAGTTATCCTGTAGGAACAGTTCCACTATTATATATGAAGCATTTGAGGGCAGGTAACTTTTATCATTAATTTTACAGACACAGTGTTTGAGTGGAACTAGAGTCTAGGAGCTCCACTTAAGAATCTGTACCTGAGGTGCCTTATCCACACCTGGACCTGAGAGAAATAATGGGATTCCATACTTTAAGCTGCTACTGTAAGGGGGTAAGACTTACAAATTTGGGGAAAGGGTGAATGTATGGTATACATAAAGGGACATGAAATATTGGGACAAGAGGGTAGGCTGCGGTAGACTGCTTCTAAAATGTCTCCAGTAATCTGTTTTCTGGTTGTTATGTGGGCTGGACCTAGTAATTTGTTGCTAATGAGTAAAAAATAAAAAGGGGATAGGATGTCACTTCTATGATTAGGATATAAAGGACCATAACTTCTTTTTTTCTTTTTCCATCTCACTCTATGTTGTGAGCTTCCTTAATGAAGAAGTCCCAGAACTGTGCAACAGTTCATGAGGAACTAAATTCTGTCCAAAGCCACGAAAGTGAGTTTGAAAAAATCCTTTCCCATTGAGCCCTTGAAATAACAACAGCCACAGCTGACACTTTGTTCACAGCATATGAGAGACCACAAATCAGAGGAACTCACCTTCATTTAAAATGATTCCTAATCCATACAAATAGGATTATTTTAAAAGCCATTATGTTTGGGGTAATTTGTTATGCAGCAATAAACAATTAGTGTGCCAATTATACCACACACATTTGTTGAAAAGATTATTATTTTCACCATTGTGTTACCTCAACTTCTTGGGTGGAAGTCAATTAACCATAAATGTGTGGGTATCTTTGTGAACGCTCTTTATTTCATTAATCTATATGTCTTTCATTTCACTAGTGCCATGATATTTTGATAACTGTAGCTTTACAGTAATTCCTGAAGATCAGTTAGATTGCTTTAATTCAACTGAATCCACTTAAGACTTGCTTTTTAAGGTTTGTTATGGAAGCTCTAGAGCACACTTTAAATTAGGACTAACTTAACCCCACAATTAAAGGGATGCCTTTTGGAATTTTTATCTGATATCCCATGTATTGCAAGACTTTCAAAAATATTGGCTATTAAGACTGAGGATTATTTTTTAGTCCTGTACAAGCTCCAGAATGTTTCTGCTCATTCTTTTATTCTGTTGGTCTTCCTGTCCCCAGCCTTAAGTATTTTTCTCTCATACACATGCAGAATGTCAGCACTCAAAGATATTAGAGTACCCTATTTGCAGATTTCTAGAACTCTCTCCCCATGCACCACTCTCCTCTCTCCTACTCTGTTTTAAAAAATTCTAGTTGTCTAAGCCTCCTAAAAGACTAATTGCTCTGTCTTCAACTCAGATGACAAAGTTTCTGAGCTTCATTTGCATTCCACCTCTGTACACTTGGCCTATAAAGAAACTTCAGACAATAAACTTGGGCAACCTTATTTATTTGCTAACCTTATTTATTTGCTTCTTTTGAGAATCAGAGTCCTATGTTGCATGTTGTCCAATGTCTGAAAAGAAAATTTTTTTAAAAATTGTATTTTTTCTACTGGCTCAAGATGGGATGGTAAGTTTTGCTTCTGTTACTCTCTTTTGGCTAAAATTAGAAGTCTCAAATGATAAAGTTTTGCCCTCCATTTTATTTGTTCATATAAATTTTTCATGGAAGTTCGGTTTTTCTTTTTATGTAAACTTATTCCAAAGATTTTTGCATTAGTGATACTAGGAAAATCTGTAGACATTATAAAGGTTTAGGAACTTAGTATTCTGTCTCAATAGAACATTCTACTCTGCTCTAGAATATCCCATACTCATCTAGGAATTCTGTCATTCCTGCTCCTCTTGCCACTTTATCTCAGAAGGAGGCATAACTAAGGATCTCTTTCAGGAATCAATACTAATAAATCACTCTTTTTCTTTCCTCCCCTCTCTATCTCAACATCCCTCACCCATAGAGACAGAGGTCTTTCTTTCATTTCCAAAGATGGAAGAGGGATAAGCTGGGCAAATATTATTTCAGAACTATTGTCTTTTTTAAATATATTTACCAAGATTACATTAGAATAGTGGTTCTCAAACTTGAGCATGCATCAGAGTCACCTGGAATGCTTCTTAAAGCACAGATTTCTGGGTCTCGAGTTCTTGACTTACTGTGTCTGGGATAGGACAAATAAATTTGCATTTCTACCAAGTTCCTATATGCTGCTGATGCTGCTGTTCCATACATTATACTTTGAGAATCACTGCTTTAAACAATAAAGTCTAGGTGTATTTTTTGCTATTGCTACCTTACTCAGATTTCCCCAATAGGCATAAGTTTCTGCAGCTAACTACTAATATTCATGAGCTTCTCGGAAGACTTCATCTAGTTTAGTGAGAACCACCTCACAGAGGGTATGTAGAATGTTACATGACCTTTTCCAAATGTTCCAGTGGGAACTCATATGAGCCACAAACACCTGAGATCCCTTTGACCCAATGTAGGACAACCATCAGGAGAACCTTATCACTATGGTGAGAGCCCAAGGCTTAACTTTACCACAAACTACATCCTTGCCTGGACTGCTCCCTGTTCTCGTCTTTATGTTACACTTCTCTCTTTCTTACAGGATTTTCCTGATAAACACACTCTCAGTGCATTGTGTACAATTAAATTCCCATCTGAAGCTCTGCATTTAGGAAATCCAACTGAAGACAAGAATTTCACTCATGCACATTTAATTCATTCTTAAGGTACTTTTGTCCAAATAGTGAAGGAAGAATAATACATTTATAAAAATTTTGTAGCACAAAAGTCATAGAATACTATCTCCAAACTTTACCCAGCAAGATCCAATTCACTGTAAGTTCTATATTCAGGTAGAATTTAAGAAATAGATTAAGTAAACAGTGATTCTCATGAAAAAACAAAACAAAAAAAACTTATATGCCACTTTATTACCTCAAACACGATTAAGTAAACACAATAATGGAGATGATGTAGATTTTGAATTATGGCCTAGCTTGAGAGGTCATAGAAATAATCATTCCCTCCATAACCACTTTCAATTTTGAAGTTTGGTTGGAAGACTCAAAATTTAAGTTTCTAATCTTTGTTGGATGCCTGCATATGCATCTTTCAACAAAAGTTAAAAAAAAACACATTAAATGTCAAGGTCGTTAGGAATGTTTTAATGGGAAGACAGGTTATCCAGATAATTTATCAATTGTTTTTGAAGTTCACCTGTGGACATCACATAAGACAGAGATTTCACGGGTTTAGTTGTGAAGTGGTTGATTGAATATCTGTCAGATACCAACTGTGGAAAATAATAACCATCATTCAAAAAACACCACTGAACCAGGGCAAAACAGCTAAGCATGATTAAAACATGGCACCTTTTATGGTTAAATATATTCTTTGATTTACAAGCCAAAGAATTTTCTAGTAAGAACTATACCATGAAAAGTCAGTGTTTAGACTATTCCATAATTTAAAGAATTTTTTTGCTAAAATGCAAACAATACATTAAGATAATTGCAATATTCTAATTAGTCTTTCTCTTAAAAATGTCTACTACAGGCCGGGCGCGGTGGCTCAAGCCTGTAATCCCAGGACTTTGGGAGGCCGAGGCGGGCGGATCACGATTTCAGGAGATCGAGACCATCCTGGCTAACACTGTGAAACCCCGTCTCTACGAAAAAATACAAAAAACTAGCCGGGCGAGGTGGCGGGCGCCTGTAGTCCCAGCTACTCGGAGGCTGAGGCAGGAGAATGGCGGTAAACCCGGGAGGCGGAGCTTGCAGTGAGCTGAGATCCGGCCACTGCACTCCAGCCCAAGCGACAGAGCGAGACTCCGTCTCAACCAGTTAGAATGGCAATCATTAAGAAGTCAGGAAACAATAGATGTTGGAGAGGATGTGGAGAAATAGGAACACTTTTACACTATTGGTGGGATTGTAAACTAGTTCAACCATTATGGAAAACAGTATGGCGATTCCTCAAGGATCTAGAACTAGATGTACCATATGACCCAGCCATCCCACTACTGGGTATATACCCAAAGGATTATAAATCATGCTGCTATAAAGACACATGCACACGTATGTTTATTGCGGCACTATTCACAATAGCAAAGACTTGGAATCAACCCAAATGTCCATCTGTGACAGACTGGATTAAGAAAATGTGGCACATATACACCATGGAATACTATGCAGCCATCAAAAAGGATGAGTTTGCGTCCTTTGTAGGGACATGGATGCAGCTGGAAACCATCATTCTTAGCAAACTATCACAAGAAGAGAAAACCAAACACCGCATGTTCTCACTCATAGGTGGGAACTGAACAATGAGATCACTTGGACTCGGGAAGGGGAACATCACACACTGGGGCCTATCATGGGGAGGGGGGAGGAGGGAGGGATTGCATTGGGGAGTTATACATGATATAAACGTCATGCACATGTACCCTAGAACTTAAAGTATAATAAAAAAGAAAAAAAAAAAATGTCTACTACAGAATAAAGAATTTTAAAGGGGTTGTAGAGAAAGTGTTACAGTAATCATAGATTGAAAAAGTGCTGAAAGTATCATAGAGCCTCAATATTTAACTGAACTTATGGCTCAACTAAATTTAAGCATCATCATGTATGAAAGAAACATCAGGGAGAACAAAGAGACTAATAAAAAGAAGTGGTAGTGATGTTAATAGGCAAAGTTAAGCTATAGATTGGACCAATCATTGAAGATAGAGTCAAGAAAACTTTGAATATTATTAGAAATGAGAATTGAATCCTTTTTCTAATAAGCTGATGATATTCTTGACATAGAAGGGCTATCCACTGCTTCAAATGTACCAATTCATGTTTAAATTAAACACCATAAATTATTTTTGTTTGGAAGGATGGGAGATTGAAACTATAAAAAAGTCATGCATATATATATATGTATGTATGTGTATATATATGTGTGTGTATATATATGTATATATGTATGTATGTGTATATATATGTGTGTATATATATACTTTGGTAAAAGGAAAGCAGATGACATCTATGACATCAAAGCCGTTCATCATCTGATTCACTATTGTAAAATTCGTATATAAAAAGACTGAGGTAAGTTGATCCAAAGGAGGACCATTTTAACATTTGGTATTCATAAAATAAAAAAAAAGGAAACAGATTAAATATTTACTTTAAAAGAAAGAGATTATGATATAATTACAAACTTTCTTATTTAAAGAGCTTACAGCATGCAAAAAAGAAACTTATAATTTATCCCAAATATATATATTCATATTTAACTACAAATTTAGCTATATTTTGTCATACATATATATCCCACATATGTAGTTATGTAATGTGTGTGTGTATATATATATTCTGTCTATTTTTATCTATTTTCTATATGTATATCTAATCTTATCTATCAATGTATATCAGTGGCTATGAGATTTCGGATAAGAAAGTTTGATACCTCTAGATTTTGATTGTCTCATGTCCAAAATATGTCCTACATGATTTTCAAAGTTTTGTCTCTTTAAAACTCTTTAACTCTGACATTCTCTATCAGGCAGTTTCTATTGCAACAACTTTTAATGGTAATGTAGTCCTTACACATGAATTATATTTGATCATAAGAAGGAATTATATTACTTAAATGAAGTGTTTTTGGACATAGTCAATCAACACCCATTTTATCACCCTGTTTTAACTACTACCCAGCACCTTGTTTTTGGTATAACATGTTATAAAATTGGATCAACATCATGAAAATCTATCTTTTGTCTGAATTTCTAATCTTTCATGTAACTCATAGTAATTTCAAGATGTGCAGTCATATCTACCTCTGTACTGAAATATTTTTCTCAATACTTCTGTCTTGGATACTGCTTGAGTATGTGTGTGAGACATCCCACCTAAGTTTTCCACCTTTCCCATAGTGGTACTAATACAACACTTCCTGTTGAGTAAACTGGAGTTAGAATGCCCCAGCCTCTGCCTCTGCTGTATTCTGTCTACACAAGGGAATCCTTCTTTTTGCTTCATTCCTCTTGTAGGCTCTCTGTCCCTCCTCACAAAGACAGATGTCTTCATCTTTTTTGGAGAGCCTCCTTCTGTTACAGACATTTGTGCTAATTTACTGCTATAAAAATCGAGAGAGGTTCTAGAAAGAATATAATAAAGTAAACAAAGTGTACAAATTTGATTTGGAGAAGGAATGTAAGTTAAATATCAGAATTATCATCTTAGAAAGTCTGTTTAACAAAAGCATTTACCCTGATCAATTGGTCACATATTATAATTATAACAATGCTTGATTTTATTTAGCTTTCTGCTTCTTCATGTTTTCAGTTTTCCTTCATTTTCTCTTTTCCTGTATCCCTCCTTCACTTCCACCTTCACTTCTTCTTTCTTTTAATTTCCTGTAAATCTGACATCAATTCAAAGAATTAATGTTATAATGGACTCTAGAAAAATAATATATAGTATCATTTCAAATATGCAAATTTACTACATTTGACAATACATTCATATTATGTGTAGTGTATAATAAATTTTCTTCAGTTATTTTACTTCTAACCTGAATAAATTTACAGTTTTAGATGTAAGTTAGCTCAGCAAATTTTGTATTGTTTTGTCAGTTATCCATCATATGGCTGAAGTTTATTCAGGTAGAAAAATGTGGCTTCCTACAACTGGTAATTAATTATAAAGGCATGCAGTTGGAAATTTATTTGTATCTCATGACTAAAGTTAAATCTTGGTTAGTCTGGGCGTCAATCTCATATTTCACTTTGATTAAGTAGCCTAGAAGATACTCTTTTTTGGATAAAAGAAACATTTTAGAACACCAAAAGACCAGTCATGGTTTTTGGTTTCGAGAAAGGCATAGGTTTAGATTTTTATTCTAACAATATTATTGCTACTGATCCCGAAAGGACATCCAAGTCTCGGGACCTAAACATCATGTTAATTCTCACTGCTTACAGTTGCAGATTTCTTCATGAGTTTGCTTTGTTTTTCACCTTAAAAATCTCAAAACATTTTACTGAGGTGCAATGAAAAGTAAAAACTAAAATTATGAAAATAAAATAAATTAACAAAAAGTCTTTCAAAAGACAAGGTTGAAATTGAACGGCACCACATGGTTCTGAAGTGGTCTGGAAACAGAGGGGAGAGATAGAAGGTCATGCTCATTTTATCATGTTGGGATTGCAGTGAAAATATACAGAGCACAGTTCTCACATATTCACAATGAAAATCAATATTGTTTTATGCTAAAATCTTTCAGATTTTGCCAAAGACAAACGTCAACGTTTCAAAATACGTTGGCGATGTACTAAGGTGCTCTTTTTTCTTCTAGGTATATTAGAAATATATATTATGTATATACATTGTTTTTCTATATACATTTCATGAATATTAACACCTAAATGCCTAAAAGTTAGTTGTATTACAAATAAATTATATACATTACAAATTATACAAATAAATATTACCCATACAATTTGTAAAATGTTTTAAAATAATTTATTATGTTATACTAAAGGAAATACATGATATTAAGGTTATTTTGCATCCTATTTTTTCGTATATTTGTATTTTTTCTCAAAATTCAAAGATTCAAATTACCTGAAAATTTTGAAAGATCAACTTATATTAATTTTCAAAATAAGTTCCCCCAAATATAACACTCTTCAAATATATTTTTTCACTTTCAGGAAGAAGTGACTTACTTTTTATTTCTCCACTGTTGATATCATTAAAATATACATACAGTAATGCTGAGAGCTCATAATAAAGAATGTACTAACAATAGTAATAGTCATCTCTCAGATATTTTTATACAACTTTTTTCCTTATTACAGTCTGATTTTTAAAATATCTAGCTTTTTTTGGTTAATCCCACCAATGTTTATATGAAATATTATGGATACTTTAATTTAGATATCTTATTAAAGGTTTTAGCACTGATTAATTTGAAGCTATTAATACATCTAACTGGATAATCAATATAGTCTCCCCTTTCCCTCCTTTTATAACTCCTCTCCATCAGAAGATGAAATTTTATCAGTATTAAAACACCATTTATCTTATTTATCTAAGGGAAATGTGATAGGGAAAGCATCCACAGCAAATATAAAATAGCTCACCAGAATAAGTGATTTTCTTATTCCATGCTGTATCTTATAGACTTAATATGTTTGATAAGCTTTCATAAACTGATGACATTTTAATGATAAGTAGATGGATTATAATTTTAATTTTCCAAATCAAAACATTCAGACATGGTTATTTTAAATAAAGATTTGATCAATTTGATTAAATTAACAAGCTATAAGCATTGGCTTATAATGCCATTCTTTTTGTTATTAAGATCTTACTTGAGCCCTAAAAATACTCATGGTATAAAAAAATAAGAACACTGTTTCTCCTGTGTCAACTGCCCTACTAATTTCTCAGCTGTATGGTGGGAAACATGTTGAGAGAAAGTATTAAAATATATTAAAGCCACATGGGATTATTAAAAACTGGAATGAATCCTCTAAATCTTTGAGACAACTGTTCATCAGTTGCTTTTATAAAAAAAGAAAAAAAACCTCTATACTTTACTGGAAACCTATAATTCACAGCTGTTAGTTCAAGCAGTGTTCCTGGAGAATGGTCAGAGGAATATACTGGAACATTGGAAGGGGAAGAAATTAGCCAAATTCATCATTTCCTTTTAATTTTGCATTTTCATTCAATTAATTCCCCTTACTTGTCTAGCAAGACTGAACTCATCTTAAAAGTCTTAATTCCTTTTGGCTCAATGTAAATTATGATGCCTGAGAGTCTTTCCCAGGACTATGAATAATGGGGCCTATTTGGGAGAGCTGCTATCTGTTATTTTTGGATGGGAACAACAAAAGCGTTCATGCACTCAAAGAAAAGGTAGTGAGTGTTGAAAATAATCAATGACTTGTCTTTTATTTGCTCTAAATGACAAGCTTAACTATTGTCACAGAACTCACCAGTGGATTGTGGAAATCTCATTCTGTCATCATAAAGCCCTGACTATGGCAACATCTGTCTAAGGCTGGACAGAGCCCCAGTGACTCTGTGCTAACATTGGATCCTTGGTGGTCAGAAAGTGAGAAAGAAAGGTAAAAACAAAGAAACATGTAAACGACTTAAATGACAGAAAAGTACTCTCAGAAGGAAGCCTTTGTTCGTTCTTTCTTTTTGTTCATAGCTGTCAGAGGTAATTCTCTAGATATATCTTTGCTTTCATCAAGCAGAAATCAAAATAGAAGTTATATATTATACAAATAAAATTAGTGATAAACTCCTCTTGTTAAAAACAGTTTACTCCATGTTTTTTTGTTTTGTATTTGTTACCATTCTTGCCAATGGTCCCCCAACTGTGATATGTGTCACAATTTATTTTCTGTTTTGTTGAGTTTACACTATAGATTTGACAACATTATAGCATAAGGCAAATATTAACATATTGTTGAGGAAAACAATATTAAAGAGTGGACATTCTTTTTGCCTCATTTAATATACGAGATATCTTATTTTATTTTATTTTCCCTCAGTGCCATATGGGGTTGGTATTGATATGTCACCAGGTTCTTTCATATCAAAGGAAGTGGCATCTCACCCAGCTCTTCCCATCATACATCCTTCCCAGGAACAGTATTAAACGTACAGATGTACTGGATTTGTCTGATTTATTTTCTATAAAACATGCATTGGTAGATAAGAGATACACAGATAGATCATAGGTAAATATTAATGGAGAGATAGTTTTTTTCTTCCTTGGACACTGAAATCCCATTGCAGTACAGCTGTTTCAATGAAACAAGACATTATGAAAGAGAATGCAGAAAAAGAGTTACTTTCTCTACTTTAAACTTTCAAGTTGTACATTATCTATTCACATTTATCTCTGAATGAATGAATATACCTTTGTCAGGGAGTGGACAGTAGGATCATAAGTAAGTTGTAAAGCCCAGTACCCTTCTCTTGGCACTCGAGCAAATCAATCACCTGAAGCACACTGAAGACAATGGATGATCATTAAGATTTTCAGACAGGGTTTAAATGCATTAAAATATGAAAAACTTTTTTTTTTTTTTTTTTTGCAAAACTATGGGAAATGTACCTTACAAATACAAACCAATTTGTGTAGCATATTTACAAATTCTCAGACATCTAATTTTTTAGCTTCACAAATGTTAGAATGAGCAAAAATCTCATATAAGCCTTTACTATCCTTTGAATGTTTTTTCAGTCTGCCTAAAAATATTCGGCAAAGTTAAAAAAACTTACGTACGCAAGTTTTTAGTTCTACCCCTTCTGCCTCAAGTGCACAAAAACAAAGCAGTAATCTATCTAGTTTATTTCTTTGAAAATGGTGTTCTTAAAGTACATCTTGCAGATAGATTATCTATCCCTCACAGCAAAGCTTCACAATGGGAGTCTAATAATTGCTCCTTTTCTAATTTCACTAAATGGGTTATAATTATTTTATGTCTGTTTTATGGTTACTGAATAGTATTAACCTAAACTCTAATTATAATATAGCTTTCAAAGAAATGTATGGACACCAAATTGATGAACAGCCAGCTTATGTAGGAACATCCCATAAAGCAGATACACAGCTAATAGTTTTAGGAATCGCATGTTAAAATTCAGGAGCACAATTCATTTGTGAATGAAGCAGGGTATAAATTCGTTGAGTTTATATCTTCTAAGATTAGATAGACAGGAATATGTGATTGTGATTAATACAAATCAAATAAATTTACAGTTAAGCACAAAATGTGCTATTTTCCAATATGTTGGAAACCAATGATAGATACTTCAGTTCTGTAATATCCTTAAAATGGGAATATATAGTGCCCGTGGAGTCTCTTGGTCTTGTAACAATCTTCCCAAGGCAGATACTATATAAATAAAGCAGACTGTATTGTGAAGGGAGACAATTTGCCTAGAATGTTTTAATAGCTACTTTTTATTTTTAAATTCTCTGCTAATATTTTAATGAAAGAAAATTGATCAATCAATGAATTTATCATAAAGAAGGGAGAGCAGTGTTTGCTTTCAATTAAAAAAATCCTTTAAATCTAATTGCTGAAAATGCATTTTTGAATATTCTCATAAGTTATATATTAGAGAATATTCACACACAGGTTAAGTGGATTCCTTATAAAAAAAGTGCTTTATTAATCAGAAATAATTTTTAAATTAAAATAAATGGCAATTGAAAACAATCATCCTTTACCAGTGAAATTCTTCTTGCTTGTCTTATAAATATGGACTCAGATGAACATGCTTAATCCAATATATCCTTCATCTTATTTCTCTAAATTTTGACTGGAAAACATTCATAACTTTAGAATCTATTTTCAATATTGAGAATAGCATATGAAGTTTTTAAAATGTTAAAATGTTCAAAATTTCCAAAACATCCAAGTAAAGTTATTGAAGAAGCTAAACAAGTACTGGACACTTCATGTTTGCAGGAAAAGGAGGTATATATACACTCTGAAAGAAACAAACTGGGAGACTACCCCTGAAAGTAAAACTTTTAATAAAAAGTTATAAGACACATTATAGCTACATTAATCTTGATTAGACATGTTAAAATGACTGCATTAACCATCTTGAGTGTTTGCCTGGTACTATCTGTAGATTCTTAATTTTACTTATCTTACTACAACCTGTGGAAAATTTACCACCAATTTTACCAACAATGGTAATATTAACAAGAGGGGCTATTATACTAGCAGTTTACAAAGAGTCAGTTATGGGAATTTTAATGATTATATTATAAGGAATATAGTATGCTAAATATTACCAGTATCAATTATATGAATGAAAAACCTGGGGCTCAGAGAGGTTAAACAGCTTTGATATAATAGCTTAAGTGTTGGTGCTTAATATGAATTTTAGTATATTGTCTCCACTCTCAGCAGTTGAAATATTTTCATACAGATGCCTACAAATTCACATCAGCTTTAATGTCTTCCTAATACTTTTAATACTTTATATACTGTTAATTGTTTCCCAAAAGACTATTCTGAACTTAAATACAGTCTGTCAAATATTTGTCAAAGGCCTGGAGTATGCCAAGGTAAGACATAATTCCTTACCCTCACAATGTTGTCGGGCTAGTTGTAATGACTGGCATAAACATTTAATTTTCACATAATGTAAAAGTGCTGTGAAGAAGGTTTATAAAATGTGAACATAGAGCACAATCTGTGGAGTCCAGAAAATATTATCTATAAGATATAATACCTGAACTAAAATAAAGGGTTTAGTTCTTAATGATTGAAGACTTGTTCAAATTAAGAAACAATTTTAGGATAAAATTTTAGGATAAAACCTAAGAATCTGTAGCTTGTCAAAAGTGAATAGAGGTAAAGAATGGTGGTGTCTTTGTGTTGGCCTGTGTTTTTCTCCATTGATTGAGAAAAGAAAACTAGGAGGTAGGCAGGTGAAGTATGAGAAGACTAGACAGCCAATGATCTGATTCCTTCACATTTACAACCCAATGCAACCTTCAAAATAGGCTCTCAATTTCCAGAATATACAAATTTCCAGATTCTTTGTTGAATCAATTAATTTATTATAATGACTGTGACATCTGAATAACTGCTAAAACATAATGTATGGCTATGGTAGCTGCCAACCTCACATCTAATAGCATAGCCAGACATGCCTGGTGTTATTGCTGATGTCCAAGTTGAATTTTAACTCATTTTCTCATTTTACTTTATCCTATTTCTTAAAGGCTAGACAAACTGATTTAGTCTGTGACCTGTGAACCTCTTCTGCGGATTTCAATAAGAGAAACAAATGCAGTTAGGTAGCACTATAAATGTTGAGTACTGGTTTGAAGACATAATTTGTTTTTGGCATAACCTTTTGACCTTTTTCAAGTTCACAAGGATTATCAAAGTTAGCTTATTTGAATGGCAAATAATTTGTTTAGCTAATAAATGCCCATTTCTTCCATCATATATTTTGTTAATAAGTAACTCATTTATATATAGTTAGGTTACTAAATATCCTATTATTTTATAGAGAAATAATTTGATGAAGAGTTCTATAATATCAGCCCTTTACACTTCTTGCTTTTTTTCTAAGTTACAAATAAGCTGGTTTATTTTCTCTTCACTAAATTGGCTATAAAACAACATCTGGGTCTCTTGAGTTTATCATTTTTGCTCCCTTTACACCAGTTGGGCATCCTTATAAATTCAAAATGGGCTTCCATCTGCTAAACACTTTTTAACATGTTTATTTTTTATTTTTACTCTGAATTCCAGTCCATAATGCACTCTTTTTTATTATTGCTGTTTTAACAAAGCTGGATATACAGTATGAGAAACCATACTGTAGTTAAGCATTTGCTCAGCTGTAGTTCAAAAGATGAGCACTCTTGTCAAATGCGCTGTGACCTCTCAAAGAGAGGAGGCTTCATTCAACTGAGTCTTTGTTTCATCTACAGCAATGCATTGGGACAGAATTTATTTTTTTGGCTCCATGTCCTAAAATTTTACAGTACAAAAATATTATACGACTATTTGGTTTTTAATACTGCAGTTACACGGAGGATTACAAGGAAGAGAAATCACACGAACCTGAGATGAGGATGTGGATATGCCACTATCTCATTATAAAACATTCTGCTGTGTAAATTTCCCCTCCATTCTCTAAATATAGTCTTCATGTTTTGGTATTTTCATGAGGAGAATCAGCAACTTTGTACAACATTGCCATCTAAAAATGGCAAACATAAACCAGAAACATTATCTAAAATACAAATTTGCCTGGAAAATAAAATTATAAAGAGCAATTCTAAAAGGAGGCAGACATTTTCTGAATAGGAATTATATCCCATTCCAACTCAAGACTCCTACAAAATGGAGTTATCCATGCATCCTGTGAGAACACTGACTGACCTCTTTTCCCAAGATTAATATCCTTCTATTGGCAGGGAGATAGAAATTTCCCACCCGTAGATGACAAAGTTTGCTCATGTATTTTAGAATGCAGCCTGAGTTTAAACCTAGTGTTGAATAAGGTATAGTATTCACTCAATTACCCAAAGATCTTACAATTAGCCCAAGAACATGGGTGGAGGCAGACATTTTTTTTTTTAATACTGCTTAAGAATCTGAAATCATCTCATATTTATTTAGGGGATCAAGTTTTCAGTCCACACCAAAAAAAAAAAAAAGAAGCTAGAAGAGAAAACATGGTTTAATAAACTGAGCAGAGCTTCAGGTATCTAAGGCGTACTACGTAGTTTAGCCTGGTGCTGCTCAATCTTTGTTAGTCAATTATGAATATTTTCCAATATAGAAAATAGATAATTCTTTCCCTTTTTCTTCATATATTAAAGCTTCTAAGGAAGTTTAAAAGATAAAATTGTGAACAATTTGAAGATTCAACTCAATCACACTGGTGTAATCTTATAATCATATAAGAGGGAGGCTATTTATATAAACCACACATAATCTGTATGTTCACATAGTTACTAAAATTTATGGTCGCTTTTTGGCATTTTACATATCCCTATTTTTAAGAAAAGGTTTATCTTAATATTTGTTCATGTATTTCTTTTCTTTAAAGGCTCTGTTTTCTTCCTACTACTGAGTACAGAACAATCTGTTTCTTTAAGTATAGTTATGTTGAGGGTGCTATAACTGTTAAGCTGGCAACAATCTTAAGCCAACCCCACCTCTGCCATTGAGTCTGTCTGTGACTGAAGAGAAATTAAACCATAATTTCTTGCCAATAAAGTTAGAGGAATACTATTTCATAGCACACACGATTGTTGCGGGCATAAACAAGTTAACAGATGTAGTCTGGATCATTGTGCTTAGTATATAGTAGGTGCTCATTAGGTATTAACTAAAATGATTATCATAATTGCCCAGAGGCTTCTAAACACCTATTTCATTAAAATCGTGGATCACATCCTACGTAGTTGAGGAAACTATCTCTATCAGTCATTGTGAGATCAGTGGTATCTTGAAACAATAGGTTTTAGTTGAGCTCTGAATTATTGTTTTTGGTGGTCCTTGTTAAAACCTAATACCTGAGTTTTTAAATGTCTTCATTCTCACCAGTTTCACCTAGTATGGCTTTTCTGTCTATTAAAGTGTTCTGTCTATTCTCACCAATATGAGGGTCTTAGGACACTAAATGAATATTCATAATTATGAGTTCTACTCTTCCTTGTGCTAATAATTAACTCATAAGAATTTATTATGTTTCTCTAGGCCTTAGGATTCAGCTCCATTATGGCAGGAATCTTTATTTGTTTTTTTCGCTGACATACTTCAAGCCCCTAGCTCAGTGCATAATCATAGTAGCCACTCCAAAATAAAAACTTGTTCAATAAATAAATGAAGAAATGACTGAGTTATACCAATATCGAATGATGAGGCAGCATCTGAAGTCTCCCTAATTCTAAAATTCTGAAGAATTCTTACTATTTGAAATCCCAGTGATTTCTACATTTCAAGCTTGATCGATGACTCATTTATAGAATTATATTTTGGCCTGTTCACAATATTTACGTTATTACTCTTTTCTGCTGTCAGCCTGATACTTTGGTTGTTGATTTATATCTCAAACTCACTTTCCTTACTTCTATTAATGGGTTATTGGTGGTGTCCCTTGTTTGTGTTTCGTTTTGTTTTTGTTTTTTGATATACCTGAGGCTTTACAATTTAACTTTACCTAGAGTCCATCATTTAATTCCAGATACTATAAATCAGCCCTTTTCTTTCACTTACTGGGTTCCAGGGTTGGTCAATCATTGCCAAAAAACAATTCCCTACTCTTTTTATAGTCCTCTTGTCTTCTTCAAAATGCGTATCTTTTAATTTACACTTTCCTCTTCCTTTACATATCTCTTAGATGTTTGAATGAAGTTATTTCATCTTCAACTTATCTACATATTACTCAAAGTAGAATATTTTGACAACCTCATTTAATATCGACTGGGTACACTGGTTTAAAAATACACATTGATGGACTCTTCTTGAAAACTCTTTACTCAGTAGCTTATAGGAGACAGCATCAAAAATCTTGACTCCTCATACCCACCCAGATGATCTTGAGCCCTATTCAAGTGTAAGCAACATTACTTTAGTCACATTAATTCACCAATTACAATTTTTGATGGCAATCCTTTACCTCAATTTCTGTGTGCTTTATTTTTAAAAATAAAGCTCCATTTCAGCAGACTAAGCATTTATCTCACAATTCAATATACATAAATAAACACTAGTGGGGACAAGTATGGTGGCTTACACCTGTAATCCCAGCACTTTTACAGGCCAAGGTGGATGGACCATTTGAGATCAGGAGTTCGAGACCAGCCTGGCCAACATGGAGAAACCCTGTCTTTACTAACAATACAAAATAGCCAGGCTTGTTGGTGCGCTACTATCATCTCAGCTACTCAGGAGGCCGAGGCATGAGAATCACTTGAAACTGGGAGATGGAGGTTGCAGTAAGCTGAGATCGTGTCACTGCACTCTAGCCTGGGTGACAGAGTGAAACTGTATCTCAAAAAAAAGAAAGAAAGAAAAAAAGAAAAAGAAAAGAAAAACGTACTAATGGGAAGATGACTCCAGAGTGTGAAGAGTTCTGTGGACTCTGTCCTTAATGAAACAGCCATATCTCATGAAAATTAGTTTAAAAACCAACCTAACCACTTAAAGTTTGTGGAAATGGTACTGAAAACATAAAACAAATGAAGAGATAGTTAATCAAGAAAATCTACTCAATCTCTGAAAGAACAGCAAGAGCTTATAGCATTCACACTACTAATAGCTCCCTCCCTTTCTCTTTCCAGTTCAGCGTGATGGAAACTCTGAACTGGGCAGGTACATCCAAGAACATAAAGCACCCTCTCCTCCATGTTTCCAATCAACAGCTACAGTATAGCTCTGGGAGGGAGGACACCAGCATTTCTTATCCTTCCAGCTCCATGTGGCAGAAGGTTTTTATAAGCGAAGAACAGCTGAGAGGTTGAGGGGTCTCTTTCTCCACCAGCACCAACTTGAAGGACAGAAACTCTACCCTAGGTGTAACAGGCTGAAATACTATGGCTGTGATTGCCTTTACTCCAGCTTGCTTACGGAGCAGAGTTCTCACGCTGGGAGAAGAAAGTTAAGAAGAGAATTAAGGCTATTCTCTTGTCCCAACCCCAGGACAATGTCCTGTGCATGCAGCCAGGGTGTTACTCCAACCGAAGTGGATCACTTTCCATGCCCCCAACTCGAGAGTATTGGTGCAGATGTTTTGTGCAGGGGAAGAGGTAAGGTAAGAAAAGAGAGCTTTGAATCTCTACCCAAAACAACTGACTACAGAGTGTGAAAAAGTTCAAGCTTACAAATGCTGTTGAAAACAATGGCAAATATGGAAATAAGGGAAATTAATTCCCTTAATCCCTTAGGAAGGGATTAAGGCAGGCTGTTAATTTCATCAGAATAACAAGGCAAACCATAAACCAGCTAAAAGTTACCAGAGACAACCAGGGGAAAAGATAACTAAGAGTCTTTTGGGGATTTGAATTCACTTGAAACCATGATCTCAAAGATAATCTCTGTAAAGGATCCCAAATTTAATTGGATCAGACTGTAAAACAATTATGTCTTAGGGCAGTATTGAAAACAATGCAGCAATTAGTTAGCTAAGGCTGACACCTGAATGTAGAACTAAAAGGGGTCAAACAACTTAAAAGAGAGATAGGGAACAAGGCAGTCTAAGAAAGTCCTGTTAAAATCTCTGTTATCCTTAGGTGACTATGCACATGCCCAAGGCTTCACCCTCTGAAGAAAACTTTAGAGGCTACACATTGAGGTGGAAAATAGACTTCACTAAAACAGTCCAGCCAAGTCACTAAACGAATAAAGAAGCAAACAACAATAAAGGCTGGTTGTGGGGGTAGGTAATCAGTATCCAGAGTTGCTGAAACAGGTTATCTAAATTGCTCACTTTTCAACAAAAATTACAAAACATGAAAAGAAACAGGAAAGTGTAACACCTTTGTAGAAAAAATAGCAGGCATCAGAAACCATCTTTGAAAAGCTACAAATGTCATACTTAGAGGACAAAAATTCCAAAGCCATTATCCTAAGCAAATTAATGCTGGAACGGAAAACCAAATATCACATGTTCTCACTGATGTGTGGAAGCTAAACACTTTTTAAGCTCATACTCATGAGCGTAAAGATGTGAACAATAGACACTGGGGTCCACTGGGGGAAAAGGTGGGTTGAAAAACTACCTATTGGTTATTATGCTCATATACCAAACCTCATCAACATGCAATTTATCCATGTAACAAACTGCACATATTCCCCCTGAAACTAAAATAAAGTTTTAAAACATTTAAAGCAACTATTTAAAATATGTTAAAAAAAAAAAAAAAAAAAAAAAAACTAAAGGAAACTATGCTCAAAGAAGTAAAGGAAAGCATGATCACAATATCTCTCAAGTGGAGACTATTAGCAATACCAAGACAAAATATTTAGAAGAAGACAAAATGTTAAAAAGAAGAAAGAGGAGGAGGAGGAAGAAGAAGGAAGAAGGAAGAAGAAGAAGAAGAAGAAGAAGAAGAAGAAGAAGAAGAAGGAGAAGGAGAAGGAGAAGGAGAAGGAGAAGGAGAAGGAGAAGAGAAGAAGAAGGAAAAGGAGGGAGAGGAGAGGAGGGGGAGGAGAGGAGGAGAGGAGGAGGAGGAGGAGAGGAGGAGGACAAGGAGGACAAAATGCCAAAGCTTAGTAGTACAAGAACCAAAATGAAAGATTCACCAAAAAGCTCAACAACAGATCTGATCTAACATAAGAAAAAAAAAAAATCAGCAACTTTGAAGATAACTTCATATAGACGAATGGGGGAAAAAGAATAAAGGAAAATATTCAGAGCACCAGAGAAGTGTGGGACACCAGTAACACACCAACATATGCATAATGTAGAACTGGAAGGGGAGGAAAAAATGAAAAGAACAAATAGTATTTGAAGAAATAATGTCTGACAACTTTAAAAATAAGATAAAAACATTAATTTACACATCCCCAAACTCAACAAACTCTATGTAGGAAAAATGCAAAAGACCACACCCCAGAACATCCTAGTACGAGTGTTTAAAGGTAACAACAAAGAGAACATCTTGAAAGCAGCAAAACAACTTTATCAGATACTTAATCTTATTAAGTGAATCTTAATAAGATTAAGAGATAATGTCTATTCAGAAACTCTAGAACAGAAAGCACTGAGTTGGCATACTTAAAGTGCTGAAAGAAGAAGAAGAAGAAAAAAAACTATCAACTAGGAACTTTGTGTCCAGGAAACTAACTTTAAAAAATGGCAATCATTAAAAAGTCAGGAAACAACAGGTGCTGGAGAGGATGTGGAGAAATGGGAACACTTTTACATTGTTGGTGGGACTAAACTAGTTCAACCATTAAGGAAGACAGTGTGGCGATTCCTCAGGGATCTAGAACTAGAAATATCATTTGACCCAGTCATCAATTACTGGGTATATACCCAAAGGATTATAAATCATGCTGCTATAAAGACACATGCACGTGTATGTTTATTGTGGCACTACTCACAATAACAAAGACTTGGAGCCAACCCAAATATCAATCAATGATAGACTGCATTAAGAAAATGTGGCACATATACACCATGGAATACTATGCAGCCATAAAAAAGGATGAGTTCATGCCCTTTATAGGGACATGGATGAAGCTGGAAACTATCATTCTGAGCAAACTATCGCAAGGACAGAAAACCAGACACCACATGTTCTCACTCATAGGTGAGAACTGAACAATGAGAACACTTGGACACAGGGTGGGGACCATCACACACCAGGGCCTGTCATGGGGTGGGGGGAGCGGGGAGGGATAGCATTAGGAGATATACTTAATGTAAATGACGAGTTGATGGGTGCAGCACACCAACATGGCACATGTATACATATGTAACAAACCTGCACGTTGTGCACATGTACCCTAGAACTTAAAGTATAACAAAATAAATAAATAAATAAATAAATAAATAAAAATGAATGTAAAATAAAACCATTCCCAAGTAAACAAAAACATAGAAAATTTGTTGCTAGCTGACGTGTCTTAGCAGAAAGACTAAAATAAGTTCTTCAAGCAGAAAGCAGGTAACCCCAGATAGTTATCCAAATGCATGCACATACACCCAAAACAAGATGAAACAACAAGAAAGAGAGGCAGAGAGAGGGAGAACCAGAAAAGGTAATTTGTAATTGTAAAAGAGAATATAATTTGCATGTCCTCTTTTGTTCTCTTAACTAATTTAAAAACAGCTGTAGAAAGCAATATGTATAGAATTGTATTTTTTGTTTTACAAGATAGAGAAATTTTTAATATTTGATAAAATACAACAAAGGGGACTTGGGCGCAAAGTTATATTGGAATAAAGAAATAAAACTATTGGTAAATTGATTCACAGGAACAAAGGAAAAATAGTAATTGGATACCTCAGTACTACATTTCCAATACAGATCCTACGACAAGGCAGAAGTTAGACAAGAAAATAAAAGACTTCCACACAATTCTTAAAAATTAACAAATCTTGGCCGGGCGCGGTGGCTCAAGCCTGTAATCCCAGCACTTTGGGAGGCCGAGACGGGCGGATCACGAGGTCAGGAGATCGAGACCATCTTGGCTAACACGGTGAAACCCCGTCTCTACTAAAAAAAAAAAATACAAAAATCTAGCCGGGCGAGGTGGCGGGCGCCTGTAGTCCCAGCTACTCGGGAGGCTGAGGCAGGAGAATGGTGTAAACCCGGGAGGCGGAGCTTGCAGTGAGCTGAGATCCAGCCACTGCACTCCAGCCCGGGCAAGAGAGCGAGACTGGGTCTCAAAAAAAAAAAAAAAAAAAAACTTAATGAACATTTGTAGAACATTTCATCCAATGACAGCACAATACATATTTTTTTTCAAGGGGATATGAAACCATTCCAGGAAATACCATATTTCTAGGCTATAAAAGAAACAAAGAAGCTTGGTTTCAAAATGATTACAAGTTAAAAGGAGTGCATACTTAAAAGAATTAAAATTATAGAAAGTACGTTATTTGTCTATAATGAAAAAATAGAATTCAATCAATAATGGAAAAAATTTGGAAATTAACAAATGTGTGAAAATTAAGCAACACACTCCTAAATAATAATTGAGTCAAAGAAGATATCACAAGAGAAATTAAGGGAGATGAGTAACATTGAAGACACAATGTATAAAAACTTATGGGATGCAACTAAATTGTTGCTTAGAAGGAAATTTATAGCTGTAAATGTCTATATTAAAAAGTAAAGTAAAATGAAGATGATGAAGGAACTGACTTTGATACTCTAATCTGTCATTTTAATACAATGGAAAAAATAAGGCAAAGGAAATGAAATATTGATATAATGGATCTTTGAAAAGATCCATAAAGTTGGCAAATATTTAGCTAGATGGACCAGAGAGAGAGAAAAATATAATTCAAATTACTGAGACTCATATTACTAAAATCAACAATGAGGAAGGAGATATCACGTATGTTAACTTAAAAGGATAGATATGTAGAAAGACAAACCACTGAAACAGGTTCCAGAATAAATAAAGGACCACAATAGGCCTATCACTAGTGAAGACAATTAATTAGTAATTTAAACACTTCACACAAAGAACATCCTAGTTAAAGATACCTTTACTGTTGAATTCTACCCAATATTTAAAGAGTAATTAATATCTTTTATTATTTTATTCGTTTTGCTTTCTTTAGTTTTTTTTTCCTTTTTCCATTGTATTACAATTACAGATTAGATTATTGACTTCAGTTCCTTCATCACCTTCTTTTTACAAGGATGTTGTTTGTTCTATTGACACATTTAATATTGTACTAGTGGTTCTAGAATTAGGCAGTAAAATAAAATAAAAATACCCAGATTGAAAAAAGGAAGTAAAAATATTTGTTTGCATATGATGGAAACTTTGTATATAGAAAATCCTCAGGAATCCACTAAAAACTATTAAAACTAATAAACATGTTTGGCCAAGGTTGCAGAGTACAAGATGAACAAGATGAACATACACAATTTAATTACATAAATTCATAAAGAACAATCCAAAAATGAAATTAAGGGAACAAGCTGACATAATAGTACCAAAAAGAAAAAAAAAATAGAAACAACTTTAACCAAATAAGTGCAAAATTTATGCTTCTAAAAGTATAAAGTATCATTAAGGAAAGTCAAATAGTTAAATAAAATGAAACACATCCCATGTTCATGGATTGGAAGAGTTAATATTGATAAGATGGCAATATACCCCAAATCAATCAAAAGATTTATGCAACTCCTATCAAAATTCCAGCTGTTTTATTTCTTTGCAAAATTGGTGAACTTATCTCAAAATTCATGTGAACATTCAGTGCCTCCAGCAAAGTCAAAGTAATCTTTAAAAATAGAAACAATGTTGAAGAATTCACATTTACCAATTTCAAAACTTGCTACCAATTATAATAATAAAAACTGTCTGGTAGTGGCATAAGGACAGACAAAAAAAAAAAAAAAAAAAGCAATGGAACTGATAATAGTCCAGAAAATAACCCTTATATTTATAGTCAAACAATTTTCAAAAATGATTTCAAGACAATTCAGTGTAACACTGGGGGTAAGTGTGCGGATAATATTATCAACAAATGATGCTGGGACAACCAGATATTAACATGCAAAAGAATGATGTTGAAATCTTTTGCTGCCATCATACCAAAATAGCCCCCAATAGATCGGAGACCTAAAAGTAAGAGCTGAAACTATAAAACTCTTAGAAGTGAACAAGTGTAGATCTTTCTGACCTTGCATTGGCAATGGTTTCTTCAAAATGAAGCATGTTGTGCTTCAGAAGCACAACAAAAGAGAAAAGAGATAAACTCTTCCTCTGCAACATTAAAAACTCTTGATCACCAAAGGACACTATTAGAAAGTGAAAAGGCAACCCATAAAACAGAGGAAAATATCTGTAAATCATATACCTAATAGATGTCCAGTATCCAGAACATGTAAGTTCAAGAATAAAAAGAAAAAAAATCTAAATGAGCAAAATATCTCAACAGACATTATTTCAAAGAAAATATGTAAATGGCCATTAAGCACATGAAAAGTTGTTAAATGTCATTAGTAATTAAGGAAATGCAAATCAAAACCACAATGAAACACTATTTCACACTCACTAGAATGCTTATTACAAAAAACTTTAAAAATGAGTGTTGACAAGGAAAAATTTGAATCCTCATACACTGCTCATGAGAATGTAAAATTGTGTAAATGCTGTGAAAATAATTTGGCAGTTTCCTAAAATGTTAAACACAGATTTGTCTTCTGACCCAAGAACTCCATCCCTCCATACATGTGCAAGAAAAATGAAAACACATGTTCACACAAAAATTTGTATGTTCAAAGAAGTATTTTTCTTAATAGCCAAAAGTAGAAAAACCCAAACATTAATTAGTTAATGATTTAAAAACCTGTGGTGTATTAATATAATGGAATATTGCTCAACAATAAAAAGGAATGTAGGATTGGTCAAATGCTACAGCATGGGTGAACCTTGAAAATATTTGATAAATGAAAGAAATAAATCCCTCCTAAATAGCACATATTGTGTGATTCTGTTTATATGAAATGCCCATAACTGTCAAATCTGTCATGACAGACTGTTGATTGGTAATTGCCTAGAACTAGGGGAAGATGGATTTGGGAAAAATAGGAATGAAGCTAATGAGTCAAAGGTTTCTTTTGGGGATGATGAAAGTGTTCTAAAATTAGTTTGTACTGATGGCTATCCAAGTCTTTCTGTGACTACACAAAAAACCACTGGATTGTAAAATTTAAGTAAGTAAATGATATGATAGTGAATTTGATCTCAAAGCCATTACAATTCTCAAATTGAGGAAAATAGTTGTACAACTCTGTAAATTTACTTAGAATTGTTCAATTGTACACTTAGAATGAGTGAATATTATAATATTTAAATTATGACATGTAAAAAATACTCAAAAAAGTTGCTTTAAAAACCATATGTACTGTCAGTGACAGCTCATTTAGTTTGAGATTATTTATTGTGTTTCAAAAAGATTGGTTGAGAATCTTAAAGGAAGAAAATTTTGGCCATAACTGAATACTGGGTTTCTATCCTGAATAAATAAAATCCTGGCTAGCTGTTGGGCTATAATTACCATCACCATCAATATTTACCTATGTTTTTGTGTTTTTCCTTTCTACCCTGGCCATATTTTCTTCTCTTTTTGTGATCATAGTGTTAATTATGTGGGTATCTTCTGCCCATATCTTGAATGAGACTTTTCACCAAATCTTATCCATACTGAATTATTTTGTTGTAGAGAAATACAGTTGGCTTTCATTTTACCTTCTCTTTCACTTGTGCCAAAAGTCTTCATTTCCTATAGATATAGTTTTTACTTTTAAGCATTTGACTAATAACAGTAATAGTGACAGTGACAATAAATAATGGCTGACATTTATTAAATGCTTAGTATGTGCCAGCCACTTTCTATGTGCTACAAATGCATTAATCATCCAGAAAGGATAATAGTATCTTTATATGAGCAAAAGATACTCTCCACTTTTCCACACCTGTTTAATTTGGAAGTACAAATTTCATTGTTTTCACTGTATTTAAATGTGCTACTCATTTCTATCCCATCATACATCCTCCGAAGTAAACAAACTCCACACTAGCGTAGTTCAGTCGCTAACTGAACCTTGATAATTCTTTGTCATCAGAATCATGCATAAATATCTTTGGTTGACATGGGTGTATGTGTTTAAAGGTGGGGTCAACATGTTAGGATACATCATTTTCTTTCCATAATTGAAGGGTAAAGACCAAGAATGAAGGTTCACCCACTTTTATGCCCTAACCTATTTAAGTTCAAAACTTTTCCTTCATCTTCTCCTTATTTTTCACCGAGTTTGCATATCTCAATCAGCATGTTTTAACTTTGAATTTTTCCTCATTGAATAGTTGAGGATCCTTGCATATCTGTTCTGAAATCATCCTCTGCTCAGTAAGTCCAATCCTCTAGTCCCCTGTCTGTATATTTGTTTCAACAGTGACTGCTTGCAGTTTTTCTCTAATAGCCTTGAACCCCATTCTGTCCATATGCTGGCTGCTAGCCATCAAAAACATAGCTAGAGGTGGGGGAAGACTGAGCTGCCATGTTAAATCGTCTCTTTCCCTCCCTCTGGGAAAGAACCTTAACCTCAAGCACTTTCAGTCAATCACAGTCCAAGAGAGAACCTTGAAAACGTTCTGCAACACTGATTGGTTCCATAAAATATGCTGGCTGGATGCAGAAGTTGGGTTTCTTTTAGCTTATTTCATAATAAAGGGCAATGCATGTGCTGTATTCATAGTAATTCAAATCTGACACAAATAATACAGCAAATAATTACAGTGACCTTTAACTCACCTCAAATTTAAACAAAGGTTAAGCTGCCCTTTACTAAAGTAAAATTTTCTGTAGTCAAATAAATGCAGACACCTTTGGAGAGTAGAATGCATTGCCAAACTAAAAGAATCTGAAAGTGGTTACAACAGAATAATTTCAAAACATAAAGAATGCAGGACTCTTCAGCATAAACAACATCCAGACATGCTGGCATCTGCCATTATTAATTTACCTTACAATATTTCCAGTGGGCTTCCCCATATGTTTGCTGGGAACTGTTGCTTGAAATTTCTGTCCAGAAGGGCAGATTTCAAAAAGAAATATTAAAAGTAAGAGAATTTAGATCTCCTATCCGTACTCCGATTCAGTAAACAATTTATATTTTATTCCATAAAGCTTAAAAAAGCCTTAAATGTCTAAGTGATTACCATGCATACTCTACGTCTTAAAAAATAAACCCAGAAGACAATGCTAACAGAGCAAAGAAAGCAGCTGATAAGTTTATGTAGTTCTTATACTAAGGTTTAGCTGTTGGTTAGATAAGGACCAGGTGTATTTTTGCACATTTAATTTGTTATGTCTATATCTATTTCAAATAGCAAAGAAAGAAAGAAAGAAAGAAAGAAAGAAAGAAAGAAAGAAAGAAAGGAAGGAAGGAAGGAAGGAAGGAAGGAAGGAAGGAAGGAAGAAAGAAAGAAAGAAAAAGAAAGAAAGAAAGAAACCCATGGGTAGACTATGTTATGTGTACCTAGTCTTTAATTGTAAAAGTTTATTTAAAAAAATAATTACTCTCTTTCTGGGGTCCCAATGCTAATAATATGTTGACTGTGAAAAACAAGTCATCAGCTTGTTACTGCAATTGGTATTGCCTCCAAATTCTCCCTTCATTAAAATAAGGCCACCTGATTTAATTAGAAGTATTCAGCATGCCTATAATATTTTTGGTCACAATTTAAATTACATGTCTCAAATAGGGATTAAATTTACATTTAGTAAGACAATAATTGTATGTTAAAAGGAAAACTAAGTTTATTTCTTATTGTTTCTCTCACAGCAGCTTTGCCAACTCTGTTATTAAGACCCAAGATGTTCTTAGAGACTTAAATTAATGGGTTTATTTTTAACCATTAAAAAAATAAATGCAAACCTCAGGTCAGTAAAACCTCCTCCATGTCTCTTCTAACTCTCTGAATCAGCGTTGTTTTTTTTTTTCTATTCCTCAACCCATTTTTGAAACTCTGGGAGCAACAGCACTGAGATACCAACTTCCTCACCAAAGGGGTGCAAATTTAGGATCTGAGGCTGATCTATTAACAGACACAGGGAGTAGCTGTTTGTTATCTCAATGACTTTCATTCTTCCTGGGTTCTTCCTGTATACTGAAATAGCTGGCATTGCCCTTGACAGAAATAAATTATTTTGAAATTGGAGTGAAAATGAATTGCTAGCAAAAGCAAATTAGCTGTGGAAGTATATTGGTCTCCTTTCTGTTGCTTGAATTTCTTCACATTCTGCACTCTTTTACATCCCACACTTGGCAAAGAATCTTCTTTCTCTATACTTTAAAGGTCATATAATCTCCTGCAGTTCCTATCTCTTTGAATCTCCCTCTTCTAATCCCTTCTTTTGATGAAGGAGAAATTACTCATTGTCCTCCTGATGTTTATGAGAACGTTCCTCCTCTTTGGGGCCATTCTTCTTCTTGGAAACTTTTTTTGGGGGGGAGGTTATATACTGCTGTAAGGGATAGCCAGAAACAATTTATAAGGAATGCAAATCTAAGTCAAGAGATACAAAATTTTATAACTTAAATGTGTCCTGTCCTTTACTCAACTATGGTGCTTCTATGTCAACTTGTGAATTTAGGGAAAGATACTGCTGCGAAGTGTAGACTCCTTACTCTCTCTAAATTAAAGCACACCAGCTCATCAGAGGTAATGTTTCTTCCTGTCTAAACACACCTACCTGTGAGATCCTCTGCATCTTATTAAAAGCAGAACTCATAACCAAGTTTAGAGTGCAAGCCATGTTGACTCCTCAAAGTGGGAGGTTTAGGACTGAATTTGTGTCTTTAGAACTGTCTTTTAATTTTCTTCTCAACATTTATGAACTTTTTTAAACATTGAATTTAATAATCTGTCTGGTCTTCTAATATTTGTTTGCTTTTCTTTTCTGATTCCTTTGCCCCTCCTTGAATTTCAATATGTATGAAAGAGAAACTGGCATTTGTAGATAACCACAGAAGTATCTCTGATGCTCTTTTGCTAAATCTGTTTTCTTTGTCTTAGGATGTGGAGTTAAAATATAATTGAATGCTATATTTTAAGTGTCTTGTCTTTCTAATCAAGAGTGTTTTATTTCATTAGCAGAGTTTCCACTGTAGAGGTAAGAGGTAAAAATGGGAAGACTAGATATAATAAAGCAATAGATAGAATACATCAGTATTTTCTTGGAAAACCATAGTTGTTTGGCCAAATAGCTGTAATACTCTGAGAAATTGATGCAATGTTTCCTGAAGAGGAGTTAGGTCTAACACACTGGGCAAAGTGAGAGTATTTTCAAAGAAGTAATGGGATTTGTCATGAAGTTATGGGCAGAGAGAGGTTGTTTAGCCATAGAGAAGGAATGGAAGAATTAATAAGAAAAAAATAATACCCAAAGACTAAAGACGTTGGAAGAGAGCTAACTATGGTCGGTGAGTCTGATTAAAGGAGCCAGCATATCTGAGTAACGAGGCACCAGTGAATCAACGTCGACAAGCATTCTGAGTTCCATAGGTATTGCGGAAGTTCCAGGATAAATGTGGCTGCCACATATGCCATGTAACTTAGAGTCATAAAGGATAGAGTAGGGAAACCAGAATAGAAAATATCAATTCTCTTGGAGCTATGTATATGCCAGAGGGATGATAGCTAATTGGAGTGAATAGAATTCTGACACGTGGGCAGTAGGAGTGAGTTATATGGAGGCAAGGGAAATAATAAAAGAGAGCCACCAGAATTGTTTAATGGAGTGATGTGAACCTAATTAAGAATGAGATGGATGCTACCAAGAGGGAGTATCAATAGGCCCCTTATCTTTCTCAAAAGACACCTGCAAACTTCTAATCATCATTTAATATAAGTTTCTGAGTATCTCATATATACTCTAGGGAGCTTTTTCTTATCCCTCTAAGATAGAAATAATCATGCTCTTCTCTCTGTTACCTCTGTGCTTTGAATACATTTTAAAGGTGACGTAGTATACCATCTTATAATTATTTGAGAACCTATTTGTTTCCTTTACTAGAAGAGAAGCTCATTAAAAGCTGGTTACTTTTTTTCTTCTTTACTTCTCCTTGTAAATTACCAAGCACTTAACACCATACTTGACTTTTTGTAGGTGTTAAATGAATATTGAATGGAATTTAATTTTGACAACTGTCCTGGTTTTAATTAAAATTCTGGCCACAAAGTTTACTGATAGTAGAGATGGGTGAATCCACGGTGGGGGCAGGAGAAGTTTCCCTTTTTAGGTATCTGTTTGGGCAGGAAGGAGAAAATAATATTATTTGACAAAGGCTCCTGAAAATAGTGTATAAATATTGTGTTTCTAGTTTAGGCGGTGATTTCACTGATCTCAGTTACTAGAGGTAAGACTACCAGACCATTTATAGGGGAGAAAAGTTATTCTATTGCTGAAAAATGGACCTTTAGCATAAGTCATTGTATGACCTTAGTGCTTTGCAAAGCTATGTTTCTCCTGATTACGTAGTGTGTTTTACCTCACACATGATGTAAATAAATCTTATAACAGATTTTTTTCCACTTTTGCTTTGGCTGCTGTGAAGCTCAGTGAAGTGCTATCATTTCATCTTAGGTAACTTTACTGCACTTTTTATCTTTTATTTCTTTATATTACCTCTCCCCAGGACTCTACTTACGATTGTAATCCTTTTTCCCTTCACCTCAATACTCTATTATATTACCGTATGATTTTTTTAAAATAAGCTATCTCAAATACATCTGGGAACAAGGCAGGATATAAACTAATTAATAAGTAAAATAAATCCAGGCACGTTAGCTCCGCATACTACCTGCCTGCCAATACCACATAATACAAATCACATTGCACTGTTTAGAATGAATGAAAGCAAAGGTCTGGAGTTGGTGGCTAACAGGCAGAATCCTGCCCACTGACATGTTTTGTTTGGCCCACACAAAGTGTTTAAAGTATGAATTACTTGACAACCTTTAAGAATCAGAAAATTTTACACAAAATCCCAATTTTTCTTAAAGAAGCCTCCATTCCATGATAGGATCACTTTGAGCAGTAGCTGCTCTTTCCAAGTTCATTCAGTCCATGACACTTGCTTTGATTTCTGCTGTATTTCACTTGGCTCCATTGCATTCATTTATATGACCTGCTAGACACTCTAAGGATTTGGCTTGGGGCTCTTGCATTAATGAGATGACCAATAGACATTAACTTACTTACAATTATTTTAATCACAATTAGCTTATTTGCAGTCAATTTAATTACAAACATTTGCTGGATTTGTTTTCTATTAGTAGAATAATGAAATACTTCTTTGTTGTTGCTTTTGCTTCTTCTTTCTAGTAGAAATGAACTAGCTGACATTTTATAGTGTAAACCAGAAAAATAATACTTACATCCATATATTGTAATTTCATGTATCTGGGAATTAATAGTTTAGCCATCTCAACCCTTCAAATCCCAATTCTGAATCTGGAAATAAAGCCTTTCAATAGCTATCAGAAACCTGTCTTAGAATCTTTTGACCTCAGTGAGGGTTTTAGTAACTCTTACTTAACATAGTATTCTAACAAGCTTGATTATCTTTTCATCAGCCCAGAGCAGAGTAGATATATTGTTAAACGCAACAGAATTGTAAATGACAGGGTGACATAACACATTTTATATTTGAAGACTTCTAGGCCAAAAAAAAAAAAAAAAAAGCTAAAAGTTTAGAATTACTGCTTGATGAAATTAAGCATTTTCATAAAGGTTCAATTACTTTGTATCTTTTATGTAAGAAAGTGGTGAGCCTACTACCATGTTTCCCAACACAGGTAGTGTGCAGGAGCTAGTCATACTGGTTCATGACAGCCCGTGTTGTGCATCTTTTCCAAACTCTGCACTCACTGACATTATGTTGCTGTTTTTATTTATTTCCAGAGAGCCAGTTGTTAAATACTTACAAACACATCACTGCATCACTTCCAGCCAAAGCCTGCTACGCTTTTTCTCCATGGCTTTGTACCTTAGCATGAGCTGTTATCTGTGTCTCCACCCTGAAACACTGCCTTCCACTTCCTCCATTTAGAGAACTCTTACTTTTCCATTAAAGCCCTTTTTGTATGTAAGCTCCTCTGTGAATTCTTCTCCAATTTTAGACAGGAATAATTGTCAATTATTTATACCAAAATCCTTCCCATTATTTGGGACTTATCTTTTTATACTTTGCCTCTTCTTCTATAGAGTGATTTATTTCCAGGAGGACGAGAACACAACATTTTCCTTCTCCTGATTATATATCCTTTCATCCAGAGCCATGGCGGCTATCCACTCTGGATGGAATGTAAAGTGCTGCTGAGCCTAAATTCAGCTGGTTTCCTGGTAAATGAATGAAGTGGACATTTTTTCATTCTTGGCTCTGTACTAGCATTTAATGAAAGGCAATGAAAACGCAAAGGCATAAAATAGGAACATAAAGGAACAGGTTCTCCAATCTGTCAGAGGGAAAAGGCACTTTTATTAAAGACTGAAAGTGTATTATCTTTACCTGTCTTCTAAGGGCAACCTGGCACGATCTGGGCAAGTGTATGAAAATGTCTAATACATGAGAGGTATTTTAAGAAAAAAAAAATGGTTAGATAAGTTGATCCTTAGCAGCACTGAATGCTTATTTCATGTTCCCTTACATTTGCATAGAAATTTCTCAAAATATAGCAACCTCAACTTTCTGTGCACTCCATACTAATTGTGTGTGATAGGTCAGTTATTTAATATTAACTAATACTCACCATGTCTTACAATCTATTTCATTTAAGTCCTCCGATGTCAGTAACTAAAAACTAAATTTGCATCCAAATCATTTTTTTCCCCCAAAAGTTAAATGTGATTCTGGCAAAAACATAGCTCTTATATTATTTGGTGCTTTTATGATTAAATAATTATGCTCAAGGAGCTTCATTGCTTGTTATAAGCTTTGGATGTGAGGAAAATTCCACAGCAAAGACTGCATCAGTTTGTGAACATTTCTGTGTCATCGCCAAGTTGTTTTTTTCTTTGAATGTTCTTTGATTCTCCCTCCAAAGAAAGAAAGTCCATTGAGTAGCATCAAAGTGTGGATGTTGTCCATAGCAATCTGGATGGGAATCAGTAGCAGGGGGCTTGCCTCACTGTCTATGGTTCAAGGGAGGATGTCACTCTTCAGAGACAGTGTGAGCAATAGGGAAGCAGGGGAAGTTTCTGAATGACCTCACAGCATGAGACGAGCGGTCAGTACCGTAATAATGGTTTACATTGGCAGGACTCCACTTCTGGGGTGGTCTGCAGTGACATTGTCAAGAATCTCTTTCATAGTACTGTGAATACTACAGGGACACATTGGTTGAAAGGTGAAAAGTTGGAAACACTGCTGTTTTTCATGACTGGGGATAAGGAGAGTCCATTTAGGAGCTTATAAGAAGCTGTTTTCGAAAGAAAACAAAACGCCACCACAATTTTTCATGAGTTCTCAAATGCAGTGTGGTGCAGTCTCTCTTGATTAACAAACTGCTCTCTCTGTCCTCTTGGAAATGTGGCTTCCTTTCGGTAGCGTGGTTTTTGCTAGGAAACCTCAATTTGCTGAGGTTGAGAGGTTAATGGTTTAGGCTACAGGTAGCATCAATTATCTAAACTGGAGAACAGATAGTATAAAACAACTAACATGCATTTTATGAAGTCTCTATTGATTAAGGTTTGTGTTTTGTCTATGTATAGAATAGAAGATTTGTTTTATATAATGTAACTACCAGTGAAAACCTGGTATATTACTCATACTCTTCCTTTTAAGTCCTTTAACGTGTCAACAACCTGGTGATCTAGATTTAATAACTTATTTATTGCAAGTGTACATTTTACTGTTTTACATATATTTGATTTACAGAAAATATAGGAATAATTGAGAAGTTGAACAAGCATGATCTAGAGCAATTTAAAACTACTAGAGCACTTCACATTTTACGAGTAATTTATATTCAACGTGATGTCAGTTCTACCAAGTCTTGAAAAAGAAAGATCTAAAATTATCTGCCTCTTACATCCATAAGCACATCTTTCCAAATATGATTGACTGAGATTTTACTAGTGCAAAATTTAATGGTATGGGATAGTTAAAAGTAATATAGAGGATGAGCAGGGTGGCTCATGCCTGTGATCCCAGCACTTTGGGCGGATCACTTAAGGTCGGAAGTTTGAGACCAGCCTGGCCAACATGATGAAACCCCATCTCTACTAAAAAAAAAAAAATACAAAAATTAGCTGGGCACAGTGGTGGGCACCTTTAGTCCCAGCTACTCAGGCGGCTGAGGCAGGAGAATTGCTTGAACTGGGAGGTGGAGGCCACAGTGAGCTGAGATAATGCCACTGTACTGCAGTCTGGGTGACAGAGCCAGACTCTGTCACAAAAATAAATAAATAAATAATTAAATAAATGTAATATATACCAGTATCACAAATAAAATCTTTATTTTATGTTAGCATCATATTTAAGGCATTAATGAATATGTGGTTTATTATTTAATTTTTTTTACTTTTGCATTTCATCTGAAGTTAGATTTTAATTCATAAATCTGTCTTGTTTATAGAAAATTTCATTTTAATTAAAATTTGTATTTTTGCAATTATGAAATAATATGGTTAGGTTAAATACTTTGAAAAATGATGAAAAATAATAAGATACACATATACATCTTCTGTAACATTTTATTGTTCTATGTTTTCAGGCTTATGGCAATGAGTTTTAATTTTTCTACCCATAAATATGTATTTTTATTACAAAATAGATGCTTAAGCAAACAGTTCAAATATTATAGTAACTTATGCTAAAAATAAATATTTCTCAACATTTGATTCATAGAATTAATAAATTTCAATAGCTTGTATAGTTTGCAGGTTTTTCTTATGAATTAAAAACATATAATGAGATTTAAAATGTAATAGCAAGTTATATTTAAGTATTTTTAAAGAAGTGGCTTTATTTTATGCATACTCTTTTGAAATATTTTTTTCCTCAAAGACAAATAAAAATATAGACTTGTAGGTGAGCATATTTTATGTATATTTTTGATATATAGAATTATGGTTAGTTATTATTTTGTATACATTTTTATCATGATAAATATAATAATTTCTCATCATTATATAGTATTCTAGAATCTTTAAAAAACTTTGTAACAGACCATTATACATTTAGAAATAAACATTTCCATAATTTTGATGTCAGTGTAATCAATGCTTTGTCCTATAAGGAAGGAATAAATATCTGTGCCTTTTTCTGTGTTGTTGTTGTTTTTCTTCATGTTGAATCTTTTTAGTGGGAAATATTTAACCAAAAAGTATACAAATTTTCAGGTTCATGTTTTCTATTGAATAATTACACAATGCAATCCATGTTTATACCTACAGTTAAAGAGAGTACTTGTTACCCTGAAATTTCCTACTTCAATGGTCTCAGTGATAAGCTCAGTTTTTATATTTTGTGCTAAATGATAGAAAAATATTCTTAGTAGCATTCTCATATTATTGAGTGACTTAGTATGGAAAAAAAGCATGGCAGCTAGAAAAATGAATGGAGAGATATATTCCCACATTAGTACTTCAGTTACTGAGAATTTAATTATATAAAGTTAAAATCATAACAATTATGTGAAGAAATTTGAAATGTTTGTTAAAATAATTGCTGCAGTGTAAAAAACATGAATGGCAGCATTACAACTAACCAGAGGTGGCTCTTGGGAAGTAATGTTCTGAAAGGAAAACCTACGAAGGATGCTGTGAAATGTATGCTCTAATGATCTGGAAGTTGACTCAGATAATGTCTCTGATTTAGTGAGATACTCCATGGGGTTGCTTCAGGTAGATGTAGAATTGAGGAAGGGGGAATCTTTATCCTCATTGTCATGTCAAAATGATCTGAATATTGCTGATGGTAGAAAAATTTCATGATCTTTAAATTGCCATGATATTAAAGATAAAAAATCTCAGTGATAAATGGAACAAAATATGAATCTAAGGCCAAACATATAAATACGAATTCCTGGTAGTGCATGGATTTTTGGGAAAAGAAAGTTCTCACTTTCACTAAGTATTCCTGTGCATTTCTTTTGGATATAGATTTTATAGTAGACTGAACCCATAAGGTCTGTTCGATTTTGTAGATACTACATGAGGGCATGCTACATGGCAAACTCCTGGAAGACAGGAGCCATGGAAGATTCATCATTATTTGCCATCACACATATAGTTGGCATTCACAACATACTCATTTAAAACAAGTAAATGAATGTATGGACTAAAAGAATAAATGAATACTGTTAGCTAAGGCCAGATCTAGAGTGTGGAGTTGTTCTGAGGTTTCTCTATTGGTCTAATACCTCCTGGAAGTTCCTGACCAAATCATCTGATCAGTATGTTAAAAACTAAGCAATTTGCATGAGGCATTGTGCAATTATATAACTTTCCTTTGCAATAACTGAATACTGCCATGAGTTAGTCATTGGGTCAGCCTTAGTCAAAGTTATAAAGAAGAAATCAAGGTTTACTTTTGTACTTCCTGTACTGCATCCTATTGCTCTGCTTCCCACGTTTTGAATTTTGGTGTCCAGTCTCCTCATGCTGCCTCCCTCCCATCCAAACTTGCTCTGAAGAATCTGGAAATTTCATTTACATAAAGGTGTAAATGACTGATATGACTAAAGTTCTGCCCCTCGTGCAGCCATTTTTTACATTAACAGATAAAAATGCCATCTACTCCTTTCTTGTTTGTCTTTTGCCAGAAAAATAAGATCTTATGTAAAAATATAGATATCTATGCCTCAGAAGTGAAGATCTGCTGGGTTTCAGAGATTCGACCAATGTAATTGATCTTTTGTCTGACCGCTCTTGGTTTGGACCTGGTCTTAGATCTTATATCTCTCTCAGGTGCAGTGGGGAGATTAACTCTGCCCCATGCTACTTTGGTCATGCACTGCATCCTCTTTGGACTTTCTCAAGTTTTGTCACTCCAAAAAAGCATGACAATTTCCCTGATTTTATTTTCACTTCCATGAGATTTCACGGAGGGTTGGTGCTCTACATTTTATTATCAATATTAATGTTAGCTAAAAATGAATTTTTATGTGAGTATAAAGCAGACCTAAGGTGAAGGCTTACTATGAGTTTCTAGACTTTGTTGGTATGAAATTTGCTATTTTGAAGGAAGTGTCTGAGATGTACAGGTGTAAGAACCTTTTGAAATCATAGAACTTTTGGAGTGACCTTAGAAATTATCTTGTCATTGTTATTATTATTTATTCTAAAGATGATCAGCACTATAAATCAACAAAACATTGAAGCACAAGGACTGTATCAGATACTAAGTGTAAGAATAGAAATGTTGAGTGATTCTTCTGGCTATGCTTAAATATGTTGTGGTGGAGAAGTTACAACTCTTATGAAATAACTAGTGAAAATAACTCCATCCTATTTATAAATGTTGGCTAAATTAATGACTTTTTTTCTATTTTTTTCTTTCCTCTTAAATATAAAACGTAGTGAGAAACACATAGAAGACAATCATTATTAAGAGTTTTATCAAGCCCAATATATATTTTCCAGGTTTTATAATCAAAGGTGAAATATACCTGTAATCCTTCAATAGAATTACATTGTTAGATTCACAGGCTGTCATGTGTTAACATGATCAATGTGCTTGTATTGCTACAGTTTTTTCTTTTCTTTCATTGATTCTGTAAGTATACAGATTATAGAATAATATTTGTTCTGTCACACTAGTGCATTTATCTTATAAAATACCTACATTTAAAGAGTAGACTTTATGCATCATCCAGAAAACAAAGATGCCAAGACAAACATAACTCAGCTGGCTGCTGCTGAGTTTGGACTTCCTGTTTTGTTCCATGTACATCAAAGACAATCCATGTCACTACTGTTTTCTAGGTGATTAGTGAGTTTTCCACGACAGTGTTCTTTTCCTTCATTGAGGTACTATCTCAAATATTTCTCCTTCAGAAATGTCTGTGATATAAATATATATAAATACCAAATATAGCATATATATAATATATATATAGTTGCTTGATATCTTGATATTTGTTAATGCAAATTGTGATGCAATTAGCACTTTCTGGACACTAAAAGACAATCTAATTCTAAAAAAGAAAGAAAGAAAGAAAGAAAGAAAGAACAGAGAAGAAAAAGAGAAAGAAAGAATTGATTGAGTTGTCCTCTTTAGTTTGTATGACGACATTCCATGAGTCTCTGGTCCCCAACCAAGGTAAACTGAAATAAAGATTAACTGACTATTGCAAAGGCTAATTTACAGAAACCGCATGAGTAGTTCCTGAGCACAGCCCAGATAACAAAAATATTATCCACATTGTTTACAGTGGAGTTAGTCAGTTTATTAGTTGGAGTGTTTCATTATGTATAAAAGATGCCAATGATAGTCTCCTAGTCAAAATAAACAGGCATAAAGTGTTCCGCATATACAATTTGTGGGGAATAGTTACTTTGCTATTTATTTAATAATTGACCATAAATGGAGTCAAAGTGCAAAGGGAAAAACTAAAAAAGCAGCCCACTAAGGGCTTTTTGAAAGATTGATAAATAACGTGGAATCTCAATTAGGCTGTAGAAGGAATGCAGATATTAAAAATTTGGTCAAGAATCTAATTAGCTGGAGGTAATTAAACAGTCTCACACGGGGTCATTAATCTTTTCCATAGACCTTTGATGTTTTGCACACTGTCTTCTAGTCATTAATAAAATTCATAACACTCCACTTTGTGCTGTTTTATCATCATGTTTTTTCTCTGCAAGAGCATAGAGCAAGTGTCATTGTATCACAAGGGCCTTACTTTAGTTAATTTCTTTTCCTTCCCCCCATGCTTGTTAGGATTAACCATTTAACGATCCAAATGAAAAGCAAAAGACACATTTAAATTTGTCCTTAACTTTAGTAAATAATACAATTTTACATCTTTGTCACCCTTTTTTTAAAAAATGAGGTCTGTACTGTTACCATGAAAATGTTTCTGGAAATAGTAAATAACAGTGGAACTACATTTAGTTATCTGACGATTTACACAGCCACATATTAAAGTTGTAATTTCTCAAAGAGAAGAATAATTATTTAATTCAGGAAAAGAGGCTAAATGGAAATTATTGAACACAAACTGTACATTGAGCAACAAAGGAGCAGAATGCCATTGCAACAGTTTATTTATACAGCATTATTATGATAAGTTTCAAAGTAACGCCATACTCAGAACTGGCTGGGTTATAAAAGGCAAAGAAAATGCAAAGACTGCATTTAGAAAATATGATTTCTGTGATTGAGAGAAAGTATTTTATTCATTTTCATAAATGCAATGTTTGTGTATGTATTATTTTATTTTAGCCTTTTAACCAAAGACATTTCTGAAAAAAATGAAACCTGTTGTTTCACAGAATTGATTGTATTTGTAATAGAGACTGCTACTCCAAAAGCCATTCTACCTGTCCCCTGGTAGACTATATTGAATTAGCAGAGATTGCTAAAAAAGGTCCAGTAGTTCTGAACATTTGACTTCAGGAATAATGCTCTCACAATGATGGTATAAGAGAATGTATAGGAAATGGGTTATTCATCTGAAAACACCTGAAAGACTTCAAAAGCATTCATTAAAGAAATACACAGAAAAGACTTCTGCAGAATATAAAACATAGAGAATGTTATTTTATATTGATTGTTTGTTTCTGAAAGAATTGTTAAACCAACCAAAAAAGTAAACTCATAAGCACATTTAATTAAATGAATCTTACTGAAAAAAATCACTTGCTTTTTTAATTTTTTGGTACTGCTAGATATTATCATCTTAGGTTCTGATATGGTATTTTATGTGGGTAAAATCACAGCATTTTTTTTCACTTAATTTTATCTTCCAAATAATTAGCATTACTCTTTTAAAATAAATAATAACACTTTTCCCCTTAAAATAACCCCAAATATTTGCATGAAGCCAAATTCTGTTTGTTAAAATACTGTTCTAACAAACTGTCACATTTTAATATCTATAAACATCTTTATTTATTTAAAGAGTAAGATAAATAAATTCAGAAGAGAAAAATATGTCATTAATGTCATGAAAAGAAAGATCATATTAAAGAAAAATGTCTTTGACTGTTCACTAATAGTGCATTATATGAGATTGAGATGGAATCCATTAGGCATAATATGAAGAGAGGAAACATATCAACTTCAAGTAAAAAAGGAGTCTTTCAGACAATCTATGTGGATTCCCTAATCAAAAATAGAAACACCCACTCACATTGATTAAAATTTAATAGTGATTTAACTAATCAGGATGTTTATTCTAAGCAATTACATAGTAAGGCTAATTGTTAAATTTGTACAGCTTTGTTACTCTCGATCCTCCAGTGACATAAATTTAAAACGGGTTGAAGTTAATGACTAAGGGAATGTAAACCAAATAGTTAAGTATTTTAAAATATTAAAAGGCTTAATAACATGCTGGAGTAACACAAAAAATGGTTTATTTCACACTGTGAAAATTGGACTTCCTGTGATGGATTTTGTACTTTCTGTTTGTAGAGCTATAAATTGTCTTAGGAAGGTCCTGAATTGGAGATCTATTTTTAAAGATATAAAGTAACTTTAAACAAAAGAAAAAGTATAAATGGAATTATTGACATTGTATTTGAGTAAAATTTTAAATGAAGTAGTTTGCATTTTATGCTTATATATCCTTGTGCTTATGCGTTTGTGTGAGTTTTAGGCATGTCGTTTTTAATTGGGTATTTTTCACCTCGGAGATATTGTCTATTTTAGAAAAAAAATGAACAATGGACCAGATATTAATGTAATTTATCATTATATGGCATATAAAAACACATCTTAAAAAGCAGTTTTAAAACATAGTGATTTAACTGTGAATAAAAAGACTAGGCATTTAATAATAAATAGCATCAAAGTTTTATTTCCATGAGAAAATAGTTAAACTCCAGAAATATTAAAGCATTAGACGTTTTTTATTTTAATATTTAGGTGGTTTATATGCTATGTTTATGTTAGCTAATTGGATATTAATGTATGCTTTATAAATAGTCTACTCAAAAATCTAGAAATATATATAAATTATCAGAAGAATAAATATTTACTCAGCTAAATTTATCTTTATATCTTTCAGTTCCAGAGTTTGAATCTATTTCTTTACATGAAGAGGACCAAGGGATGAAAAAGTGAGTTCAATTGCATAAGTATTTGTGATTCAATACCTCCTCCCAATTTTCTGGTTAACTGTAAGGTCATTCCCCAAACAGCAGGGCATAGGGGAAATATACAATTTTAGAATCATTATACCATTTCCTGTCCTATTTCCTGTCAACTGTTTCTGTCAGAAATGGCTAATCATGACCTATTTCCATCAAGCAAGGAAAGAAGCTAAAGTCAGAATCATGCCGTTGAATTAGATCTTTTTCCTAAATGTAGTTATAAAATCTGGACTAAAGAGGGCAGGAGATACTCTATAAAAAAACTACAGAAGCCCAAGAAGAAATTTCTATGAGAAAATCCTCCCCACATTTGAGCATATGATAAAGTGATTTATTTTCAATAAAATCTGCATAAATGCTTTAGTTACTTTGATGCAGTGATTAATGGGAGTTTCAATGATATTTGTAGGCGTGAGATTCCCTCTACACTCAATGTTCAGCCTACTTCATTGCGTTTGTATTGGCTATGAATGTTTCTTAAGCATTCTTCTGAATTTCCAGCAGTTTCTTTCTCAATGCAGGAGCAAGGAAGTTAATAGTGGTCTGTCACTACAAAACATGTCATTCATTTAGTGTAAAATACGAGATCTTTCTAATCTTTACTCCACCCTCAAACTTATTTTTAAAAACACTTGACAACATATGTCATAAATGGATCTGTCTCTAAATTAATGTGGATTTCTATGTGTATACCAACTGAAGGGACGTTTAATCTCTTCTCAATAAAAGTCCATGACCTCCTTTTCCCTTTTTTGAAAACTTTTATAAATATGTAGAGCAAAATTGAGAATCTGAAACCAGACTGCTTGCTGAGTAATAAATGAATGATCATGATCATCATGTGGAGGCAGGTATTCAAGGAAAATTGTTTAATAGAGACCAGGCACTGCAACTTCTCCCTTCTTTACTTTCCAGTGGCACAATTTTATTTTAGTCTATAGATTTATAGTTAATCTGACATCTTCATAAGCATTTGTAGATATGAGGTACTTAAGTAGAAAGAAGAAATAGTTTTGAAAAGAATTATATATTTCATGTAGATATTATGTTTTAATTAAATTAAAATACCACATGCTATTTTTTCTTTGCATGTATTTAGTCAAGTTTTTATAATTATTGTGATATCTTAATTATCCTAATTTAGTTTACTACAATGTAAATTTTAACTTCTAACTGAGAAGGAGGTTATATGAAATAATTATTATACTTATTATAATGGATCTGTATGTTATTTCATTGAGTAAATTTAAACTTGAGCAGGAAAAATAAATGTCAAAGTGCTTAACCTTTATTAATAGGATAAAATTTCAGGTAGCTGAAGATAGTCATATATAAAGAGTTTAACACTGAGTATAAATGTCTGGAAAATTTGAATTGCTTTTATTTGGAAAGGTTTTATAATTTCTCACCTCTCAGCACATCAGAAGTAAATATTGGCCCTGCACACTTGGATCCTTCTAAGCAGTGGAGGCTTCCGTCAGATTGAGACTAAGGTAAATCGTGGCTGATTTTCAAAGGCTAACTTTCAGCTGTTAGATGAATGAGAGACATTGTCACCCATAAAATCACAACTACATGGGCTCTAGGCTATTTTCTTCAATGGCTGTAAATGATTCTTTTTCTTAAATTGAAGTCAAAGAATCTAAGGCACCTCCCTAATGTCTGTCATTTGTTTTATTTTTCTGTCTTACAGAGATCAAGCTTTTGGTTATTTGGTGAACTGGAGAAAAAGAGGCCCTTTCTGTTATAATGGAAAATAACTTACTGGTAACAGCAATAATCTCAATAGTTTTATTACTTCATGTACATAGGTAAATATCACTTTGCTTTCCTGTATAATACATTTCAAATTTCCAACAGTGAAAAGGATTTTTAATGAAAAGTTTTTTCCCAGCTCTTTGGACTAAATATGAAGCCCATGAAATTTCCAAAATTAGGAATTCTGAACATTTTATATAGTTAAATATAAACATTCTATGACCTTTGTTAATCATAAAGTCTTAGGAATCTATGACTCTTGGATTCTTGATAGCATCTGGATTGTTCTGGGTTTGCTGATGTTCAAGCTGTCTCTGAATTACATGGTGTGCTGAGAATGACGCCGTCTTGGATTTGAACTTGGAAAATTAGTAGCAAACTTAACTGTTATCCTCATAGCTAGATGAAGGCTCTGCAATAGTTACAGTGATTGCTTTAAGGCTACATAAGGTACTTCATTATACGCAGTGGCCCTGTGAAATTTACAGGATTTTTCACTTGCTGAAAGATATCATGTTGAAGTTTAATTCCCTTTAGGCCAGTAAATATTTATTGAGGGTCCACTCAGAATATTTGAAGATGGTAAACCAATCTGTCAGAATACGTAAACATATATTCCTGTAACTGACTTTTTTTCCTGAAATACATCAATATAATCCCAGTTACAACTGTTTTATAAGACAGAGGGAGAAGAGAGAAGGGAATGAGGGAATGATATGGAAAACTGCCATTTAAAAACTTTTTTAAAATCAGAAATTTAGATGATACTCTTAGAATTGCTTTCATGATAGTCTAAGGTTTATGGTGAGCAGAGACACTATTGGAAATTGTCCACAGAAATTTATTAGTAATGTTATTTAAAAATTAGACTTGTTTTTCTCTTGAATAAAAAATACTGACTTATACAACAAGCCTGGGCAACATAGTGTGACCTCCATCTAAAAAAAAAGAAATTAAAAATAATCAAAAAATATATGTATACACATACATGCACACACACACACACATATATACACACACATACACACATATATATGAACCTAAATTTAAACACATGGTTTACTGGGTGTGGAGAAAATAGTAATGTTGTTTTGTTTTGAGGATTTTATTTTGTTTTGAAATTACTGGGATTTGTTACATTTCATTTGCAGATACAGTAAAAATATATGATTCCTGTCAAGTTGATCCTTGAATAGGTGGGACTATAAAGAAGCGATACTGATTTTTTAAAGATATACCAATTGCACAAAATTGAGACAGGATTGACCTTCAATATAGTTATTTCAAGTATAGTGAGTACAATCATGGGTTACAAAAAATACAACTTCATTTGGAAATATCTTGTGATCTTGTTTATAACCTTTTCTCTTGTTCTTTCCCTCTGTCACACAGTTGTGTTGTCTCCAGTGTTTACTCAGTCTTACAGAGTGAAAAAATCACAGGTTTTACCTCTTGGTGTCTCAGTTTCTTTATCTGAAAAAAAAAATACCCATTATGATAATCACTTAGACTGCAGTTTCTGGCATTAATTCTGTCTCAGGTATAAGTCAATTCCTTAAGAAGGTACTGACATATTTGATCAATAGCAAAATGATTGGAAAGAAATGAGATGCATAAACTCATAACCTCACTTTTTAAGACGGCAACATACATGTGGATGTGTAAAAATCTGAATTATTATTTAAAACCAGACTCAAAGATTCAGAGCCATACCTCTAAGGTCTCTAATTTCCTTTGTTCTGAATGTTGGCATTCCCCTCAAAATCATATGTTAGAACCTAATACCCAATGTGATGTGGGATTTGGGGAGGTGATTTGGCCTTCAGGAATTGGATCAGAGCCCTTATAAAAGAAGCATGAGGGAGCTTTTTTGTTGCTTCTCTCACCTGAGTTTGCAGCCAAAAGGTACCATTCATGAAGCAGAGGGCAGGCACTTATCAGACACCAAATTTGCTAGTGCCTTAATCTTGGATTTCCTAGCCTCCAGAACTATGAGAATCAAATGACTGTTGTTTATAAATTATCCAGTATAAAGTACATTTTATAGCTGACTGAACTGACTAAGGCATCCTGACTGTACACAAGTTGGGACAAGTAGACTCCAACACAAGGTTGCATTCAGCATGGTCTTTTGGTCTTTCCTTGGGCAGTCAAGATTTACCATTAATATACAGCAAAGAAGAGGAACTGGTGTCAACTCAGGAGAAAACCAATAAAATTATTTCTAATTAGGAAGCAGAAAGTTGTGCATATATGTGATATTACAATTTAAAATGTAACTCATATGTTTACATTTTCCAAAACCCATGTATTTTTCTATGGAGAAAATACTTAAACAAAAATTATAATGCTTTATTTTCATTCTATATTTTTTTTAACCAAAATGTGGTCAGTTCATTCCCCAATTGAATAAACTGATAAAATTACGTTTAAAGCGTTATTTGGAAAAGGTGACTGTTCATATGACTAAACCACACCATTACCAAACATCAGAAAGTAATTGAATAAAAATAATAGCTTTTGAAATTTGTTGAAGCAACTTCCATCAATAATCCTTGCCATGGGGAACAGTGGCAAATTACTTTCTCATTTTCTTTTGTTGTTATAGGTATTTGGCCCAGTTCTAAGTGAATGCAACATATTTCAGAACATCCTTTCCTTTTAGATTTTTCTATTTTGTCTTCGCCTCTTCCTCTTTCTCTTGGTGGCTTTTTAATTTCTCCCGGACTTTGTTCCTTTTCTGAACTTTTACACTTCAACTCTCTAAGAAGATTCCTTAACTTTATAATTGGCATATGGATACAAGAAATGTTGGTTTTAAGGATTTGTTCTAATTTGTTTTAACCTTACCTCAACCTTATTCTCTTCAAGACATTGTACTAGAAATATGTCTGGTCAGCCAATAAAACTGGAATGTAGCTGTTTGCAGCGTTTTTATTTATCATAGAACTTTGAGGGAATAATTATATATATTGGAGATATCTTTAGCACTTGAGTATAACATGAATTCAGACTTTGATGAGACGTTTCTGGGTTTTAGTAGATTTGTGTCTACAGGGTGATCTGGTTTTACTTCATTTTTTGACAATTGTTAAAAGAAATGTTAAGTGAAGTCCTTTTAAGGAACAATTGGATTTAAAACAATTCACTGTAATGGCATTTTAAATGGTGGCACAAATATAATAGAAAAACTTACATTTTTGCCATAATTCCTAATGAAAAATTAGTTTATAAACTCTCTTTTGCAGGCATGGATTCACGCTCAACAAATCAATTTTCTACTCCTCTTTTATTATCAAGTAGCAGATTCAATAAGTAAAAATATTCTGTAAATTTAAGATTATTTCCTATTATACATGAACACAGTTTTAAAGTACCTTGTTTCAGCAGGGCACGGTGGCTCACACCTGTAATTCCAGCACTTTGGGAGGCTGAGGTGAGCACATCACGAGGTCAGGAAGACGAGACCAGCCTGGACAACATGGTGAAATTCCGTCTCTACTAAAAATACAAAAAAAAAAATTTAGCTGAGCATGGTGGTGGATGCCTGTAATCCCAGCTACTTGGGAGGCTGAGGCAGGAAAATTGCTTGAACCCAGGAGGCGGAGGTTGCCGTTAGCCAAGATTGCGCCACTGGCCACTGCACTCTAGCCTGGGCAACAAGAGCAAGCCTCCAAAAAAAAAAAAAAAAGAACAAAAATCAAACCTTGTTTCTCTACACATTTTAGCCAGAATGCTCAAGACAGTGTTATATTTGTCAGTAGTAGAAGGATCGGACCAGGAAAAGGTGAAAATATATATATAATATGTATACATACAGACACATACATATGTATATACATATATACACAAACTAAGCAAAAAAAATCCAGTAAGATTACATCTGCCATATCATACTCTAGAACAAATGGACTTTGTAGATGGGGAGCCCACATAGGATATACTTTGCAAGATTGTAAATTTAGCATAAAAAAACAAGCATCCTTTGCCCTCAAATTCCATCTTATGCTTGAGGGTTGGTAATTTGGATGACTGGATATTCATTTGGTCTAAAAGAGCCAACTTGAAGGTAGTTAAAGAGTTTACTTTAAATCAGCATGCTTAACCAGTTCTGAGGCAGGTGTAGAAACATCAGCAATGTTGTGAAACTTTAATTTGAACGGTTTACTCATCCTGAACATGGAGCTTTTAAATGCTATTTTCTTTGTTAGTCTTTAAAATATTAGAATCAAGTCAGTCCTTCGTTCATTTTATGTACATTTCTTCCTCTTCTCATACAAGTATGTTGTGCTTTGAGAAGTCCTCTTAAGCTGCAATTACGTTGGGATATTTTCTTTTTAATTCAAGAAATAGATGCTGAAAATCAGACTTGGATTCCTGGCTCCATACCAACAACTCACAGTTCTCTTCAGCTCTTTTCTGTTCTGCTTCTGTAACTGGATAGACGATGGTTACCTTTAATGGCTGCTTTGGGGCTTGAGGGAGGTGGTGCGGAATTTTATACATACACACTCACAGGAAAAGAAAGCTATTATGGACAGGAGATTGTTGAAAGCTTTACTGACTTTCATGCTGTGAAAAGAAGACACCGAGATACCTTATGCTTTTGATGCCTGAGGGCCACTAACCAAAAAGGGAAGAAGAAAAACACATTTACATGTTGTGGCTCTGATTCAAAATTCTTTTCCTTTTTTCCATCTATGGGTGCCCAAATGGGGGCAAAAAGCCAGCACCTCAATTTTTTGTTGTTGTTGAAAGGGTAACAAATGTCTTAACTTTCGTCACATATTCCCAGCAAAGTGAAAACTAAGTAAATTGAGCTTCAAGTCACTAATGTTTTCTTCCTGTTACAACCGTAGCCTCATGGTGAACTTTAGAAAAAGGTTCGAATTTTTCGTAATAATTTTCCCTTGACATAAGTGCTTGATAATTAAACAAAATTCTTCCCCTTGAGTCAGATTTTTTTCTTCAGAGGGATAAGTCAGATTGGTTTGAAATCTGATCCAAAGTTCAATCAAATGTTATCTCTTCTTTTTAAAAAATGGTATCCAAGTCAGTCATTATATGTATTGCTTACATTTAGGAGAAACTATGAGCTCATGTTATGACCAATGCTATCGTCCTGTGAAATCTCAAGTGTGCCTTGGGTTTTATTTTTATTTTTTTTTCTTTTTTGTTTTTTTTTTAGTTTTAAGAAAGTGAAAACTGTTATCTCAATGCACCTCATGAAACATTTTTTTTCCACATCATTGTTAAAAATCTGGGATGAAATGGGACTGGGACAAGTCAGAATAGCTACTAATGGACAATTGCCAAATATCAAATCAAGTCATACAAAATACGTAAAGTCTGTACTCTCTAACTTGGATTTGTAAGAATAATTTGTCTTTTAGATGGGAAAAAGCCAACATGCACACCACACACAAGTCTCGTGGGATAGATTTAGATTTTAAGTGTTGTTGGGATTTAAATACAATGGCAACAATTATAAATTAGAGAAAAAAATTTAATTATTTCCATAACTTGTTGGGGTACAGGTGGTGTTTGGTTGCATGAGTAAGTTCTTTAGTGGTGATTTGTGAGATTTTGGTGCACCCACAACCTGAGCAGTATACACTGTACCATGTTTGTAGTCTTTTATCCATTGTTCCCTCCCACTCTTCCCCCCAAGTCCCCCAATTCCATTGTATCATTACTATGCCTTTGGGTCCTCATAGCTTAGCTCCCACATATCGGTAAGAACATATGATGTTTGGTTTTTCATTCCTGAGTTACCTCACTTAGAATAATAGTCTCCAATTTCATCCAAGTCACTGCAAATTAACATTTTAATTCACTCCTTTTTATGGCTGTGTAGTATTCCATCATATATAGATAATATAATTATACAATAATCATAATCATATATAATTATTAATATTTATATATTATTATTTATTATTAATCATTTTATTATTATTTATATTAATCATTCTAATTTATATATTATTTATATTATTATTTAATTATAATTATATAGTAATTATTATATTATATATAATATATATATCACAGTTTATCCACTTATTGATTGATGGGCGTTTGGGTTGGTTCCACGATTTTGCTGTTGTGAATTGTACCACTATAAACAAGTGTGTGCAAATATCTTTTCCAAATAATGACTTCTTTTCCTCTGGGTAGATACCCAGTAGTGGGATTGCTGGATCAAATGGTAGTTCTATTTTTAATTCTTTAAGGAATCTCCACACTGTTTTCCATAGCGGCTGTACTAGTTTGCATTCCCACCAGCAGTGTAGAAGTATTCCCTGTTCACCACATCCATGCCAACATCTGGCATTTTTTGATTATGGCCATTCTTGCAGGAGTAAGGTGGTATGGCATTGTGGTTTTGATTTGCATTTCCCTGATCATTAGTGATGTTGAGCATTTTTTTCATATATTTGTTGGCTATTTTTATGTCTTCTTTTGAGAATTGTCTATTCATGTCCTTAGCCCACTTTTTGATGGGAGTGTTTGTTTTTTCCTTACTAATTTGTTTGAGTCTGTTGTAGATTCTGGATATTAGTCCTTTGTGAGATGTATAGACTGTGAAGATTATCTCCCACCCTGCAGGTTGTCTGTTTACTCTGCTGACTGTTCCTTTTGTCATGCAAAAGCTCTTTAGTTTAATTAGGTCACAGCTATTTATCTTTGTGTTTATTGCATTTGCTTTGGGGCTCTTCATCATGAAATCTTTGCCTAAGCCAATGTCTAGAAGGGCTTTTCCAATGTTTTCTTCTAGAATTTTTATAGTTTCAGGTATTAAGTTTAAGTCCTTAATCCATCTTGAGTTGATTTTTGTATAAGGTGAGAGATGAGGATACAGTTTCGTTCTGCTACATGTGGCTAGCCAATTATCCCGGCATGATTTGTTGAAAAGGGTGTTCTTTCCCCACTTTATAGTTTTTGTTTGCTTTGTCAAAGATCAGTTGGCTACAAGTATTTGGGTTTGTTTCTGAGTTCTCTATTCTCTTCCATTGGTCTATGTGCCTATTTCTAACCAGTATCATGCTGTTTTGGTTACTATGCCCTTAAAGTATAGTTTGAAATCAGGTTGTGTGATGCCTCCAGATATGTTCTTTTTGCTTAGTCTTGCTTTGACTATACAGGCTCTTTTTTGGTTCCATATGAATTAAATTCTTTTTTTCTAATTCTGTGAAGAATGATTGTGGTATTTTGATGGGGATTGCATTGAATTTGCAGATTGCTTTTGGCAGTGTGGTCATTTTCACAATATTGATTCTACCTATCCATGAGTATGGGATGTGTTTCCATTTGTTTGTGTCGTCTATGATTTCTTTCAGCAATGTTTTGTTGTTTTCCCTGTAGAGGTCTTTCAACTCCTTGATTAAGTATATTCTTAAGTATTTTATTTTTTTTGCAGCTATTGTAAAAGGAATTGAATTCTTGATTTATTCTCTGCTTGGTCGCTGTTGGTGCATAGAAGAGCTACTAATTTGTGTACATTAATATTGCATCTGGAAACTTTGCTGCACTCTTGTATCAGTTCTAGGAGCTTTCTAGAGGAGTCTTTAGGGTTTTCAAGGTATACGATCAAATCATCATCAAACAGTGACAGTTTGACTTCGTCTTTACCAATTTGCATGCCCTTTATTTATTTCTCTTGTCTGATTGCTCTGGCTAGGACTTCCAGTACAGTGTTGAAGAGGAGTGGTGAAGATGGGCATAGTTGTCTTGTTCCAGTTCTCAGAGGTAATGCTTTCAACTTCTCTCCATTCAGTATTCTGTTGGCTGTGGGTTTGTCATAGATGGCTTTTATTACGTTAAACTGTGTCCCTTAAATTTTGATTTTCCTGAAAGTTTTGATCATGAAGCGAAGTTGGATTTTGTCAAATGCTTTTTCTGCATCTATTGAGATGATCATGTGAATTTTGTTTTTAATTTTATTTATGTGGTGTACCACATTTATGGACTTGCATGTGTTAAACCTTCCCTACATCCCTGGTATGAAACTCACTTGATCATGGTGGATTATCTTTTTGATTATTGTTGGATTATGTTAGCTAATATTTTGTTAAGGATTTTAGCATCAATGGTCATCAAGGATATTGGTCTGCAGTTTCCTTTTTTGGTTACATCCTTTCTTGGTTTTGGTTTCAGGATGATTCTGGCTTCATAAAATGAATTGGGGGGGGGGGCTTCCTTCTTTATCCATCTCATAGAATAGTTTTGAAAATATTGGTGCCAATTCTTCTTTGAATGTCTAGTAGAATTCTGCTGTGAATCTCTCTGGTCCTGGAATTTTTCTGTTGGAAAATTTTTAATTACCATTTCAGTGGTCTGTTCAGGGTATCTAATTCTTCCTGATTTAAGCTAGGAGGCTTGTATTTTTCTTGGAATTTATCCATCTCCTCTAGGTTTTCTAGTTTATGTGCATAAAGGTGTTCATACTAGCCATGAGTGATCTTTTGTATTTCAGTTGTGTCAGTTGTAGTATCTTCTGTTTCATTTCTAGTGAGGTTATTTGGATTTTCTCTCTTCTTTTCTTGGTTTATCTTGCTAATGGTCTATCAATTTTATTTATGTTTTTAAAGAACCAGCTTTTGGTTTCATTTATCTTTTGTATTTTTCAATTTCATTTAGTTCTGCTTTGATCTTGGTAATTTCCTTTATTCTCCTAAGTCTGGGTTTGGTTTGTTTTTGTTTCTCTAGTTCCTTGAGGTGTGACCTCAGAATGTCAGTTTGTGCACTTTCAGTCTTTTTGATGTTGGTGTTTAGGGCTATGAACTTTCCTCTTAGCCTTTGCTTTATCCCAGAAGTTTTGATAGGTTTTGTCATTATTGCCATTCAGTTTGAAGAATTTTCTAATTTCTATCTCGATTTTGTTTTTGGCCCAATGCTCATTCGGGAGCAGGTTATTTAATTTCCATGTATTTGCATGATTCTGAAGGTTCCTTTAAGAGTTGATTTCCAATTTTATTCCACTGTGGTCTGAGAGAGTACTTGACATAATTTCAATTTTCTTACATTTGTTGAGGCTCATTTTATGGTCTATCATATGGCCTATCTTGGAGAAGGTTCCATGCACTGTTGAATAGAATGTTTATTCTGCTGTTGGATGAAATGTTTTGTATATACCTGTTAAGTCCATTTGTTCCAACGTATAGTTTAAATCCATTGTTTGTTGACTTTCTGTCTTGATGGCCTGTCTAGTGTTGTCAGTGTTGTATTGAAGTCCCCCACTATTATTGGGTTGCTGTCTATTTCATTTCTTAGGTCTATTAGTAATTGTTTTACAAATTCAGGAGCCCCAATGTTAGGTGCATATAGGTTTAGGATTGTGATATTTTCATGTTGGACAAGACCTTTTATATTATATAATGTTCCTCTTTGTTGTTTTTAACTGCTAAGGCCTTAAAAATTGTTTTGTCTTATATAAGAATAGCTACCCCTGCTAACTTTTGGTATTCATTTGCATGAGATGCCTTTTTCCATCCCTTTACTTTAAACTTATGTGAGTCCTTATGTGTTAGGTGAGTCTCCTGAAGGCAGCAGATAATTGGTTGGTGAGTTCTTATCCATTCTATAGTTCTGTATCTTTTAAGTGGAGCATTCAGGCCATTTACATTCAATGTTAGTATTGAAATGTGAGGTATGGTTGCATTCATCTTGCTTTTTGTTGCCTGTGTATTTTGGTTTTTTGTTTTTTGTTTTTGCTTTTTAACAAATATTTTTGTTTTATAGGTCCTGTGTGATTTATTCTTTAAAGATGTACTGTTTTGATTTGTTTCCAGGATTTGTTTCAATATTTAGAGCTCCTTTTAGCAGTTCTTGTAGTGGTGGCTCAGTAAAGGCGAATTCCCTCAGCATTTGTTTGTCTAAGAATGACTGTAATTTTTCCTTCACATATGATACTTGGTTTCACTGGATACAAAATTCTTGGCTGATAACTGTTTTGTTTGAAGAGGCTGAATATAGGGACCCATTCCCTTCTAGCCTGTAGGGTTTCTGCAGAGACATCTGCTATTAATCTGATAGGTTTTCCTTTATAGGTGAGTTGGTGCTTCTGTCTCACAGTTCTTAAGGTTCTTTTATTCATCTTAACTTTGGAAAACCTGATGACAATGTGCCTAGGCGAAGATTTTTTTGCAATGAATTTTCCAGGTGTTCTTTGTGCTTCTTGTATTGGGTGTCAAGGTCTCTAGCAAGACCAGGGAAGTTTTCCTCAATTATTCCCCTGAAAATGTTTTCCAAGCTTTTAGAATTCTCTTCTTCCTCAGAACACCAATTATTCTTAAGCTTGGTCATTAAACGTAATCCCAGGCTTCTTGGAGACTTTGTTCATATTTTCTTGTTTTTTTTTTTTTTCTTTGTCTGTATTGGATTGGGTTAATTCAAAGACCTTACCTTTGAGCTCTGAATTCCTTTCTTCTACTTGTTCAGTTCTATTTCTGGGACTCTCCAGGGCATTTCACATTTCTAAAAGTGTGTTCAAAGTTTCCTGAATTTTTTATGTGTTTTTTTTTTCTTTAAGCTATCTGTTTCCTTGAATATTTCTCCCTTCACTTCTTGTATCATTTTTTTGGATTTCCTTACATTTGGCTTTGCCTTTCTCTGGTCCCTCCTTGATCAGCTTAATAACTAACCTCCTGAATTATTTTTCAAGTAAATCAGAGATTTCTTCTAGGTTTGGATCCATTGCTGGTAAACTAGTGTGATTCTTTGGGGATGTTGAAGAGCCTTGCTTTGTCATATTATCACGGTTGGTTTTCTGGTTCCTTCTCATTTGGGCAAGCTCTGTCAGAGGGAAGGTCTAGTGCTGAAGGCTGTTGTTCAGATTCTTTTGTCCCACAGGGTGGGACATACTACCTTGATGTAGTATTCTCCCACTTTCTCTATGAATGTGGCTTCCTGTTAGCTGAACTACAGTGATTGTTTTCTCTCTTCTAGGCCTAGCCACCCAGCGAGTCTACCCACTTCTGGGCTGGTAGTGGGGGTTGTCTGCACAGAGTCTTGTGATATGAACCATCTATGCATCTCTCAGCTGTGGATATCCGTGCCTGTTTTGGTGGAGGTGGTAGAGGGTGCAATGGACTCCGTGAGCATTTTTAGCTTTGGTGGTTTAATGTTCTATTTTTGTGCTGGTAGGCCTCCTGCCAGGAGGTGGTGCTTTCCAGAAAGCATCAGCTGTAGTAATATGTAGAGGGACCAGTGGTGGGTAAGCCCTAGAACTCCCAGGATTATATGCCCTTTGTCTTCTGCTACCAGGGTGGATAGGGAAGAATCATCAGGTGGGGGTGGGGTCAGGTGTATCTGGGCTGAGATTGTCTTTGGGAAGGTCTTGCTGCAGCTGCTGTTGGTGATGGAGGTGAGATTCCCAGGTCACTAGAGTAGTGTATCTAGGAGGATTATGTCTGCCTCTGCTGAGTCACGCAGGTTGTCAGGGAAGTGGAGGAAAGCCAGCGGTCACAGACCTCACCCAGCTCCATGCAAACCAAAGGGCTGGTCTCACTCCCACCATGCCCCACCAACAGTTCCGAGTCTGTTTTTAGGTAGAGAGCATAATGGGCTTTAAATATTGTCCCAGGCTATCCACCTCCCAGCTGCGAGAGAAAAGAGCTTGGTTCTTTCCTTGCCTGTGGAGTCTGTGCACCAGATTTGCACCTTCCCCTGAGTTCTGGCCAGGAGACGACTCATCCCATTCAAATTGCTAAAAATTTCAGCTAGAGATTTCCTTCTCCCAGTGGAGTTTTACCACCTGCCCCTCTGGTCACCGACCTGATGGATCCCTGTGGTGCCAGGCAGGAATGACCTGCTAGGGGACACAGAGAGTTCCCAGGGCTTCTCTGCTGCTTCCTCTACCCCTGCATTTTGCTGGGCTCTCTAAATTGGCTCAGTTCCAGGTAAGGTCGGAAACTTCTCTCAGAAACAGACCTTCAGCTTCTCCAGTGTGGGTGTGTGTTTGGGAGAGGAAGGTCTCTCTTTCCCACTTCTGCAGTTGGGGCACTCACAGTATTTGGCGTGTCTCCCAGGTCCTGCAGAAACAGTCTTCTTCTTTCAGAGGGTCTGTGGGTCCTCTTGGAATTGCTGATTTGTTCTTGCATTAGATCTGGAGCTGACATTCACAATGCGAGCTTCTGCAAGCTGCTTTGTCCAGAGCTGCAATCTAGTCCTGCCTCCCATCCACCATGATGATCCTCTTCTCAAGGTAGAGAAATTATCACAAATTTTTATTAAGAAGCAAGTTATCCTTGGTTAAAATTTGGAAAATACACATTCATGTTGCTTCTAAAGTTACATCTATCATTGAGTCCATACAATCAAAATTTTCCTGATATTCAAAAATATATATTTTAAGAATATTTTAACATTTCCTCCTATGGAAGTTTACAGTTCCATATATATGATTGTATGACCCATGGCTGATATTTATTATGGAACCGTTTATGCATTATTCTGCCATTCAACTGAAAAAGACATAAATTTATTTCACAAAAAATTACAATCATGATGTCCGAAATGAAAGCCAAAAAAAAAGCAACAGCACTACCAACAAAATCCAAAATTTCTAGGTTATTTTGCTCTTTCTTGGTCTGTGTGTGTGTGTGTGTGTGTTTATGTGACTGTGTGTGTTTTAAACTTTTGTCCATAGCTCTGTTTCTTTTGGACTGAGAAACATGTTATTATGTGTTTATGCTGCCACTGAAATATAAGTCTCTAATTTCTCTCAAGTTATTGTTCCTCTAACCATGTATTCAGTTTTCTAAAAGAAAGCAAACACCTGATTACTGAAATATATTAACTATATAACAACATACTTTTTAAAGCAGGTTTTGTATGTTGTCTTGTTTTATCCTTCTTTTATTACAGAGATATGTGGAAAATGCTATGCTCAGTTTGAAAGAAAGGAACTAAAGCACATAAGAAGGAAGTGAGTTTACTAAAATCACAGAACTAATTGATAATTAATTCTTATTTTCATTCCATACAAAGTAAAATATTAAGGAGAGTAATTGCCCTAGTTATTTCATCCCTATTTCAAGGTTGGTTCTGTCTTTATTTCACAGTTGAGGAAACTGAAGTCTAGAATTAATTAACTTACCCAATTTTATGCAACTGGTAAGTAATAATCTGATGTTCTAATCTTACTAGGGCTGGCTTTAAAGGTCAGTCTTTTCAAATTGTATAGCATCTTAGATTGGTCTAGTTTTGTATTCTGAATGATACTTCACAAGTCATACCTTCCCTTATAACTTTTCTTGGTGGAGATTATGACTGCCAATTAATTGAACAAAATTTACTTCACTTGTACTAAGTATTTGTAGAAAAATAGCAACTGTGTAATTCTTTTGCAGATGGTTAAAATACACTGTTATTTTTTTGTTCTACTAATTGTCAAGTTGAAAAAAATCTGAATGATCTTGGTAAGAATATTGTGTCTGCTCATAATACATGTTTATTATTGCCAAAAGAAGGAATAAAACTAATCAGAATAGAATTTTAAACTAAGTTAGCAGTTTTTATCTTATTAAATATAAACTATGTGTGCCTAATATTCACATAAAATGGACACAAAAACATAATAATACAATAGCACTCTTTTAACAACTAACCTGCTTAGGAAATTACATATTACACATATTATTGATATTTCTGGGTTTCTTGCTGAAATTTATTCTCCATCTTCTTTCTGCAAATGTAAGCCCCATTCTTGCATGTACTGTTAATACTTCTCTCTATATATGGCTGTATACTTCAAAATATATGTATGTTTCAATATATAATATTTAGTTTTATATTGTATATTTCAAATATAAAATCACACTTTTGAGGCATAAACACATAAGACTGAGGCTGAACCAGGACAACATATAAAATCTCTGCTCCTGCCCATCATCTGAGTAACCATCTAGTAACAAGTAACAGCAGTAGAGAGCACTAGAAGAGGGGCAAGCAAGAGGAGAGAAGCTACATCTATGACAAAGGCGTGTATGTAAGTTTGAAAGCTGAAGCTAGGGCAAGAAAAAGTAGAAAATCCTTTTGGCTCTGCAGCCCCTACTCTAAGCTTAGGCAATAGAATTTTACTACTGCAAAAACTTTAAGACTGTTGTTTCTTGAACATACTCTCAGCAAAACATACCAACAAACCAGCCAGTACCTCATACTAACAGCCTGACAAATTGATTATTTTCAGGCATGTTATTCTTTCTCTTAGTCACTACTGCTTTATACATTGTGACCAACATTTAATCAAAATTATAAGAAAAAACTAAAAATGAATACCCATAATAAAGAAAGAAAGTTATGAAAAATACAGACACATATATAAAATCTAAATTTTTAAAGGTTGGATTAAATTTTAAAATAACTCTAATTAAGATATTAAAGGTTTAATAGAAAAGATATGAAACATGAAGGAAAAATAGGACATTTCAGCAGAGATGAAAACTAGAACAAAGACTTAAATTAAAATAATAGAAAGGAAAAGTTAATAGCAGTGAAAAATTTACTTAAAGGGCCAACCCACAAAACAGCTAAGGAAAGGTAAACAAAATTGAAAATTTGCCAATAAAATTACTTAAATATAATCACAAAAGAGAAAAGAAGAAAACAAAGTATCCAAAACCTGTAATGAAATAAAAACAGAAAGTATCTACAGCTGTAATACAACACCAAATATTCTAACGTATATGTAATTAGAACTCCTCAAGGAAAACAGAGAAAGAATATAGCAGAAGAAAAGCTTGAGAGAGAATAGCTAAGTAATTTCCAACAATAATAAAATATATGAAAAAACACAGAGCCAAGAAGCTTGGGTGTTTTTTAGGAAAGCACACACAAGCATGTGCATGTACAAATAGATACAAACACACACTCCTAGATATCATATTCACATTCCTAAAAATAAAACAGAAAATAAAGGGAACATCTTGTAAGAAGCCAGAAAGAAAGCAAAATGATATACATATGAAGAAGTATAAGAAATACTGCTGACTTCTCCTGAGAAAGCATGCAAACCTGAAGACAATGGTTTTCTTTATAGTACCAAAATTTAAAAATAAAGCCAATTCAAAATCCCCTACTTAGTAAAAATATTATCCAAAACAAAGGCCAAATATAAAGTAGTATGTACATGTTATTTTGTTTTACATTTCTTATGTTACTTATATATGAGGACTAAGTGCTATGTTTTTGAGGATTCTCTGTTGATGTACGTAACTAGTTCATCTATTTTATTGATTGTGGGGTATTTTATTGTATCTGTAACATCAATTTAAAAATCCATTTCTTGCTGATGGATTTTTCTCTGTGTTATAAGATTTGGTGTGTAATTTTCAGTTAAAGTGTATGTATTATAAATTTTTATTTTAATAGACATTAACTATAGCTTAGCAAAGTGTTTAAAAAATTTACACTCAGCTGGGCATGGTTGCTCAAGCCTGTAATCCCAGCACCCTGGGATCACACCCTGAGACCATCATGGCTAACACAGTGAAACCCTGTCTGTACTAAAAACACCAAAAAAATTAACTGGGTGTGGTTGCACACACCTGTAGTCCCAGCTGCTTGGGAGGCTATGGCAGGAGAAGCACTTGAACCTGGGAGGTGGAAGGTGCAGTGAACCAAGATTGTACCACTGCACTCCAGCCTACGTGATAGAGTGAGACTCCATCTCAAAAAAAAAAAAAAAAAACAAAAGAAAAAGAAAATTACACTCCTACTAGGAGTATACAACAATGTTAGTCATAGTTATCCTGTATTCTTCCTATAATATCAAAATTTTTAACTTTTTGACAAACTTATTGAAATATAGTTGGAATCTTTCTGTGATTTTTAAATTACAGCTTTTTATTACTAGTAAGATTGAGAATCATTTTTATATGTATTGGACATTTAATTTCTACAATGACTCAGCTATTTTCATATTTCTTCAGTTTTACTAATAAGTATAATAAATTGTCTTTCTGTTATCAATTAGGAAAGAGTTGCTATATGTTACATACATTAATTCTCTGCATTGTAAATAGTTTTTGCAGCCTTTTTTCACATTTTTTTGAAGGCTTTTCATGTATGAGATATTTTAGTTTCAATCTAACTAAATTTTTCAATCCCTCACTTTTATGGTTTCATTTTCAGGTCCTATTTAAAAATTGCTCTCTCTTTTACAGTTCTAAAGATATCTTCTTGATGTTTCAAATTTTATACTTCAAACTTGGTATATATTTTTGTATGAAATGTAAAGTAGTCTTTATTTTCCTATAGCAAGATGTCCCCACATCATCAGATTATTTGTCATTTTTTCTCCACTGATTTTTAAGTTTTAAAATTTATCAATAAAATATAATGTGCATAAATTGTATAAAGGGAGAAGTTTTTACATATTATTACATATATATTAATAAAATCATAATTAAAATCAAGAAAATAAACTTATCAGTTAACCCCAAATTGTTTATTTCCTTTTGTAAAGGACAGTTTCCCATTCTCTGCCCACTCTACTCTGCCCACTCTACTCTGCCCACTCTGCCCATATGCAAACACTTTATACATATGTGTGTGTGTATATATATATATATATAAATGCAAACACATTTATAAATGCAAAAACATATATAAATGCGAAGACAAAATGTCTGCCCATATGCAAACACTTTATATGTATATATATATACATTCTCCTTCAGGGAAGCCAATATCCTGTATATTATGCTGCTTGAAATTGCCACACATCCCACTTATGATCTGCTCACGTATTTTTAGTATTTATTTTGTGTGTTTTATTTTGGATGCTTACTATTGCTGTGTCTTCAGGTTCACCAATCGTTCAGCTCACAAGTCTAATCGGTTGTTAATCTCAATCTGTGTGTGTTTTATTTATCCAAGTTACTTTATTTTTCATTTCTAGAAACTTGTTGCAGTGTATTTTCTATATCTTGCATTTCTATATAAAACATGATCCATATACCTTCTTGAACATTTGGAATATATAATTTGTTTTTGTATCCTTTAATACTAATTAATTTCTGTTGAATAATTTTCCTCTTTACTATTGATATTCCTTGCTGCTTTTTTGCATACCTGGAAATTTTTATGTGGTGCCAGACATTAGGAATTTTACCTTGAATGATGGATACTTTTGTACTTCTGCAAATAAGTTTAAGCTTATTAGTGGTGTGCACTTAAGTGGCTTGAAAACAGATTATTCCTTTCAAGTTCTGCATTGAAATTTGCTGTAAGGGTCAGGATCAGAGTAGTCTTTAGTCTAGAATTAAATATGACTCACTGTTAAGGCAGACACTTCTAAACAAACTCCCTGAATTTTCATGAATTGCAAACTTTTGGCTGGGCATGGGACTCATGCCTGTAATCCCAGCACTTTGGGAGACTGAGGCTGGTGGATCACTTGAGGTCAAGAGTTCAAGAACAGCCTGGCCAACAAGGTGAAATCCGATCTCTACTAAACATACAAAAACTTAGCCAGATGTGTGGTGGTGGGTGCCTGTAATCCCGGCTACTCAGGAGGCTGAGACCGGAGAATCGCTTTAACCTGGAAGGCGGAGGTTGCAGTAAGCTGAGATGGCACCACTGCCCTCCAGCCTGGGTGACAGAGTGAGACTCCGTCTCAAAAAAAGGAAAATTAATTACAAGCTTTCTCCACTCTGGTTGACGGAAACACAAACTGCTTGTGGTTCCTTGTCAACTTCAGGAATTGTTTTCTCTAATTTTCTCAGGTGAATGTTTCCTGAGCCTCAGGAAATTTCTGACTGAGTGAGGACAGAAGCTCAGAACTCTGCCTTTTTGTGGTTTTTGTTGTTTTCTCCTTACTGGTCCTCAAATCTGTGAATTCTAGCTATTTACCCTCCCACCTCACTTTCTGGACTCACAACTTTATCTCTTCACCTCAAGGAGACTGTTAGATTCTACCAGGTCCTCCCCTTCCCTGCTTTTTTCAAGGCTTAGATATATTTTTCTGGGCATCAATCTTGTGCAATCACAAGCTCCCTTTGTTTGTTTCCCTTCTCTCAGGGATGACCGTCCTGCACTGCCTAATATCTGATAACTGAAAATCATTTTCTCACATATTTTTCAGTTTTTTAGTGGTGTTAGGCTCAGAGGGCAAAAGGGCAAATACAGTCCTTGTTACCATTTCTTCACAGAAGTGAAAGATTTTTTTTTACTTTATTTATGTATTTATTTTTGATGGAGTCTCTTCCTATTGCCAGGCTGGACTGCAATGGCGCGATCTCAACTCACTGCAACCTCCGCCTCCCAGGTTCAATCTATTCTCCTGCCTCAGCCTCCCAAGTAGCTGGGATTACAGGCGTGTGCCACCACGCCCGGCTAATTTCTGTATTTTTTAGTAGAGATGGGGTTTCGCCATCTTGGCCAGGATGGTCTCGATCTCTTGACCTTGTGATCCGCCCACCTTGGTCTCGCAAAGTGCTGGGACTATAGGCATGAACCACCCCACCTGGCCGATCTTCTGTCATTTTTAACATTTCCATATGTGTGGCTTTCTGTTCTGAACTATCCATCTACTTTATCTGTCTCCATAGAAATTCTACAGTCTGTTCATTCTATATAATTATGAAAACATTTCATGTTTTAATAGAGAAATTGCATTTTCAATTCAAGTTTATTCTTCTTTAAAAGTTGTTTTATGGATTCATAACCCTATTTTTAATATAAAATTTAAAATTAGCTTGCCCAAATTCATAAAAAAATTTGTTGTGATTTTGATTGAAATTACATTGAATTTAGAAATTAACTTGAGGAACTTAAAAATATTAAACATTCCCATTCATGAGCATAATTTTCCTCTCTATTTTTTAGAGTAGTCTTATAAAAATGTATAAATGTTTAAAATAAATTTCTTAAGTATTTTTTCTAATATATATTTATTTTTATTTTTAATTACTTTTACTTTTAAATTTTATGCATTTCAATGACAATTTCTGACTAGTTTTAATTACAGGAGCAAATTTAATTTTTGATTATATCTAACAAAAATTGTTAAATTTTCTTATTATTTCAATAGTCTCTTCATACAATCTTATCCTCTGTGAATAATGACATAATGGTCATTCCTTTCCATACATATGTGGATATATATGGAATTATACACATTCATTTATTTTTCTAGTCTTACAGTATTTTTTATGCTAAGCAATAATGCCAGGAATACTGTCCTTGTTTCTTTAATTATTAATTTAATTAGCTGTGTTAATAGAGTATTTTGAATTGAATAGCTTCATATATCCATAAAACCCAACCTAATCAATTTTTAAAATAAATAGCTAGACTTGAGTTGATACCTTATACCGTGTGTCTGCCATGAGACTGACTGTATAACTCCAACCACCATGGAGTAGTTGAACTCCATAATCCATTGCTTCATCTGCAGCAAGGCCATGCTTCCCAAGGCCACAGCTTTCTAACAGCAAATGATTAAGCATACCAGGGATATAATAATAACATGAGACCAATCCTGGAAAGAGTAGACTCCTCTGATGGTAGATTTTGGCTCAAACTCTCTCTGAAAGTTTTTTTACAGCATTCTTAAACTTCATTATTTGATGCTTCTCCTAAGTCTTCATTCCCCCTTTTCTTCACTCAGGATCAGAATTACATTCTGGTGTACTGGATCTCCCAGTCTTTTCTTGCTTCTTCTCCATTTTTCTCTCACAGATATGTCCCCTGATAAAATTCTTGTATGGCTCATCTAATGTTGATATCTGCTTCTTGGAAGAACTAGACTAACACAAGTGATGCCACAACTGAAGTAGTCTGAGTAAACAGGTTACAAGCCTGGGATTTGGAACTGACTCACTCACTGCCCAACAAACAGGATGGCATCTTGGTTGGTATATAGGGCATAGATATCACCTAACACAATATGTTGGTTTAATAGCTGGACTAATAGTAACCTGGGAAAATGTTTACTTAGAGGAAATTCTATGACAGGTATATAGATGTGAACATTTGAAAAATATGGGAGTAGTAGTGCCTACAAAGATAGTAGGGTTGGCTGGTTACTGCTACATTGTATTGAAGCTCTGCAGAGAATAATGAGACTGAGCACTATTAACAGGAAGTTAATGGCAACATTTATATATCACATGTAAGGCCAGAAGACCCATCAAAGGATTATATTCAATGGGAAAACCAAGTGGATGCAACATTTATTAAGGCCATGTAAATAAACCATAAATAAAATTCTAAGCCCCCCAGTCACCTAAATGTACCCCTTCTCTCAACAAGGGCATTCCAAAGTTAACCTGAAAAACCAGTTCAAGCCATAGTGGGAATGAGCGGGTGGGGGGGCAAACATGCCTCATTATAACCTCCTCCCTTTTGGAATTACTGATAAAACAGACCTTTTATGTCTGACAAGAAACATTTATAATCTATTTTCTCTGAAGCCTTCTACCAGGAAGCTTCATCTGCAAGATAAAACCTTGGTCATCATAACCTCTTATTGTAACCTAGACATTCCTTTATTTAGATAATAACTGTTTCCTATGGCCGTATCACCCTGGATGCACCTGATCTCATCTGATAGTAACTCCTTTAACCACTGCCAAACAAAAAATCTTTAAATTTACCTATGACGTAGAAGCTCCTACTTCAAGTCTTTCCATCTTTCCAAATCAATCCAAAGTACATCTTACATATATTTATTGGTGTCTCATGTCTCCATAAAATTTATTAAAGCAAGCTGTACCTTGATCACTTTGGGCACATGTCATCAGGATCTTCAGGATCTTCTGAAGCTGAGTCACAGATGCGTCCTTAACCTTGACAAGATAGACTTTCCAAATTAATTTAGACCTGCTTCACATACCTTTGGTTTACAGCCATAAGAAATATTATAAGAGAGGCACCAGTATCACTAAGTATGTTGATGGTTCTCTTCTGCAGGAGAGGATGGCTGGGGAGGCAATACCAACACTGTGCTTGTTACCATCCTTCGGGATATTGATAGTACCCCTAAAATAATAGAAAATTCAATTATTATAATGACTGGGAAGGTTGCAGAGGTACCCATGGAGGCTTGACCCACAGGGAGTTAAGTAAATGGATTACAGGACAACTAGGAGAAAAAAAATAACTTGATGGCCAACAAAGATACTGCTGAACATCTATAACCAAAATAAACAAAAATCAAGAATGAAAGATAAGGAGAGTGATATCAATATTCTAATAGAACTCATAATTCTTGCCGGGCATGGTGGCTCACTCCTGTAATCCCAGCACTTTGGGAGGCTGAGGCAGGCAGATTACTTGAGGTCAGGAGTTCAAGGCTAACGTGATGAAACCCTGTCTTTACTAAAAATACACATACAAAAAAATTTATCCAGGCATGGTGGTGCATGCATGTAATCCCAGCTGCTTGGGAGGCTGAGGCAGGAGAATCACTTGAACCTGGGAGGCAGAGGTTGCAGCCACATCACTCCAGCCTGGGTGACAGAGCAAGACACCATCTCAAAAAAAAAGTCATAATTCTTTGCTCAGTTTCTACATATGAACCAATTTCTATATCTAGAACCAATTGACTTACCAATGTGTCTAGAAATAAGAACATTCCAACATTATGGCAGGTATATACTTTGCTAATACCTCACATCTTTCCCCAAAGGAGCCTACAGCTATTTACTCGGGTGACTATATATAGGAAAAAATGGGAGTATCCAGACTATTCAAAGATTTTTCAGTATAGGTTCTGAATTAACAGTGATATCTGAAGATTCAAAAAAATTGTCACAGTACCCCTCGAGTGGGGGTCTTTGGTAGCCAGGTAACAAATGGAGTCCTGCTTTCTGGTAATCAGACTGGATTGCCTTAAGTCTTGTTCCATTAAACCCAAAGAATCCACTGATCCATGCAGTGGTATTTCGCAAATCCTTGAGTGCTTAATTAGAATTGATATACTTTGCAGTATTTGTAATTCTATATTGGCCATTCATCTATTGAGAAGTAGTTATTATAGTGGGGAAGTCCAAATAGAAACCTCTGAAACTGTCCAGATCTCTTCTTTTCCCAAGAATGCAAATTTAGAAAAACCAATGTGGTGAATAAATAAAGACACAGAATATAGCAGAATAGAGAACTCAAAGAATTGGTCCCTCCACTAAAGGAACTATAAACTGGCAGAGACAAACAGAATCAATTTTGTGAAACTCTAATTTAATCTAAAATGTATAATAGTAAGAGAAATGCTTAATAAGAAAATGGCACTTCAGTTTTGGTAACAACTTGGAGGCATTTTTGCTCACCTACTTATCATCTCTCATCCCCAGAAGTGTTTTAGCAGCCTTGATGACAACTCACATTCCTGATACAGCTTGCTGATTCCAAGGGGCTACCATGAGCTTTGTTCTTAAACTACTGCGGTTGTGAGTTTTGTCTCATTGGGTAATCACTGGGAAACCAGTGCAGAATATATGTTTACCTCCTCCTACAGTTAAGTGGATTTCTGAATAGCAGTGTCTGTCCAAAGATTTAAAGGAATGTACCTCTTCTGCCCACCTATGGTAAGGGATATCAGATGAGGCCAGATAGAGACAGACCCAAAAGTCCTGGAATAAGGAGGCAGAGGAGAAAGTATTTAAGGTGGGTGGAGAATAAGAGCTTAGACATCGATTATATATAGCAGGAGAAAGACTAAAACATTTATCTGAATACCAGACATTTTATACTCAAAGAAATACGAGAAGACTCTAGGCTTGAAACTCTGGCTGATTTGCAGGCTCCATGTAAGCAAGGGATAAAGGATAAAGAGTGTTCTAGCTCAGATTTATGCTACAAAGACTTGAAGAATAGAGTATTTTCTCTCTCTGTTTTTCACTTCAAGCCTTTAAGGAAATACTTGCCTGGTCCCTGGCTGACCACTAAATGAAGATATAGAGGGTTCAGTGGCCACATACTGCAATAAATATATTATTTGAAAAATTATATGGAAAAGTCACAAAACAAAAGACAATTACAACTTTAAACAATCCACAACAGTAAACTCTGGGGAAGAAGGAGAATCTCATTCCAGAGTTACCATGTTGTAATTTAGTTTCCACCGAAAGAAAATATAAAGCATTCAAAAAAAAGAGAAAACTATGGAAAATTGAAAGGAAAACTTATTGACAGGAACAATGCAAAGAAAGCCCAGACATTGGACTCACTAGATGTAGCTTTAAGTCCACTATTTTAAATATGCTCAAAGAATTATGGGAAATCATAGAGAAAGAACTGAAGGAGACCAGGAAAACAATGTGTGACCAAAATGAGACTATCAACAAAAGAACAGAAATTATAAAATAGAATATAACAAAACTTCTGGACCCGAGAAGTGTAACAACTAAAACGAAAAACTCACTAGAGGGATTTAACAGCAGATGTCAATAGACAGAAGAAAGAATTCATGAACATAAACATAGGACAATTGAAATTATTCAATCTGCAGAGAAGAAAGTAATAAAATGTATGAAGAAAAGTACCAAGAAAAGTAAAAAAAAAAAGTATGAGGAAAAGTAAAAAAAAATTATGAAGAAAAAAAATTTAAAGGAACTCTGCAACATCAGAAAGTATATCTTATACACATTACGAAAGTCACTGAATGAAAGAAAGAAGAAAAATATTGGATAAAATATTGGCAGATAATTTGCCAAATTTGGTGAAAAACATGAATCTACACATACATGAAGGGCATTAAACTCTCAGTAGAGTAAAGTCAAAGAGTTTCACATTAAAACACATTATAATCCAATTGGCAAAAGCAAATGACAAAAAGAAAATCTGAAAAGTGGCAAGAAAGAAATGTCTAGACATAAACAGTCCTCAATAATATTAACAGCCAATTTTTCATAAGAAACCATGGTAGCCGGCCGGGCGCGGTGGCTCAAGCCTGTAATCCCAGCACTTTGGGAGGCCGAGGCGGGCGGATCACAAGGTCAGGAGATCGAGACCATCCTGGCTAACACGGTGAAACCCCGTCTCTACCAAAAAATACAAAAAACTAGCCGGGCGAGGTGGCGGGCACCTGTAGTCCCAGCTACTCCGGAGGCTGAGGCAGGAGAATGGCGTGAACCCGGGAGGCGGAGCTTGCAGTGAGCTGAGATCTGGCCACTGCACTCCAGCTTGGGTGACAGAGCGAGACTCCGTCTCAAAAAAAAAAAAAAAAAAAAAAAAAAGAAACCATGGTAGCCAAAAGGGAGTGAGATAATATTTAATGTGCTGGAAGACAAAAAAATGACAACCAAATTTTTTTATTTGGCAAAATTATCAAAATGCAGAAGAAAACTTCAAAAATGAAGAAGAAATTAAGAAATTCCTAGATTAACAAACACTGATGGTGTTTATTGCTAATCTGCACTACTAAATATACTAAAGGTTATCCTTCAAGCTGAAACAAAAGGATCCTAGACAGCAACTCAAAGTCACATGAATAAATAATAAACATCTCCAGTAAAATAATTACATATGGAACATAAAAGCCAGGAGTACTGTATTTGCAGTTTAAAACTTCTTTTTCTATTTCTTCTATGATTTAAAAGACAAATGCTCAACAAAAAGTCTATGTTAATGGGATCACAACGTACAAAGACGTAACTGTTGTAACAGTAACATAAGGGGGACGTGAACTGATCTGTGTAGGAGTAGTTTTCTCATGCTATCAGATCTAGGTTGAGAACAAATTAAATTAGATTGCTATAAATTTAAGATGTCACTCATCATTCATCATTCTCTTGTTAACAACCAAAAAAAAAAATCTTTAAAATGCATATACAGAAGAAAATTACATGGTAATCAAAGTAGTACACTAAAAGCAAAATTAATTAAACACGAACAAAAGCAGTAATGGAGGAAATGAGAAACAAAACAGAAAAGGTAAAAGACATACAGAAACAAACAGAAAAATAGCAGAAGTAAATGGTTCCTTATCATTAATTACTTTAAATATAAATGGATTAAATTCACCAGTCAGAAGGCAAAGAGGGGCAGAATGGCTAAAAAAGTTCCCAACCAACCAAACATTAGCCAAGTATATGTTGTCTATGAAAAACTCAATTTATATCCAGACAAAAATATGTTGAAAGGAAAGAGATGCAAAAAGATATTTTATGTAATTAATAACCAATAACGAAAATAAAACAGAAATGGTATAGTACTATCACACAAAATAGATTTCAAGTGAAATGGTTACAAGAGACAAATGAAAGACATTACATATTGATAAAAAGGTCAGTCTATCAAGGTGATGTAACAATTGCAAATATATCTTCAACAAACATCAGTGCTCCAAAATATATGATGCAGACATTGACAGAATTGAAAGGAGAAATAAATGGCTCTGCAAAAATAGTAGGAGCCTTTATCACTTCACTTTGGATAATGGATAGAGCAATCAGACAGAAAATCAATTTGAAAATAGAGGACTTGAACAACACTATAAGCCAATTGGACCTAAAAATATAAACAAAACACCCCACCCAACAATAGCAGAGTGCACCATCATCTAAAGTGCACATAGGATATTCTTCAGGATAGTCCATCTATTAGTCCACACAACAATTCTTTATTAATCAAAAAGTAAGGAAATCAGAAAATACATCCTTTCCAATCACAATAAAATGAACTAGAAATCAATTGCAGAAGAAAAACTAAAAACCTCAAAAATATGAGAAGATTAAACAGCACCCTCTTAGACAACCAATGGGCCAAAAAAGAAATTGCAAGGGACCTTAAAAATGTCTTGATACAAATGAAAACAAAATCACAACACATCAAAGCTTATAAAATACAGTGAAAGCAGTACAAAGAGGAAAATTTACTATTGTAAACGCTTAAAAAAGAGGAAGAATCTCAAACTAAGAACTCAACTTTAGACTTTAAGGAACTTTAAGAAAAAGATAACAAAATAAATCGAAAACTAGTAGAAATAAGACCACATTAAGGTTAGAGAAAAGATAAATGAAATTAAATGGAGAATATAAAAGAACAGAAAAAATCCACACAACCAACAACAGATTTACATCTAGTGTGGAGATTAAATTTGTTATCAAAAACCTCCAAAGAAAGATAAGCTCTGGACAAGATGACTTCACGTGTGAATTCTACCAAATATTTAAAGAAGAATAAACGACAAATCTCTTCGAAGTCTTTCAAAACTTTGAAGAGAAGAAACACTTCTAAACTGATTGTATGAGACCAGCATTACCCTAACACCAAACCCAGATTAAAATACTATAAGAAAAGATGAACACTTTTGACAATATTCTTGATTAATATTCTTGACAATTATTGATGCAAAAATTCTCAGAAAACACTAGCAAACTGAATTCAACAACTCATTCAAAGGATTACACATCATGACCTAGTTAGATTTACTATTGGAATGCAAGGATAATTCAACATACAAATTTCAATCAATGTAATGTGCTACCTTAATAGAATGAAGGACAAAAACTATGTAATCATCTTAGTTAATATAGAAAATCCACAGTGAATGAAGATATGTTGAAATCATATATCTGATAAGTAACTTGCTTTCAGAATATATATTTTTATAACCCATTGGTATAAAACCCATTGGTATATTTATATATTTTTATAATCCATTTTTATAAAACTCATTGGTATACTTTTATATTTTTATAACCAGTTGATAAAAGAACAGATAACCCAATCACAAATGGGCAAAGGATCTAAACAGATATTTTCCAAAGAAGATATATAAATGGCAGATAAAGTCAGCAGCCATGGCAAAATGCTAGTTGACACCACAGTGAGATACTACTTCACACCCATTAGATTGGCTATTATCAAAAAGATAGCAAATATTCCTGAGGATGTAGAGAAATTGGAATTCTCATGCATTATTAATGGAAATGTAAAATTGGAAAGGTGTTTTGGAAAACAGTTTGATTCTTCAAAATATTCAATATGAAGTTGACATATGACTCAGTAATTTCATAGATAGATATTAATAGATGATAACTAGCTAGGTAGATAGATAATTTAGGTTGAGCATCCCTAATCCACAATTCCAAAATCCAAGGTGCTCAAAAATCTATAACTGTTTAAGCTCCAATATGATCCCACAAGTGGAAAATTTCACATATAGATACTTAACACAAACTTTATTTTATGCACAAAATTATTAAAATATATTGCATAAAATACAAGAAATGTGATGTTTCTGATGGACAATTTCAGTGTGATAACCTATAGGCCTGATAACACACACATTGGTCACATACAATCCTTCCTCAAAGTTTGCATGAGTGGACACACACACACACACACACACACAAGCACGCACACACGGGGAGCCCCATTGTATTCTGCTTGCTCTATCAAGGATAATTTGTTGGAAATGTTTATAAAACTCATCCTTTTAGTATATTGAAGCAATAATCCTTTCCTGTAGCCTGGAGGGTAAAAAACGCACCGCTGGTATTAGACTTAGTGTTCTCTGAAGGTGGCATTCCTCTTTCATTCAGAAATCTGGAAAGGATGGTTCTTATACTTGAAACACATATGTCGGGTAAGAAAGAGAAAAAAACTCAGTTTTAGCATCAGGACCTTGAGTTCTTTTCAGATATATAATGGAATTATAGCTTAGTGTAGGTTCAAGATGGTACTTGCTCAGTGATAACTGACCAAGAATTTCCTGGTTTAGGGCTATATTGAACCTATATTCGCTTTTCTACATTCTAGATCACCTTGTTTCATGCTATTCCTTCTTAATTGTTTTAACATCTACCCTTTATGCAGGTTTTCGCTAAGTGCCCTAGCCTGGTATCAGATGGACTGTATTCCTACTTCTAGACTATAAGGTTAAAAGAAAACCAGTGTGTCCAACTCTAACAACATACAATGATAGTCTTAATTAGAGAGAAATTTCTCAGAGACATCTTGTTAACCAAGTATGGGGTTGGTGTTGTAGCTACTTCTCTTTATGTAAAGATTTTTCAGACATGGCTAGCAGTAAGGAATCTGAGAAGAAGGCTACATGCATATCCTTAGATAGTGACTCAATAGACACAAAAAGATAGTGACTTCCTCAAGGTCACCTACATAACTAACAGCAGAGCTGTGATCTAACCCAGGTGAACTCAAACTCCCTAAAACATGACACTGTATTTTCAGCTCTTTTTATGTTGTACTGAAATATTTCATGCATCACACACATTTGCTACAGTTATAGCCTATGTATCTAGACCACGTTAGTCTCATTCACAGGTTATTTGATATATCTTCAATCATTTTAAAAGGACTATCATTATTTATGCATTTGTTTAGTCCAGCTAGATGTTTTGAGTTTCTTCAACAATTTCATGCCTGTTCTATGTTCTATATATTTTAAAGGACATTAACTTATTATTTTTATTTTCTTCTGTTTTTCATATATATGTGTGTGTGTGTGTATATGCACATATATATTTATATTTATATACACACATATATATACACACATATACACACATAAATATATATGTATTTAGAGATGGGGCCTCGCTAGGTTGCCCAGGCTGGTCCTGGACTCCTGGGCTCAAGCAATCCTCCCACTTCCGCCTCCCAAATTGCTGGGATTACAGACATGAACCTCCACACCCATCCAAGATATTTCACTTTAAATGTATTCTACTGGCATTATTTCTATTAAAGTATGGTACTCCAAAGTTTCCAGGTGTGTATTCCAGTGTGTCCTGATAAATACATAATACTATTCATTTTAAGTATTCACTTAAGTCCTGTATTTTTAGCATAGTGACATGACCTGATATGTCCAACACAGTCTTGGATTTTATCTGTTGTCCTGGTGTAATAGAGCCATCCCCTTTCACTTTTAAAAGGGATTGGCTGAAAAATACATCACGTAATTATTCCAGCAATAACCTCATGTGCTTAGTTTTGTGTGTGTCAATTGTAACTCCTTCCTATTCTCATACATGGGGATATCTTCTAAATCATAAAAACCTTTTTGAGCACCCTCACCTTATTTTTCTTGTATTTCCATTTTTATCCTCTTTCTTTCTCCTGCTCTATTTCTCATTCACACAGACTATTTCTTATTATATGACAATCCCTAAAACACTGTTTTATATGCTCCCCAGAGAGTTTCTATGCTATTCTCAAGTCAACAGGTTGATAAAGCATTGTTTGGGAGCATTTAGATATGTTCTCAAGCTAAGGGTTTTGAATACTCTCCTTGTCCAGAACTGATGTTTTGAGTCCCTTCACTATTTGAGTCCTTTTAGAGATTCGAATACTAGGTTAACAAGAAGCGCTGATAATTGTGAGATACTAGCATTTGAGCAATTGTCCATCAGTGCAAAAAGGTTTGACTTTGTTTCTGATTAGCATCCCGTAGCTTAATTTTCTTATCTATTCCTTTAACAGTGCATCCCATCTCCAAGTATCTATGTTAGGTTAAATGGTTAGAAGCTGCTCTGTAATACAGTACATCTCATATAAGTCTAATGTCCTAACCCATCTTCATATAAGAAACAAAAGACTGTAGGTACTTGGGCTAAGCAAAATTATCCAGGAACTAATGAATAAATAATGTTACTTCATGAATAATTCAAGATTAACATTGGATGCCTCAAACAATCCTTATCTGCAAAACAATAAAGTCTTTTAATGTGACCATGTGACATGGAGTACAAATAGGAATGGGGTTAATTGTATCCTCCTCAGAAGCACGTACTGTACTCTCACATTCTGCCTCTACGTGAAGATTTAATGTACAGGTAGTGCCTTAGAATAATGAGAATTTAACACCTTGCTTGTAAGAGAGTTTAAAACAGAGAGACTCTGGCATCATGCTTGCCATAATTACAGGAAACATATTTCTAGACAAAGAAGGGTCAATAGCAAGATAAAGAAAGGAAGAGTGGGGTAACAAAATGTCAGTTTTATCACTTGCTAACTGAGATTTGGGCCAATCACTTGACCTGCTAGTTCTCAAGCTATTCAGTTAAAAATGTATTACTACATTGAACTAAAGCCTCCCATGTTTTATTCTACCTAAAAAAATTAGTATAGATTGTTAGAATATTGTTTATGAAGAGAAAGAGAATTTTGTACTATGATTTCCTTAGGATATCAGATGACATATCAGCATATGAGTTTTAATAAATGATTGTAGAATATACAGGAATTAAAAAAATAAAAATGAAAAAAACTAACAAAGAAGTCAAATAAAACAATGTAAAAGTCCAGTTAGGAGACTTGTAAAACTCCACAGAGACTTAAGTAGTCTCATTTATCTTGTGTGTATTCATTCACACCTACCATCCTGTTCTCTAGACATTTGGACAATTCTGAAATATCAGAGCTACAACAGGTGTGAACTGAGTGACTTCACTTCCTATATCGAAATGTCCATATCTGTTTTAGAAAGCTGAAACAGTGCTGTCTTCATAGGGATGTTTAAGGATTAAGTGAGATAATATATTCGAAATACTATGAATATTAACTATCATTTTTGTTTTCTGGTTAACACCTATCATCCACTCATATGAATTATCATAGATAAAATATAACTCAGAGTAAAAATAATACAGTAACCCAAGAAATATCATAAAGATAACAAAGTGCAATTTATTTTCCATATTACATTAGCAAAGAAAAGTTTAAGTAATTTCCAATGCTGGTGAAGATACTATGAAATTGGGATTTCAGTACTCTGCTGGTGAATCATGTATAATTTTTTTAATAATGTGGTGATTTATATAATGTTCACACCTTTGAACCTAATAATTCCACTTCTGCAAATATATCAAATGGAAAAACCAGTAAAGATAGAAAAAACTACAGATATATCTATCTATGGCAATATTTTTTGAAAACGATAAATAAATGAATTTAGTATCTACCAGTAGCAGAATAAAATAAAATAATATGCATTTATTTAAATAATAATAAAAATGTAGCAACATGAAAAACTTGAAAAAAAAATTACTCTGGCAGGGTACGGTGACTCACGCCTGTAATCTCAACACCTTGGGAGGCTAAAGTGGGAGGATCGCTTGAGCCCAGGAGTTCAAGACCAGACTGGGCAGCACAGTGAGACCCCCATCTCTATTTTTTTTTTTTAAAGAAAAAAATACTGTGCAATCACTTCAATTCTGGAACGAGCCATATGAAAGCATACTGGCAATCAAATAATAGGAATGTTATTGTTATTATCCCAAAAAGATTATGAGTAATATCTCTTTTCCTGCACAGGTTGAAGAAAGGAGAGAGTTGTGAGCATCACTCAGTTGGCACTGTGGAATATCTCATATCTATGGTTAAAGAAGACACATTTTAAAAATTTCACCCTAGCCCAGCTTCCTAATCTTATGTATTAAAAACTGGAACCCAGAGAGTTTAATAACTTTTCCAAGTTCATACCAAACTCAATTTCCATTTGACACCTATGAAAATATTTCTTGAGACATATTACTGTTAAATTATGACACAATCACAGAGTCAAAAGGACCTTAAACAGGAGTCTATCGTACTATATTTAAGCAAATCAAGCTAAACCTGACACCTCTTCCTCACATCAAGATTCTCTCTCATTTTTGAAGAGCTCAAAAGAATCATCTCTCTTTGTTGACATCAAGATATAACCAACTTTATTATTAGTGCTTTCGTGTAATCGCCAAAGCCCTAATGGTATTGCACTAACATGATCTATTTTGGTATATCATCATAAAATTACATGCCTTATATATGGTATTAGAAAATAGCTGGTTACCATTCTTCATGAAAGTTCTTGTTCTACTTGCAAAGTATGGTTATTAAATCACTCCTGAAAGATTTTGTCCAAACATAAAATCAATATAACATTTGTATGTTAACTAATTATACTTTTTTTTTTTTTTTTAAGACGGGATCTCACTCTGTCACCCAGGCTGAAGTGCAGAGGCGTGATCTTGGTTCACTGTCACCTCTGCCTCCCAGGTTCAAGTGTTTCTTCTGCCTCAGCCTGGCAAGTAGCTGGGACTACAGGCTTGTGCTACTTTGCCTGGCTATTTTTTGTATTTTTAGTAGAGACTGGGTTTCTGCATTTTGGCCAGGCTGCTATTTGACTTCAGACCTCAAGTGATCCAACTGCTTCAGCCTCACAAAGTGCTGGGATTACAGGCCTGAGCCACCATGCCCGGCCTAATTATAGTCTTTATAGTCTTCTGATAAATTTCTGACTTTTCAAACTAACTCATTCTGGTTGTATAACTTCAAGCTCTGTGCCTCTCATGAAAGAGCTGACTATTGCTCAGTCCAATAGATGATTTAATTGTTTTGTCAGTCAGAACATGCATTGCTATTTCTGCAACACGGTAGAAACTACAGCACTAAGGATTTAAGTTTCTTGCTTGGATATTTTTTATTAATTAAATCTCATAGTTACACTAGTTTCCATTAATTATGTCTAATATATTTAGCTAATTTTTTATTCTTAACAATATTAAAAACCTGTATTGGTTTCTGTGGAAACAATTTCTTTTTTCCAAAATTCCTTTAGAATTATTCTGAATGTCTTTGCACATAGGAATCTATCGAGTATGAAGTGTAATTGTAAAGAGAAGAATAGGGATGTGGGTCTAAATTATTCTTCAAGAAAGTTGACCTCTAATCTCAACCTGACACTGATTCCACATATGATCTTGGACAATCACTCAACTTTTACGAGCTTCAGAATCCTTGGCATTAAGATTAGTGGTTTCAGCAAGATATTTTGTATATTTTCTCTAAAAGTCAGCCTTTTATACATGTATCACTGAGTAATTTTATCTTCCAAGTTATAAATCATACTTGATAGGATGCCTGTTCTATGTTTTTCTCCACACACAGAGATTTCTATATTAATATCCTATTTTTTGAATCATTTGAAGCAGTGAGTATAGACTTTTTTCACAAATGTGTGGACACAGAATACATGCTCTATGTATTCTATCTATAGAGCCTGGAGAGAACAAACAAGGACATTACAAATACAGTTTACATGTATTTCATATAAATACACAACAGAATGTATATAAATTGGCTGTGGGCACATACATTGTTCTCTCATTGACTCTCCTAAAACTCGTATTCCTAGAATCAGAACATAAACTCATATTCCCAAAATCAGAACATGACGGCTATTTAGTTTTACAAAGAAATCAACAGTGCAGGAAAAGAAATAATCTCCAATCCAACTCTAATTCAGTGTTAGCACATAAAACAAAGTGGGCAGGTCAGTAGGGTTTTTTTTTTTTTTTTTTTTTTTTTTTTTTTTGCCAGTTTTACTATGAAATGGGTAAAGAGTAAAGGTCACTTATTACTAAATCAGTTTTTCTCATTTCACATTAAGATATAAAAGCTTTACAGTAAAAAATTATTTGTATCATGTAAGCTAGAACAATGTAAGTTAAACTATGCTGGAATTATTTTAGGTTAAGTATACAGTTTTAAAAATAGCTTTCTATGGGAACAAATGAAGTCAAAGGCAGAGCTGATGTGACAACCTATTTTTACAGCAATTTTTTACATGGCATAGAAGAAACAGGGATTGAGAAACCATGCATGAGAATTTTATAAAAGTTATAGCAGAAAATACAAAGTAGAACAAATTTCCACTTACTCATTTTCAAACAGCCTTTTCATATTTGTACAGAAGCCTTGAGAACAAAGGTTAACATAATCTTCAAGTATGGGAAAAGAAAAATAAAATCTTTGGAGACCAGGAAATCCTTGTGGTATTTTAGTGTTGTGTGTAGTGACCATGAAAATTCACTGCTTCTATTTGTAATAATTAATTTATCATTTAGTTTGTCCTTTTTTATAGTAGATATCTTAAATAACAATTAACAAATTAAAGTCATATACAGTATTTAAATAGTCAAAAATTTTCTTCTATGGTTAGAAGTTATGGGTAAATTTATGTATCAACTTGGCTAGGCCATGGGACCCAGAAATTTGGTCAAATACCCATCTAGATGCCCTTGGGAAGATATTTTGTGGATGAGATTAACATTTAAATCAGTAGACTCTGACTAAAGCAGGTCACCCTCCGTAATGTATGTGGACCTCATTCAATCAGTTGAAGGCCTTAAGAAGAAAAAGTCTGAGTTCCAATGAAAAAGATAATTCTTCCTCCAGACTGTCTTCTGACTTGAGCTGCAACATCAGTTCTTCCCTGGGTCTCTAGTCTGAGGACATGCTCAGCAGAGTTTTGACTTGTCAGCCTCCACAGTTACATAAGCCAGTTCCTTAAAATAAATCCCTATCCTCTCTGCACATATACACTCATATTCATTCTGCTTCTCCGGAGACTAAAGTTTGCCCAAGTCAGGGACTTCTAAGGAAAGGTCTGTTATGGGAGACATCCTGTCTAACTTCCTAAGGATGGACCTTGGGAACTGCCGGAAGCACAGCTCATCATCATTTTCCCAATGAGCACAAGGAGGAGCACAACCTCAAAAGCAGTTAGGACTCAGTTAATATTTAGGGATTTATGAGCCACAGTTTTACACCTTGAACTTTATCTAAAGTAAAATAGGCAATTATTAAGGAATGTGGAGCTTTAGTATGACCCAAATCATTGAGAAATTACTGAGCCATTCCATTTCCTGCCTTTGACTTTTGGGTGGTCTTCATGGATAGGTCCCAAGGAGAATGGCTTGCAATAAACCAAAGTAGAGCCAAAATGGTTTCCAGAACCAGGAAATAAAAAAGATCATGTGTTCTGTATAATAAAGTATAAACAAATAGATTATAAACAAACACCCAAAGACTAAAAATGATATTAGTTGAACATCATTTTCTCTGTCACGCTTCATCTTCTTTCATGTGACTAAAATGTTAAAACTTTCAGCATTTTGAAAAAAGTAATTCTAAAAATTATTATTTTACCTCTGAATCCTAGTTGATCAATGTTGCACATTATCTACATGGAAGATGAGGAAGTGAAATGAAGTACATTACTTTACACTTTCATTTCTTCCATTCTTCAGGTTGGGTCAGTTATGTTATAATTTCTACTTCTTCTAGTAACTATATCTCTATTTTAGGTCATGAACCAAACCTCTATTATTTTGATTTTCTATTACACTCTCATCTATATTGATCTATATTCTCCTTTGTATCCCCAGACACATTTTAGTTATATAGATTATTTTACATTGTCAGATTTTATGCCATTTATATTCTGTTTTGTTACTCCATAACTTCCCATAGACATTGAAAAACCAATATACATTATTTATAATATTACTGTTCCACATATTATTTAGTGCAGAATAAAAAAATATGAGATACTAATGTTTATATTTTCATCTCATTCATATTTGTTTCATCCTGGTCAACTCTATTTTACCTGAAATTTTAATCACTTTCTTTCTCTGTAATTTTTTTCCAAAAGCAGAATGATTTATTGTGTCACCCATTCTGACAAAATACACCAAAAAAATCTCATAAGTAGAGCTATTTCCTACAAATAACCACATGTGAATGCTTATATTAGGAAGATTAAGATGAATATTAAGAGTATGCTGTCATGTTAACATGCTACATTCCAAAAGTAGCTTCCTTTTTTTACAGTATAACAGACTACAGATTTTTTGATTATAGTAACAGAAAAATATGACATGCCAACATTAAGAGTAGGTTTCTTAAGAACTAAATAAAAATTATCAATGAAAAACACTATATGTATATTGAGCACCCCCAGTATTAGTCACTTTTAACAAGAACAATTTGTAGGGTTTAAGATGTCTATAGCTGAATAAATTTTCCCAAGAAAAAGATACATGACAAAAATAGTGTTATAGACTTATTTCTGCCAAAATGTCTTCTAGCATATTGTTTTAATTTTAATAGCCTACTTTTTTTAAAAAGTCAAGAAATAAAGAATTTGGCCAGTGAAAATAACATTAAGAGGTTTACACATATTTTCCCTCTCATATCTTAGTACTAAGTTTTAGCACCTTCTCAAATCTTGAAAAGTGCAACTTTGAATTTGTTGGGTTCACATGTATCACACTTCTCACGTTGCTGCCAAGTATAGATAGAATATTTAGAATGATGGAGGTTTATCCCTGTGATGCTCGTTTAAATAAATCTTTGTCTTCTAAATTATGTACTGTTGTTGGTAAAATAGAGCACAATGTAGTTATTTTAATGACCAGTTGTATTTGTTCTTTTATTCTGCTTGTAACTGCAATCCTTTTTACTAGCATACGATTGTTATTTAGCTAGAAACAATACAATATGAAATGGAAATGTTCTTTATTAAGATCAATACATTATCTTATCAAACAAAGATCCTAAAAGTATATTGTTGCAAATGTGAATCTAAGGAATAGTTCAGTAATTACTGCCTAAAATGTGAAAGCATATTTTGTATCCTAAAATGAATGTATGATAGTCTAAACATCTCTTTTTGTATAACAAATAATTGAAACGTTTCCTTCTAAATATATGCTATTTAAAAGTTATGGGTATTATAATCATTCTTTCTAAATTCTTTGCTAATCATTTCTTCCTGGGAATACAGAGAAAAGAGACAATGTTATGAGTTGTTTTCAACTTCATAATTTTAAATTTTCTATGTTAATATAACATAAATTAGAAAAAAATAAGTGATTCAAAAATGAAAATATTTACTTTGTAGAATATGACGTTAGACCTATCACTTTCTCTGTAATTTTTAAGATGAGGAAGTTGCCTTTCTTATAAAACTAAGAATTTGTAGATTCTTAATCATACTTAAAACAAATTTCCTCTTTCTTCAAGAAAATACTCAACTAAGAGCCCTGTGGCTTCCTGTTCTCATTTATATTGATTACAGTTCATCCCTGTGGCCCAAATCAGTTTGGGATTTCGATTTCTTTTTCTTTTACACTTTTGGGTGAGTTCCACTTCTTCATGGACCCTATGATATTGACCTCCATAGATTCCTTATTTAATATTCTGGAGGGCATCAAATTCTTTTTTATTTGCAAAAATGTGTTAGGGTACCACTTGTAGATAACTGCATGTTTAAAACTCACTATTATAATTTCATACTTGATTGAAGATGTGCTACCTTCTCAGTTGCCTTTTCAAGGTCCTCTGCAACAGTATTTCTTCAATGACATACTCAAAACCTTCAGTTTATTAACTATTTTCCTTTGTCTAAATTCATCTTTCTTCATCTTCTCTTTATTACTCCATGTCTTATGCAATTTAGATCTCAAGATTTATTATTTTAAGAACATTTTCGGCCGGGCGCGGTGGCTCAAGCCTGTAATCCCAGCACTTTGGGAGGCCGAGACGGGCGGATCACGAGGTCAGGAGATCGAGACCATCCTGGCTAATACGGTGAAACCCCGTCTCTACTAAAAATACAAAAACTAGCCTGGCGAGGTGGCGGGCGCCTGTAGTCCCAGCTACTCGGGAGGCTGAGGCAGGAGAATGGCGGAAACCCGGGAGGCGGAGCTTGCAGTGAGCTGAGATCTGGCCACTGCACTCCAGTCCGGGCGACAGAGCTAGACTCCGCCTCAAAAAAAAAAAAAAAAAAAAAAAAAGAACATTTTCGTGCCAGTAATCAATTTCCATCTTCTGCCTTTTCATCACGCTTACTCAGTGAAAACTCAAAGCTGGATAAATCCTGCAATCTATATTCTCTGCCCCATGCCCAAGCATCTTAGCTTAAGTGGAGAAATTCATGCAAAAAATCCCATAACATCTTAACACAAACCTCAAGTAGTTTTTTTTTCTTCTTTTTGCATTTTGTTTATTTGGGTATAATCTCATGGCTGGATCCTTCTCATCAATAATTAAACATTCCCAAATGTCTCTCATCTTAAAAGATAGAGACAATATGCCTCTGAGCATATATTTCTCTCCTTCCAGCTGTCACATTCCCATCTTTGCTATAGCCTTCTCTTGTGTGGATTTAACTCTCAACTCTGGCATAATTCTACAGTAATATGCAGTTTAGTTTTAGTTTTTAAAAAATTAACCAAAGTCTTTGGTTCATTTAGGCTCTTCAATTCTATTCTTGATATAATGGATTTGATTCATTGTTACATTTCTCTTAGTAGGCTATATATAGAGATTAAAAAGTAAATTCATCTTTTCAGGTGACAATTTTGTATTTAAAAAGTGCATAAAGTTTATAGCAATATAGAATTTTATTGCAAAGGGAGGATAAGGAGACACTTTAGGCCATTAGTTTGTTTTTTAAATAAGGCAAGTTGTGTCAAAATAAACTCGAAAAAGTATGATTTGGTCCAGGTACTTACATTAGGGTTACTTTCAATGAGAACTAAGTACGTTTTTTTTAAAAAGAAGAATGAAAATAGAGATAATCACGATAAAACTTATTTTTATTTTTTAAAAAATTTCAACTGAAAGTGAAAAAATGACAGCAGTGGAAGTACTTTTTATATTTAGCTTATTGTAGAAATGAATTTCTATTCTATCTTCCCTCTCTAATACCCTTGCTTTTTCTTTAAACTTTAAACTTGTCACATAGAAAGTTCTAATCCAACTTGCAGTCGCAAGAAAAAAAGCATTTTCATGCTTTCTTTCTAATTGTAGCAGCTGAGATTGAATAGATGAATACATGGGAAAAACACAAAGAATTTTCAAAACTCTGGGATAACTTTGTAAACAGTGAAGAGCCCATTTTACTCCAAAGAAGAACCTAATATTTGAGCTTACCCAACAAGTTTTGAGGGATATTCCCTACTACACTTGCCTTGTTGCTTATACTTGTAAAAGTGTAGAGGTTAAAACTGATTGAAAGCAAACCAATGGCAAGGGAAAAAGTTCTAGTCCAAACAAAGGTAGTTTTGCTTCCCAATAATTACTTTTCTCTTTAATCCCTTGTAATTTCTTTATTCAAAATGAGCTCTATAAAGTATTTAATTTGAATATTATGGCAAAATTTTGATCAGACAATTATAATATTTAGTAAAACAGGTGTTACTAAATATTTTCAATACTGATATTTACATGAGACAATAAAATGACAAGAACTAGTTTACAATTTATACATAAAAATTAAAATAGTGCTCCAGGCAGAAAAATTTACTAAACAACACATAATTCAGTTTGGTTAAAATATACTTTTTGTAGCTACTCACATGCCATGGCCATTTTCTGTAACATACTTAGTCTGCTTCTTCCCAAGACTTTTTGTGATTTTGTTTTAACAGATAAATTACTTTAAAATCATTAACCATAACCAAGGACTGTGAAGTATTGATCAGCTTGTCGTGTGTCCCTGTCAGAATTTAAAATAAAAAAATACTATTTCAAGATTATGGGAATAAGTTAATTTATTAAGAATATGTAGAAATGTGAGGCTGCATTTAAATTATTGTGCTATATTTTATTTTGTTTTCTGAAAATCACTTTCCTGAATAATTTTGGAATACTAGTTATATGATAGTAATAATTTAAGAAATCATTCCCTGAAATATTTTTTCATTTTATACTAAATGCTACTTTGAGCATTGTGCTTAAAGAAACAATATATAGGTACTTTTATTAAATAACTTCATTTTTTCTGATTTAATTTCTTGATGTTATTCAATAACATTATTTTCTAAGAGATCTGCTGATTTTTATGGTGTATTGTAAATTGCTTATCCAATCAGTGCTATGTATAATGGTTTCATTACTACTGAATTTATATTACAACTTAATACCCTGGAAACCTTGAATGCTATCCTCAGTCACTGATGAGACACTACAAAATATGAGAAAATGTTTATTACCTGGGTCACTAAAACACTGCAGATAGGGAGATAGGGTCCAAGTCTTACCAAATCCCACACGGTGGTTAATGGTTCCATTGAGATTCCCTTTAATCAATTTTCCTTGGCATATTCAAAATCAATCTATGAAATTTCATTGTTATAACTTGACAGTGAAAAAGAAGTGCTTTCATTGCCCAGAACAATTACTGGTGGGTATTTCACTTTCTATGGTTATTTGTTGTCTGTCTCTGGCAACGCTGTGAGTTTTTTTTTTTTTTTTTTTTTTTTTTTTTTTTTTTTTTTTTTTTTTTTTTTGAGACGGAGTCTCGCTCTGTCGCTCAGGCTGGAGTGCAGTGGCCGGATCTCAGCTCACTGCAAGCTCCGCGTCCCGGGTTTATGCCATTCTCCTGCCTCAGCCTCAGGAGTAGCTGGGATTACAGGCGCCCGCCACCTCGCCCGGCTAATTTTTTTTGTATTTTTTAGTAGAGACGGGTTTTCACCGTGTTAGCCAGGATGGTCTCGATCTCCTGACCTCGTGATCCGCCCGTCTCGGCCTCCCAAAGTGCTGGGATTACAGGCTTGAGCCACCGCGCCCGGCCAACCCTGTGAGTTCTTAAGCCTAAATGCCTGGCCTACAGTAACTCATGAAGATTTGAGAAAAAACAAAATTGATCACTCCAGAAGCAACCAGTAGTCAGCCAGCATTTTGTAGTGTTCTTCTTTGTGGTTTTTTTTTTTTTTTCCTATTAAGATGCTACTGCAATATAATTAATCCAAAAGTGTAACTGTGGGTAGAAACTACAGCATTGAATTATAGTATTTATAATGCTATGACACTGAACCTCACAGAACGTGTTTTAATGCTTTCTGACAAGTTTTCGCTCTCATCAATGGCATTCATTCCTCTGAAGTTTAAATACTTTATGCTTTCAGGTATTAGATTTAAGTCTTTTATCCATCGTGAGTTGATTTTTCTATAGGGTAAGAGATGAGGATCCTGTTTCATTCTTCTACATGTGGTTAGCCAATTATCCTAGCATCATTTGTTGAATAGGGTGTCCTTTACCCACTTTAAGTTTTTGTTTACTTTGTTGAAGATCAGTTGACTGGAAGTATTTTGCTTTATTTCTGGGTTCTCTATTCTGTTCCATTGGTCTGTATTCCTATTTTTATGCCAATACCGTGCTGCTTTGGTGACTATTGCCTTATAGTGTAGTTTGAGGTCGGGTAATGTGATACCTCCAGATTTCTTCTTTTTTCTTAGTCGTGCTTTGGCTATGTGGGTTCTTCTTTGGTTCCATGTGAATTTTAGGGTTGTTTTCTAGTTCTGTGAAGAATGATGGTGGTATTTTGATGAGAATTGCATTGAATTTATAGACTGCTTTTGGTGGTGTGGTCATTTTCACAATATTGATTCTACCCATCCATAAGCATGGGATATGTTTTCTTCTGTTTGTGTCATCTTTGATTTCTTTCAGCAGTGTTTTGTGTAGCTTTCCTTATATAGGTCTTGCATGTCCTTGGTTAGGTTTATTCCTAAGTATTTTATTTTGTTTTGTTTTTTTTGCAGCTATTGTAAAAGGGGTTGAGTTCTTGATTTGATTCTCAACTTGGTCATTGTTGGTGTATAGCAGAGCTACTGATTTGGGTACATTAATTTTGTATTCTGAGACTTTGCTGAATTCATTTACCAGTTCTAGGAGCTTTTTGGATGAATCTTTAGGGTTTTCTAAGTATATGATTATGTCATCAGCAAACAGCAACAGTTTGACTTCCTCATTACTAATTTGCATGCTCATTATTTTTTTCTCTTGTCTGATTGCTCTGGCTAGAACTTTCAGTACCATGCTGAATAGAAGTGGTCAAAGTGAGCATCCTTGTCTTGTTCCAGTTCTCAGGGGGATTGCTTTCAACTTTTCCCTGAGCATTGGAAAATACTTTCTAGACGATGGCTGAGGCAGACTTGTGACCAAGAACCCAAAAGCAAATGCAACAAAAACAAACATAAATAGATGGGACTTCATTAAACTAAAAACTTCTGCACAGCAAAAGAAATAAACAGCAGAGTAAACAGACAACCCACAGAGTGGAATAAAATCTTCACAGTCTATACACCTGATAAAAGACTAATATATCCAGAATTTACAAGAAACTCAAACAAATCAGTAATAAAAGAACAAACAATCTCATCAAAAAGTGGGCTAAGGACATAAATAGACAATTCTCAAAAGAAGGTTTACAAATGGCCAACAAAAATAAGAACAAATGCTCAGCATCACTAATTATCAAGGAAATGCAAATCCAAAACCACAATGTGATAACACCTCACTTCTGCAAGAATGGCCATCATAAAAAAAAAATAGCTGTTGCCATATATGTAGTGAAAAGGGAACACTTTTACACTGTTGGTAGGAATGTAAACTATAGTCAAGGATTGTTTTAGACTTTTTAACATAGAAATACAATCTAGGATATGCCATACAGTCATTATAGTTACTATAAATGTAAACATTGGGTAGTTTTTGTTTCCAATTTGTGTGAGATTAAAGATTATTTTATTTCCTTCCAATGTGACTTTTAAGCATTTAAAATATGGATTTATAATAGAAATACTGTGGTATTTTATTCTGAATCACCCTCAACCAAATGTAATATTTTCTCAAGTCAGCTTTGAGAGAATTATAAGTATTTTCTGATATAATATGTTTGAGATATTTTCCCATGACTCATTCTTTGATTAACTTTAAAAGAAACTATATACTGTGTTACTATTTGTATTAATGTTTCTGTTATATAAAGGTTAAGACATTCTTGATTTTTCTTTTTATTATTTTAGGTTATAATTAAAAGTTACTTCATCCTTAGACTTAGGACAAGTATTGGTAGTCTTTTCAAAATAATGTGCCAATTTTCTTTTTTTTTTTCTTTGCTTATCTTACTCTTGGAGATTTGGTTATGAACAGAGGTGATAGAAGCTTAAATATTGTGAGGCAGATAAACATAGTAGTGGTAAAAGATTTACATGTTAGTGATAATTAAGCTCCATATTTATACTTGATTTATACTCTCTATGAACTAAACAGCATGGGTCTATTGTCTAAGAGTTTGAAGGACATCATTTACACTCATGTAAGCATATCACATAAAAGTGAATATTGAAAGAGCATCTCATCTAGTTAGAAAATAGTGGTACCCAGAGGTGCATTAGTGTACTGTTTATCCAAGGTCAGTAAGTGACTTATGTAGGAAGAAGGATGGTGATGAAAATATTCCTGTAAACTCTAAATTATCCTTAAAGATATCTAGAATATGAGAAAATATTTTATATGGCTCAAACATGTACTTATAACTCCAAGGAAGGAAATTAGATATTTATAGATTATTTAGAGCTGGCAGATTTCTGTTCCTAGAATATAACTTAATGAAAAATATTTAAAATGAATAAAGTTGAAATAATAATGTTGTCTTAGTTTACAAAATGCAGCAACTAGAAACTGAATGATTGCATAAATTGCTATGAAATGTGTATCATATGTTGGCTTTTCCCCTGACCTTTGAATGTAATGGAATAGTGCAGGAACTTCCAAACTTGCTTTTATTTTTGCTCCTCTAAGAAGCTTTTAGATCTTTTTATTTTTGTCTAATCCCTTCATGCATTTTAGTGTATGTACTGTATGTCTGTTTATATACTGTCTAATTTTTTTGTCTAATCCCTTCATGCATTTTAGTGTATGTACTGTATGTCTGTTTATATACTGTACCTGTATCTGTGTTTCAAAAAGAGAAATTTTTTTCACTTCCCACAGAGTGAATGATCACCCCCTTCCGGGCAGTATCACCTCCTGTGAGAATCCATGAAATTATTCTTAATGTGATAGTTAAATTTCATTTTGTGGAGTATCAAAACTATAGGTGTTTATCCCGCCCACCCAAAAAAATAAAGATGAGAAATCCAAATTACACAATTATTACTTAAAAAAATTAAATACTAGGCCTAATAAATGTTAGGATCGTTAGGCCTAACAAATCCTATATAGGGTTTTCACAAAGTTCTATAACATCTGGTTCCATTCTGAATGACATGCGGAAGGGCCAAAACATCTCACTTTGAAAATGAAAGCTTTTATTTTGCTATTAATATTTTCCAAATAAGATTTCATTCCACATTGGCTCTATACATGGATGCTGGGTAGTTCTGATTTGTGACCTGTATGGTCTTAGTCCTTGGCTTCCCCATAGTCTTCCACCAGTGATATCTGTTTGGCTCTATACCCATAAGAAAGAAAAGGAGAGTTTGATGGAATTTTAAAACCAAAAGAAAGTTGCTGTCAGTGCTGGTTGAAATAAATGCATCATATGATATAGGCAAGGAAATTGGAAATTACTTTATATTGCAAATATTATATTTCCATAGGTCCAGAAGTCTAAGACAGGCAGACTGTGGTTGTACCATTTACTGGAAATCCTTTACAGTGGAGTCGGGAGTAATCTCTCACTGTGGCTTGTGCAACATGTTGATCGCTAGAGATGTCTAACATAACACTTAATGAACAACATGATCATTTGAAAAGTTATGTGGTCAGTCTCTATCATACGCGCACATCCACTTTTCCTATAACCCCCAATTTTTTGTTGATATGTTCAAGTGTTCTTCAAAAAAAAACGAGCTTTTAAATATCAAAGAAAAAACAATAGTCAAAATTGTCTTAGTTTATATAACTTTGTATATTTCATAAAGATAGTTTCAGAAACCCTCAATAATTTCCAATTTTATTAAAATATTTGGCTGAGAGATGTTTCATGGCTTTAAATAGATAGAAAAATTGAGTCATTCTTAATGCTGAATTAAACTTCTAATGTTTAATAATTAAAAGCATTTTTTTATGAGTAGATACATGATAGAATTTAATGGGAATGAATAAAATCAGTATTGCACAGTCACCCACCATAATCCAGGCCTTCAATTCTTAACTCTCTTTTATATTGAGTCAATTAGCACATGTTAATTGAGCAGCTGTATGGTATCAGCACAAGAACTCAACTTTTTATGCCACCTTTGATCATCTATGGTTTTCTGCAGAAGGATTAGAAGGATGCTTTCCCCTCCACCACCTTTGACAGCTATGAGAGAGAAACCACAGCAGTGCTTTGCAGGGGTCAGGATAGAATTGGAACCAATGAAGACAAAAAAGAAAATTCAGTGCAATTCTTACGACCATCTCTTCATATTTCTCACCTGTTTCCTGATCATCTTTCATGTCTGCCTACCCCCTTTAGGGAGAAGTGTTTTTAAAAAGTTCTACTGTTAGAAAAATTTTATGACAGAAGTACTTCATTTATGACAGGAATTAGTCAAGCGAGAGCATGATTTAAATTGACACAACTTAAATTGAAATATATTTTCATTAAAATAACTGTTATGGTACAGATTAAGTATATAATCCTTTGACATATTAATTGTCCATTATATACAGAAATGATTTCTAAATCACTCAAATTCACATTGCAACATTAGCTAGTTAATAAATGGAGACAAGGCTTGAAAAAGAAAACCCTTGCCTCATTTATTTTTTAAGATGTTCAGACTATTGAGAGCTACGATAGAAGACATTAATAGTTAAAAAAAAAAGGAAGAAAGAAAGCAAAATCCAAAAACCCTTGAATAAGAACATCTGCATTTAAAATTATGCTTTTATTTTTAATAATTATGTGGCCTTTCATAAATTACTTAACATATCTAAGCCTCAGTTTCCTCACCAGTAAAAACAAAACAAACAAATAGGATAATAAATTTTTCCTATTTTTTCTATCACTGAATTTTTATAAGAAAAATAATTTATAGCTATAAGACAGTGGAAATTGATATATAGCCAGGACAGCAGTAAAGAGCTTTATTATACAGTGTGGAGCAGTCTGCAAGCCACACTCCCCACCAGCAGCCAGGGTTAATTATATTTAACTGGTATGTTAGATAAATAAAAATTTAACTCCTGGTAACTGCTTATATTTATTTAATCTCTTATCCATTCACCCATCTAACTCACAACGATTTGGAGAGTATTGTGTATGTGATGCTGGAGAAGTTCCTATATTATTCAGCATAAGATACAGCTGCGTTTTAGAGCGAGCAACTGCAACGGCTCACTAGAATAATAAAATAAATGCTTATTTCTAGTTCATGTCACAGTCACGCAGATCTGTGTCTTTCCTTGGTTGTTCTCCAAGCTGTAAGTTTCGGTTTGAGACCTGGGTTCAAGTCCTATCTCTGAGGTGTGATTGAGAAATTACTTAATCTTTTAAATTTCCAGTCTCATCATTTGTAATTGAGGACAAAAATAAGAGCTACCTAGAGAGAAAATTAAATGAGATAATGTTTGTAAAGCACTTTTCACCAAAATGGCACACAGCATGAGGTCAATTAATGTGAGTCATTATTTTTTTCTCGGAAAAGTCAGGGTGTATGGTAGTAATAAATTCATGCAAGATGCCTCAAAACTCTCTCTCATTTCTAATCTTTATGGAAACAAAACTGTATCCATGTTTCTTGAGCACCTCCGTCTCCCCGTCAACCTCCCAATCCCACCTTCCACATCCTGCTTTCACCAGGACTGCAGCTTCTGGTGTCTGAGAGTCAATGTGAAAAGCTGCATTCTTTACAGCTGTACTGTACTCTGGACATGCTGTTATGATTCTTTCTTTCTGTGCCAGGTATTTCTGGGGCTGGCCAAACCAAACCCAGGATGTTTTGGCTTCACTGTTCTTTCTTCCTTTAGAGTGAATTTCCTGATTTTTTTTTTTTTTTCTCTGCATCTGACTGGGGGTTTCAGCCTCTCAAGCTCTGTCTCCTGATCAGATTACATCTTATGTCCTGGCATCATTTTGGAGTATCCTTACTGTAGGCTCCTGCCACCTCTTGAATAAGGAAGTAGAGAAGGATACCAGTCCTGTCCTTTCCATTTTCCTATTGGGAGCTACACTGGGATTCTCACATTTGTTTCCAGTCCTCCAAATGGACCACACCTAGAAATCTATGGGGATACTTGTGACTTGTTTTTTCTAAGACCACCAGAGCGGGCGCAAAGGAACCAGCGACTAGGCAAGGGTAGGAGCAAAACTGCAAGTTTATTTTGGTCACCTAGCTTCAGGGGAAGAAGGTGGGTAAGGAGAGGTCTGTTGGCCTCCGGCAACTGAGGCCCACAGAGTTCTCCATGCTGCCCTCGGACGGAGTTCCGGCAGTCCCGACCGCAGTGGGGAAGCTGGGAAGTCCGCGCGTGGCACTGGTCCGCAGCGGCTTTTCTGGGAGTGGGCGGGCGATAGGCGGGGCACGGGCGTGTCCGGGGGCGTTCCGCAGGTGCGACCAGGTAAATCTTGGTCTCTTCAGATTGACGTCACCTGGCGCATGCCCAGTTGGTCTGCACCTTCCCGGGCGTCGGCTGCATTTTCGCGCGCGCGGGAAAAGTTGGAGGGGGGGGGGATGAAGAACCCGGAAGTGCACCATCTTGCCTCCGCTCATCCAAACAACTTGTTCCTGTTTGACTCTTTTTATGCAAAGATCAAAAGTCAAAACAGAGAAAACTAAAAGATACACAAAACAACAATTTAAAAAGAAACAAGAAGTCCGTGGTGAAAGGTCTACAAATATGGCAACACTTTGCAGAAAGTCAGACAGTGGCAAATAGATACCACAGATGGTGACACCCTCAGACAGCCTGTGGAGCTTTCTTAATGCTGTATTGGATTACTGTCATTGTTGAGAAAGTAGGAAACTACTGAAACCCTATACCAGACTGTACAGGTCAGTGAGGATTGCTGCCATGACTTCTTCCTATGTAGTCCTCATGCCTTTCTCAATGGGACATACAGTCGGTGCTTGATATATGTACATGTTGAACAAATATTCAGCAAACATTAACCACTTATTTGTTGCATGCCAGACATTGTAGTGAATTAACTGACTGTATAAGGAACAATTTGAGTGGCCACATACATAATAATCTTTTCAAAAGGAGTAGATCCACTTCGGAGATTGGATTTTCAAAAATATTGTATGATACAGGGAGAAAATTAACCTTCAAACATGGAGGATAGAAAAGAATAGTAAAATGTAACCCAAAACCTTAAGGACAAGTAGATTGGCCAACAAATAAATATACATAGACTTTAAAATTAATGTTTTAATCATAATATGGTGGAATATCCTTTATGTAGCTTAATTTTAAAATTGAAGAATTAATTCATCCATTCAATTTCTCTGAGACATTTTCCCAAATTTGTATATCGATTTACAGCTTGCTAATAAAGGATAATAGTGAAAAAGCCCAATCCTAAGACTAAAGAGTAACAGAAAATAAATAATTGTGCACAGTAGTACATTTTGGCCAGAGATCTTTCAATAAAAGGAAATGAATATATACGAAAAATGTTCAGAGATAATTATGCTAGTTTTTCAGCCTAAATACCTTGGAATTTGCAAAGACAGCTCATAGACAAAAGGGATACCACTAAAATTCAGTGCAATAGATTTCTCCATTGGAAGTGACAGGAACATCTCTCTCAATATTGCTTGGCTAATGAAGGGATAGATCTGCTGTGAAGTTCCTGGGAGGCTCATTTTCTTGAGTACAGTAGTAAAAGTTCGCTGATGAATGACCTGAACTGCTTAATGTTTCTCCTTATAACTTCTGAGCAGCAAGGCGTATCCAGGCGAGTACTGAAGAAGTTATCCTCCGGAGGCCCTGGTGTCCTTGCAGGTTGTCAGAGGCAATGAGCCAGGTTTATTTCAAATGGCTCCTTAAATGAACATTTATTTTGTGCCAGTAACACGTTTTTGATTAACAGCTCCTTTTGACTAATTTGCTTCCCAAAACAGCCCAATAAAGGACTCGCTTAAAACATAATTAAAAGCATGTTATTGCTAGTAGTTAATACTGATTAAAACAGACATTAAGACAATTACCATTGAAGGAAAGTAAGCACCGGTAGTTAGTATAGAATCCATTCTTAGTGTCTGTATGCATCACATACAGAAATGACTGCGTGACAAGCTAGAGCAATGTCTCATTCTTTATGGAATCATATCAAAATATGTTCCTATTTGGTTTGTTTTAATGAATGGAAAGGCTTTTAAATAGTGGGCTCTTTATTTATTTTTTCCTTATAAGAAACATTCATGTATTCAATAAGGTAAACTTTACTTCCAGTCACTCCAGAATGATTTCAACTGTATGAGGGTAAAGCTCAGCTATTCTTTAATATTAATAAGATATAGGCCCTCACTGTTTCTACACTCTCTCAATACATAAAGTGCTCTCTTACACTACAGATTGAATACAATGGGTATTTTTATTACTATTATTAGGTACTTTTGATACATTGGTTTTTTTTGTTCAAGTCATGTTGTGTTGTGGTGTGAAGAAATCGAGACTTTAAATAATTTCTGCTATTTTTTTTTTTTTTTTTTTTTTTACAAAAAGCACATTTTAAAAAGAGCAACTGTAGGAGTTAATATTATATGACATAAATTTATTAAGGTGTTTTTGTAACCTTTGCATTTAGCATCAGATTGTGACTTTTCAAGAATTGTATAGGTAAGATAAGAAGAACATGTGTTTTGCATGAATGGTTATTTTATTGAAAAGGAAAATACAGAATATTGCCTCCATTTCATATGAGAAATTTATTTCTAAAAATATTTTTCCTATGATCAATTTTATACTTAAGATTAACTGCTTATTTTATACTTAAGAAGGTACTTGGTGGAAATAATAGAAATTCAATTTTGGTATACTTAACTAGGATGAAACTACCTTTAGAGAGTACACTTACAATACGTGATCCTAAAAATTTAACATAATATATTGCAGAGATGAAACTATGCTAACACATTTGGAGTATCCTTACTGTAGGCTCCTGTCACCTCCTGAATAAGGAAATAGAGAAGGAGACCAGTCCCGTCCTTTCCATTTTCCTATTGGGAGCTATGCTGGTATTCTCACATTTGTTTCCAGTCCTCCAAATGGACCACACCAGGGCGTCTTTGGGGATTCTTGTTCCTGTTTGACTCTTTTTATGCAAAGATCAAAAGTCAAAACAGAGAAAACCAAAAGAAACACGAAACAACAATTTAAAAAGAAACGATAGTCTGTGGTGAAAGGTCTACAAATGGATGTTTGGTGTACAATGGGTGTTTTAGACATCCATTTCATTGTGGTAGCCCTGGATAGTCTCACAAATACACAGCACTCACCAACTGCCAGGGCCAAGTGCATTCATCAAAAGACAATTTATCATTTTCTTCATGGGTCCAAGAAGGGTCAGGGATCACTGTAGTGTCCACAGGCCAGTTTCCACACTTTGTAAGGCTTGTGGAGATTTAAAAACAACAACAACAACAACAACAACCACCTTATGAGGCAGTAGATGGTCCAAAGTTTGGATGGGAGTGGGCAAAAATGTTAAGAGACAAAAAGAAAGCTTTTTTCATATTTAATATAAATAATTAATCTCTTTTCATTCTACTATAGGCTTTTCTGGAGGATTCCAAGAGCTTTCTCAAATGTCTCCCATTTCTACTTTGGTTAATCCTTCATATGGCCATCTAAGTTATGGTTTTAAAATGAAAATATGATCACATCCTGTCCCTACTTAAAATCTCTCCGTGATTCAGATTTCTTCTTGACAGACTAGATGGTCTTTAATCATCTAATCTCAATCTGTGTTTTCAGTAAAATTTTTCTGATCTGCCTTCTTCTGCAACCATGAAATCACCTTATGCTTCTCTCTTCTCCAAATAAGCATTTCAATATATACATACACTTTCATGCACAAGGGTTTTTTCTCATTCATTCCATTTGGAATGTCTTTCCACACATTCTCCAAGGGTCACACATCTCTTTATCCCAGGGTTGCCAGACTTAGCAGATAAAAATAAAGACGACCTGGGTAAATTTGGATTTCTAATAAACAATGAACAATTTTTTGATATATGTCTCCTGCAATGATTTTATATATTCCATAAATAAAATTTGCCATCTCCCTCATAAGTAAACCTTTGAACTTTGTATGTGTTCAGTTTTTTAATTAGCTAGTGGAAACTCTGGTACATAAAAGATAATCAATAATTTTTGGTTGAGTAAACACATATTGCCTTTTATGTATTATAATATTGTTTTAATATACATAAGTATTTCTAATAGTAAATTAAAATGCAGATAGTATTTTGAGCTATCAGGCCCACTCAGATTTCTGAAATAATCAAAAGGACTTTGCTACAACATGGCAGGGACTGAATTTATTATGTAACAGGTAAGAATTCTGGCTAGATGCCCTAGCTGTGAGATCTAACTTAACCACCTAGTTCCTCAGTGTCTTCGTCTGTGAAATGAGGATAATAAAACAAGATCACTGGGATAGATTTCATGGGTTAATAGATGTAAAGTTCTTAAGAGAGTATGTAGCAAGCTTTACATAAAAGTAAGTCTTTATATCAACCCCAAATACAGACACCAAAAGAAACAATCCCATCAGTGATCTTCATATATCCAAGAACATAAATATCCATGCATTTAATCAGCTTTTTGTGTCTTCTTTGCTTCTCCTAATCCAAACTCTTCTTCCCTCTACCCTAAGGTCCAGGACAATTATTCATACAGAATCATTCATCACACTTCATCAGGTCCACTGACCTCTGGCTTAAGGTGGAGTAATTGGTGAGGAAAATTGGCAGGAGACTAGAGGAGGAGAGTGTGTTCAGGCAATGCATTGCCTTGGCACCTGAGCCCTGGGGTCACCTCCTTAGCTGGCTGAGTTCCAGGATCTGAGGTAAGCAGCTCTTGGCAGGTACCCTCTCCACCTGGCAGTCTGCGCTCTGTGGCTCTGGGTTCTAGTAGCCACCCTCCCCTTCACCATTCAGGCCTAATGCAGTTGGCATCTCCTTCCTACCAGCCCCAGGTTTCTACTGTTCTGATAGTTGCATTATACATTGCCTATATCTTTGAAAATAGTTCATTTATTATACTTTTCTCAAATGTTCCCATCCATTCCCTGCAAAGACCCTGACCAAAACAGCACTTATAAAAAAATAATTTGATTTCAGAATCTTATCATAACTTATTTTGCTTAAATATTTGCAGATCTTCAAAGATATTCAAACACCTCATTTGCCAAAATAGTTTTATTATGTTTATCATAGTCGTTACAACTGGCTATTTAAACTGCATTTCCTCAAGAATATTGTTTTCACTTCGTGACAGTCAATGTTTGCTTGTTTGGTTTAATTTGCCAAATTGAGAAAGTCAATTGTTTGGTGGTGGCATTGAAAACAAAGCAGCCTTCTCCAGATATTAGATTAGGTTCATGATTTGGAGATTAACTAAATAGTAATGTATTGGTCTGCCTGGAAGTGTAGCTTTTAAAGCAGTCACTTGGATTCTGGCAGAACTTATTTAAAATAGAATCTGTTCTATTTACAGAAATGTTTTGACAACTCATTCAAAACAATAAAATTGTTTTTCCAAGTGGCAACTGTTTTAATTCGACATTGCATAAAATGGTGGACAGGCTGAGGAATGCACGGATAAAACTAATGACAAAAGGGGAGGAACTAGAAAATAGGATTTATCTTGTTTGCATTTGCCCAAGATGATTTCCCATAGCAATGAATTTCAAGTGCAGTTATAGAAATAACAGAAAAAGAGAGAGAGGAGAATGGGGGGTGGGGACTGAGGGGAGGAAATGAGAAAGAATGAGAGAAGGATTGAGAACTAGAAAAATTTGACAAGTGAAGTTTTTTGACTCATGAGAAATTTGATTGTTCTTAAAAATCTATTTTACTTAAAAATTATAGTTAAAAATCTATTCTACTTAAAAATCTATTGCTCTGGTCATTATATTATATTGATTTATATTTTTTTCATCTGTAAAATGGAGAATACATTCATTTATTTCAAGTAGAACATTAAAAATATATTATTATTAGAATTAATAAAGCAATATTATTGAATATTACATATCATAAAGACATTTCATAAGTTGAGGATTAAACTTGCAGTTATAACAGACATGTAAATACAAAAATATTTTTGATACAATTATAATTATATCTAAAATAAACTCATAGAGACTCTTATCTCACATATATTCTATCACTAACTCTTTAGGAATTCATAAATTGTATTTCTACTTAGTATTCTAGGTACAAGAAATTAATCTTGGAAAATTTTTTAAAAACTTGTTAAATATAAATGCAGCTTCACAAGGTGATGGATAACAATAAAGTTTGCAGTTTCTTCTAGAACCAACTAGTCTTAGAAAAAAATCCATGCAAATTACATTCACATATATTCCTCACTTCAGAAATTTGGTCCAATTTTTACATTCAATGTATATTTTAATTCCTGAGGCCTTACAGCATAAGACTTTGTGTTTGTGTGTGTTTGTGTGCGATCATCCTAAAATTCACTTCCTTTTATGAAATCCAAACAATGGATGCAAACCCAAATGAATTTTCCATTCTCAGAGGAATTCTTCCCAGAGCCATGAAGCCCAAGTAGGCAGTCACTCACTGCTCTTTGAAAACAGACAGACGATGTCTAGTTTGAAGTAACAGACTTTTGGCAATAGTAAAAATTTAAAGGACCCGTGTCTGGTTTGCAGGAAGCAAAAAGTGATGGAACTAAAATGAACTGAAATGATTCAGATGTCAAACGAGAATCTGTTCCAAAATTAAGATTTATTGAAACAATAATATCTCTGCCAATGCACTGTATTGGTGGGACATAGAAATTTTATGTTTTGGAGAAACAGCCAGAGGAAAACCAGCTGAAACTGCAGACAGTGTGTCTCATTCATAACTTCACATTTTCTAGTTTTCTCTTGATGTCCTGTCCTAAGTAGTGCTAGGAGACGCATCTTCTTCCATTTTACCACCAATTAATTGGAAAAAAGTTCATTCTGTACTATGTGATTCTTCTGTTTACCTTTTTCCTAAGGGAGGAGGATCTTACAGGAATGTATCTGGCCTAAATATAAAGAAGAAGCTGGGGCAAAAGGTTTATTTTACTCACATTTCAACTTATAGGCAGAACTGAAATAGATCCTCTAAGGCAGTTGTGGTTCATACGTAAAATAACTGATCCAATATTTTTTTTAAAAATTGGCTTTTAGTGGGTGCAAGGCTGTGGAGCCATGGAAAATAATCATTCACAGAACTCCTGACAGTTTTAATCACAGGATTCTCCGCAATGACTGGAAGAAATTGCAGGATCACTTGTTCAGGGACAATTCAGAAACTGATGCAACATCACAGGATGACTTATATGGAACTGAACCACAACAAATAGATCATTGTTGAATTGACTTATTTGTTCTAAACAGGCATATGTGCATGCATCTACAAAAAATTGCATATTGTGGGATGAATCAAGTTTCTTTCCACTTTCTTCAAACATCTTACTGGTTTACCTATTAAACAAGAAATTTCTGTAGTAAAATAAACCCGATATTGTTTTACATCTAAGAGTTTGTGAAACTGAAGTTGAATTTAGACCATATATATTATAAGACAAAGAGATCAATCATTTCATACTAATCCATATGTAACTCTAAACCAAATCGCTGCAAAATAAATTGGCAACTACCATATACTTTCTAATATGCTGCCTGCTATGGAGCTAAGATAAACTAAACCAGGGATTTAATTACAAATGAAAGCCAGAAGAATCTGAAAGAAGTAAGAGACGGGATAAGAATTTATTGTAGTAATACACTGAAAGCCTCTATCTTTTTTTGTTTATTCTTTCCTAAACTCTCACCTTTAGATACTAGTTTCTGAAAGTTTACCTCAAAATCCCAAAATGTCACTGAGAGAATTAACGTAAAATATCTTCTCAGATTATTTAAAACATCCCATACGAATGCAAACAAAAAACAGGAAGTATTTTCATGCTCTAATTTCATCTACGGCCCAGCCATTCAATGATTATAAAGATAGTTTTCTCTCTTGCTTGCAAAATACCTGTCCTCTCTAGCCTAGGTGGTACCTATGTGCACAAGAAAAAAAGCAGATTTTCCATAAGACACTTTATAAAAATAAAAGTCTATTATGATCACACATATTAATGACAGTCTTTTAGAACTGTGCAGTGCCCAACCTCAAAAACAATATATGCATACGGCTGTTTTAAACTTTAATTTTCAATACTTCAGGTTTTCCTTGAAGAGCTTTCATATCTCTCCATACTATCTTAACAGTAAAGAAATACACATTCACATCTAGAAATGCATCCTGAAAATAAAACTTTCTTAAAAAGTGATGGCTCATCAGGACATCCACCACATTTCTCACTGGTTACAGTGTTTAAAACCAGATTTTGTTCCACTGTCATTTGAAAGCATCATACTAATTTGGTAAATTAGTGTGATATGTGTAGTGATCAATATACTACATTTCATTTTAAGATGATAATCTAATAATGCATTTAGAGTTTTTTATATGCATGCCACATTCTCAGATTCTTAGGGAGAAGCAATTCCTGTCAATTCTCAATATAGACTAATGCCAAGTAACATATAAGAAACAGACTCGGAATATTTTCCTGGCAAAATAAGTCTAAAAAACTAAGAACTTTGTGTTCTAGGACTTTTAGAATAATTCCACAGCAAGATCTGCTGTTACAATGAATTTGTGAAAACTAGAGCAACTTACACATATTTTGCTATATTGAAATATCAAGAAACAGATATGCATTTCATATGTATAAAAGCATAAATTGCTCTATGCGCTAATCATGACCATTTGTGTGCATTTTTTATTTTTATTACCTAGGCTTGGAGCAATCTTTGCAAAACAGACTCATAACAAACATGTAAAAGTGGAATAAAAAGCACATTCCCCATAAAGTGCTTGCACAGCACAGAAATGTAAAATTTTGGCATCCAGTCAGTTTTGTGTGGTATAAAAAACTTCTTATATTTAAATCCTCTGTATTTTACCAGTCTTTTTATGTAAAACTTAAAGTAGAATTGACTGTTTATCCCGGGTGATTAGGCCACGTGACGCCTTCCAGGTTGGGGAGCTCTCACTTCACTCTGTTTTCTATCAGCACTCCTCGACTACTGGCATGTGGGGCCAATTTGTTCCTTCTGCAGAGAAAGAAGAAGGGGTTTGGATTTAATTTTAAGCCTTGACATAAGGTTTAATTTGCTAAAAAGGGGAGGTATGCCATTGTAAATCTTGGAGGAGACACTAAGGTTGTGAGAGTTGTCAGCCCAATCTGTTTTAAGCACTGTTTGAGGTGTTTGTGAAAGAAATTGTATTTCTTTCCAGACTCCACTCACTGAATTGAATGGATGCTTGGTTGCAAATACCATTCTATTCCTTATTTTGGTCAACTATTTTTTTGAGAGAAGTATGATAAATTATAGAAAGTTTTCATATGAAATATGGGTTTATAGTAGACATAGTAGATAATGTGCTATGAGTATGAAATTCATGCCAAGACAATAGTCACCTTATGTTTTAATATCTCAATACAAATAGAGGAGAAAGAAATACAATTAGCTGCAATGGGATAACTCAATAAAGAAATATAGGAGATTCTTAACCAAGAAGATTGTTTAGCATTGAGTGACATTCATATGGGAAGCTGGACAATCTTTGTTTTTTATGTATATAATTTTTAATTAAGATAGACTCACATTAACCTATAAGGTTTTGTTTGTTGTTTGTTTGTTTGTTTTGAGACGAAGTCTTGCTCTGTAGCCCAGGCTGGAGTGTAGTGGTGGGATATCAGCTCACCACAACCTCCATCTCCCACGTTCAAGAGATTCTCCTACCTCAGCCTCCCGAGTAGCTGGGATTACAAGTGCGTGCCACAGCACCCAGCTAATTGTTTGTATTTTTAATAGAGACGGGGTTTCATCATATTGGCCAGGCTGGTCTTGAATTCCTGACCTCAGGTAATCTGCACACCTCCGCCTCGCAAAGTTTTAGGATTACAGGCGTGAGCCACCATACCCAGCCGACCTATAAGTTTTACTTGGGAAGATTATTGATAAGAAATGAAGGAATGGGGCTACTTTTACCATTGGTGCTGCACTGCATTCTCCATCCCAGAGACATTTGTAAGTGTGAGGGGCTTCTGGATCTTATGATGACTGAAGGGGATGCTGCATCACATACTGAACGTGAACCATGGATAGGAAGTTCTGCAATGCACAGGACATATCTGTACTGTGTTGTACCATTTCTGACTTTCCTAATGTGCCAATAACTCACTCAGAAAAAATACATAAATATCTCTTTACTTACTCCTAGAATGGTATACATGTGTGTGCCTATGTGTGTGAGATGTGTTGTACATGTGTTTAATATTAGAGAAGCAACATAGTCTGGCATTGAAGATCACTGATTTTGGAGCTATCCTAAGTTTGTAATCCAGCTTAGACATTTGTTATTTTCTGTGATTTTGAAAAAGATTCATAAGGTCTCTGTGCTTCAGTTGCCCATCTGTAAACTTGGGAGAGTAATAGTACTTTATTCTTGCATTTTCTTGAGCCTTAAATAATTTAAGATAAATTAGATACATATTAGTTGGGGTTCACCTGAGAAACAGAACCAATGACTATATAGAGAGATATACACAGAAGATGTATTATAACAATTGTTTCACATGATTATGGAAACTGAGAGATACCAAAGTCTGCTGTCTGCAAACTAGAGAACTGGGAAACCCAGTGGTGTAGTTCAGTGTAAGTTGAAAGGCCAGAGGACCAGGGAAGTTGATGGTGTGGCTCTCAAATTTGAAGGCCTGAAAACTGTGATAGGTATAAATCCCAGAGTCTGAAGGTCTGAAGACTGGGAACTACAACATAAGAGAGCAGGAGAAGATGGATGTCTCAGCTCAATAAGAGAGAGCAAATTACCCTTCCTTAGACTCTTTGCTTTATTTAAGCTCTTAATACATGGCATGATACTCAACCACATTGATGGGGGCAATCTTTACTCAGTCAACCAATTCGAATGTTCATCTCATCTGGAAACACCCTCACAGATACATCCAGAAATAATATTTTACCAGTTATCTGTGTCTCCCCTGCCCAGTCATGCTGATACATAAAATTAACCATCCAAAGGTGGTTCTAAAGAACATTGCAGCAAAACAAAGCAAAATGTAATATAATAATACATAACAAATCTGTATTTTTGATGTATGGTTTGAATGTTAGTAAATATTATTAACTAATGTTTCTTGTGTGACTTTAGACCAAATTTCTACAAGAAACTATTTCTATAATATAATTATATTACAATTCTATAACATAATTTTTATTGTAAATGAGCACTGATATAGGAAAAAATATTTTTAAGACTATCAATAGAGTCTTATGGATGCTACCAAATTCCTGAGAATCCTTTCAATGCAAGCATTGAACGTTTGTATAAAACTTTCCTATTCTCAAATATGTGCTGGATATCATGAGGGTACTGGTGAAGCATGTGGCATCGGATCAATCTTTGAGGAGCCTGGGTTTTAATCAGGAAGAAGGCAAGACTGACACATGTACAGTTGTTCATCAGACAAATACTTGTAACATCTCTACTGCTCCGCAGGATAGGATGTTGCAGTAAATAAAACAGCCTACACAAGTCATGATGCCAGTGTGCTAAGAGTTTGGGAGAATGAAGAATAAAATGAAATGTTTAATAGCAGATAGGATAAAGGTGATAGAGAAAAATAAACCTATGCAGGTTGCTAGAGAGAGATGGGCTGAGAGTTTTCCAATTTTAAATAAGATGTTCGAAATTTTACATTTGAACAAAGACCTGATGGAGGCAAGGAAGCCAACAGCAAGTAAAAGATTCCAAGAAGAATAGAAAATAGCACCCAGAAGCCCAAGAGCTAGAACTAGGCAGGTAAATTCAAGGAAAAGCAAGGAAGCCAATATAGCTAGAAGTGAGTGAGTGGAGGGAAGCTTGGGTGGGAGATGAGTCAGACATAAAAGACCTGGATCACACAGACGATTTGGGCATTTAAGGACTTGGCTTTTACTGAGTGAATTAGGAAGCCACTGGAGGGTGCTGGAAAGAGGAGTGATCTGATGATGTGATCTGACTTCACAGTTGTATAAGGATAACATGGCCTGTTGTGTTGAGCACAACCTTCCTGCTCCACCACCCCTCACCAACCACCCCAGGACTTTAGGAAACACAGAGATCAATGTGGAGATGAAGATGATGGCAGCTGTGGCCATAAAGAGACATGATGAAATTCTGGATATATTATTATGCACGAGCCAACAGGATTTGCTGCTGAATTTATTATTGAATGTAAAAATGAAGTCAAAGATGACACAATCTTGTTAGGCCTGAGCAACTGGGAAGAGGATTTATAATCAACTGAGATGGGAAAATCTCAAGGAGCAGTTTTTCAGAGGGGTAGCATTAAGACTTTGAACCTGGGCATGCTAAGTTTTAACTGCATATTTGGCATCAAAGTGAACATGTCAAGTAGACAAGTGCATGTATTCCAGTAGACTGGAATTTAAATCAAAATTAGTCTCCATGGCTGTGTGGTTTTTTTCTAGTGACGTTAATCCACATGGGTGCAACATGTTTTGTTTATCTATTGGTACTTAACGAACTATTTCAATACCTAATGCCTTAAAACTACAATAATAATTTATTTTGTTCATGGACCTGACATTTTGAGCAGGGTTCATAAACTGTTATTCATCTCTGCTTCATAAAACATCACATATATCTATATATACACATATCTATATACACACACGTACATATGCACACACATCTATCTATCTATCTATCTATCTATCTATCTATCTATCTATCTATCATTGGGAGAGAGAGAGAAAGAGAGAGGTACAATGTTGCCACTACTTATTTTATTTTATGGGACATACCTTCTTTTAGAAGAAAAAGAAAGAGTCTGTGAGAGTAATCAGAGGAGAAAAAGACCACTTGAAGAATCTTGTAACAGGAAAGGACGTAGCACATTGGAGGAACTAAAGGGGGACCAGGGGCTGAAAGCAGGAGTCACTGGAAATCATGTTTCTAAAAGAAGCCAAAGCGATTTGTAAGGTAAAGATTCTTCAGGGTCGGAAGCACTAAACATGGAAAGGAACAACCGGTACCAGCCATTGCAAAAACATGCCAAATTGTAAAGACCATCAAGGCTAGGAAGAAACTGCATCAACTAACGAGCAAAATAACCAGTTAATATCATAATGACAGTATCAAGTTCACACATAACAATATTAACCTTAAATGTCAATGGACTAAATGGTCCAATTAAAAGACACAGACTGGCAAACTGGATCAAGAGTCAAGACCCATCAGTCTGCTGTATTCAGGAGACCCATCTCACATGCAGAGACATACATAGGCTCAAAATAAAGGGATGGAGGAAGATCTACCAAGCAAATGGAGAACAAAAAAAAGCAGGGGTTGCAATCCTAGTCTCTGATAAAACAGACTTTAAACCATCAAAGATCAAGAGACAAAGAAGGCCATTACATAATGGTAAAGGGATCAATTCAACAGGAAGAGCTAACCATCCTAAATATATATGCACCCAATACAGGAGCACCCAGATTCATAAAGCAAGTCCTTAGAGACCTACAAAGAGACTTAGACTCCCATACAATAATAATGGGAGACTTCAACACTCCACTGTCAACATTAGACAGCTCAACGAGACAGAAAGTTAACAAGGATATCCAGGAATTGAACTCATCTCTGCACCAAGCGGACCTAATAGACATCTATAGAACTCTCCACCCCAAATCAACAGAATATACATTCTTCTCAGCACCACATCGCACTTATTCCAAAATTGATCACATAATTGGAAGTAAAGCACTCCTCAGCAAATGTTAAGAAAATGTGGCACATATACACCATGGAATACTATGCAGCCATAAAAAAGGATGAGTTTGCGTCCTTTGTAGGGACATGGATGCAGCTGGAATCCATCATTCTTAGCAAACTATCACAAGAACAGAAAACCAAACATCGCATGTTCTCACTCATAGATGGGAACTGAACAATGAGATCACTTGGACTCTGGAAGGGGAACATCACACACTGGGGCCTATCATGGGGAGGGGGGAGGAGGGAGGGATTGCATTGGGGAGTTATACATGATATAAACGTCATGCACATGTACCCTAGAACTTAAAGTATAATAAAAAATAAATAAATAAATAAAATGCTAAAAAAAAAAAAAAAAGCAAATGTAAAAGAATAGAAATTATAACAAACTGTCTCTCAGACCACAGTGCAATCAAACTAGAACTCAGGACCAAGAAACTCAATCAAAACCACTCAACTACATGGAAACTGAACAACCTGCTCCTGAATGACTACTGGGTACATAACGAAATGAAAGCAGAAATAAAGATGTTCTTTGAAACCAATGAGAACAAAGATACAACATACCAGAATCTCTGGGACACATTTAAAGCAGTGTGTAGAGGGAAATTTATAGCACTAAATGCCCACAAGAGAAAGCAGGAAAGACCTAAAATGGACACTCTAACATCACAATTAAAAGAACTAGAGAGGCAAGAGCAAACACATTCAAAAGCTAGCAGAAGGCAAGAAATAACTAAGATCAGAGCAGAACTGAAGGAGATAGAGACACAAAAAACCCTCCAAAAAATCAATGAATCCAGGAGTTGGTTTTTGAAAAGATCAACAAAATTGACAGACCGCTAGCAAGACTAATAAAGAAGAAAAGAGAGAGGAATCAAATAGACGCAATAAAAAATGATAAAGGGGATATCACCACTGACCCCACAGAAATACAAACAACCATCAGAGAATACTATAAACGCCTCTATGCAAATCAACTAGAAAATCTAGAAGAAATGGATAATTTCCTGGACACTTACACTCTCCCAAGACTAAACCCGGAAGAAGTTGAATCCCTGAATAGACCAATAGCAGGCTCTGAAATTGAGGCAACAATTAATAGCCTACCCACCAAAAAAAGTCCAGGACCAGATGGATTCACAGCTGAATTCTACCAGAGGTACAAGGAGGAGCTGGTACCATTCCTTCTGAAATTATTCCAATCAATTGAAAAAGACGGAATCCTCCCTAACTCATTTTTTCAGGCCAACATCATCCTGATACCAAAGCCTGGCAGAGACACAACAAAAAAAGAAAATTTTAGACCAATTTCCCTGATGAACATCGATGCAAAAATTCTCAACAAAATACTGGCAAACCGGATTCAGCAGCACATCAAAAAGCTTATCCACCATGATCAAGTGGGCTTCATCCCTGGGATGCAAGCCTGGTTCAACATTCGCAAATCAATGAACGTAATCCAGCATATAAACAGAACCAAAGTAAAGAACCACATGATTATCTCAATAGATGCAGAAAAGGCTTTTGACAAAATTCAACAGCCTTTTATGCTAAAAACGCTCAATAAATTCGGTATTGATGGAACGTACCTCAAAATAATAAGAGCTATTTATGACAAACCCACAGCTAATATCATACTGAATGGGCAAAAACTGGAAAAATTCCCTTTGAAAACTGGCACAAGACAGGGATGCCCTCTCTCACCACTCCTGTTCAACATAGTGTTGGAAGTTCTGGCTAGGGCAATCAGGCAAGAGAAAGAAATCAAGGGTATCCAGTTAGGAAAAGAAGAAGTCAAATTGTCCCTGTTTGCAGATGACATGATTGTATATTTAGAAAACCCCATTGTCTCAGCCCAAAATCTCCTTAAGCTGATAAGCAACTTCAGCAAAGTCTCAGGATACAAAATTAATGTGCAAAAATCACAAGCATTCTTATACACCAGTAACAGACAAGCAGAGAGCCAAATCAGGAATGAACTTCCATTCACAATTGCTTCAAAGAGAATAAAATACCTAGGAATCCAGCTTACAAGAGATGTAAAGGACCTCTTCAAGGAGAACTACAAACCACTGCTCAGTGAAATCAAAGAGGACACAAACAAATGGAAGAACATACCATGCTCATGGATTGGAAGAATCAATATCGTGAAAATGGCCATACTGCCCCAAGGTTATTTATAGATGCAATGCCATCCCCATCAAGCTACCAATGACTTTCTTCACAGAATTGGAAAAAACGGCTTTAAAGTTCATATGGAACCAAAAAAGAGCCCGCATTGCCAAGACAATCCTAAGTCAAAAGGACAAAGCTGGAGGCGTCACGCTACCTGACTTCAAACTATACTACAAGGCTACAGTAACCAAAACAGCATGGTACTGGTACCACAACAGAGATATAGACCAATGGAACAGAACAGAGTTCTCAGAAATAATACCACACATCTACAGCCATCTGATCTTTGACAAACCTGAGAGAAACAAGAAATGGGGAAAGGATTCCCTATTTAATCAATGGTGCTGGGAAAATTGGCTAGCCATAAGTAGAAAGCTGAAACTGGATCCTTTCCTTACCCCTTATAGGAAGATTAATTCAAGATGGATTAGAGACTTAAATGTTAGACCTAATACCATAAAAACCCTAGAAGAAAATCTAGGTAGTACCATTCAGGACATAGGCATGGGCAAGGACTTCATGTCTAAAACACCAAAATCAACGGCAGCAAAAGCCAAAATTGACAAATGGGATCTCATTAAACTAAAGAGCTTTTGCACAGCAAAAGAAACTACCATCAGAGTGAACAGGCAACCTACAGAATGGGAGAAAATTTTTGCAACCTACTCATCTGAGAAAGGGCTAATATCCAGAATCTACAAAGAACTCAAACAAATATACAAGAAAAAAACAAACAACCCCATCAAAAAGTGGGGAAAGGATATGAACAGACATTTCTCAAAAGAAGACATCCATACAGCCAACAGACACATGAAAAAATGCTCATCATCACTCGCCATCAGAGAAATGCAAATCAAAACCACAATGAGATACCATCTCACACCAGTTAGAATGGCAATCATTAAGAAGTCGGGAAACAACAGGTGTTGGAGAGGATGTGGAGAAATAGGAACACTTTTACACTGTTGGTGGGATTGTAAACTAGTTCAACCATTATGGAAAACAGTATGGCGATTCCTCAAGGATCTAGAACTAGATGTACCATATGACCCAGCCATCCCACTACTGGGTATATAACCAAAGGATTATAAATTACTCTACTACAAAGACACATGCACACGTATGTTTATTGCGGCACTATTCACAATAGCAAAGACTTGGAATCAACCCAAATGTCCATCTGTGACAGACTGGATTAAGAAAATGTGGCATATATACACCATGGAATACTATGCAGCCATCAAAAAGGATGAGTTTGCATCCTTTGTAGGGACATGGATGCAGCTGGAAACCATCATTCTTAGCAAACTATCACAAGAAGAGAAAACCAAACACCGCATGTTCTCACTCATAGGTGGGAACTGAACAATGAGATCACTTGGACTCGGGAAGGGGAACATCACACACTGGGGCCTATCATGGGGAGGGGGGAGGAGGGAGGGATTGCATTGGGGAGTTATACATGATATAAATGATGAATTGATGGGTGCTGACGAGTTGATGGGTGCAGCACACCAACATGGCATAAGTATAAATATGTAACAAACCTGCACGTTATGCCCATGTACCCTAGAACTTAAAGTATAATAAATAAATAAATAAATAAATAAATAAATAAATAATTCCACCCATTAAAAAAAAAAAAGATCTTCAGGGTCTTATAGAGTAAATTAACTATCTAGTTTACATCTTTAGAGAAAGGGGAAGAAATTGAAGTGTTTTAATTAATGGGTTGATAGGATAATATGTGTACTCAGTTAATATTTGTGAAAAAATAATGTAATAAAGAAAGAAAATAAAAACATAAGAATAGCAATGTTAATTGAAAATAGAAAAGTTCAGCAATAAAATGGTATTTTTATGTAAGTATTGGTTATACCCTACTTAATTATATCTTACAGATGGACATTTACCAACAGTGTGTAAAGTTGAAATTTGCCATTTCTCTAGAATTTTGAATATGTTATTCTCTGTGTAACACTGGGGCACCAAGGTGTCCAGCATCAATAAAAATAGTCATTTGTGTCAGTTCTTGAAAATTTTGCTGAAAAAGAATGCCTGGACAGACAAATGTGTGGATAACATATAGGTATGGCATACTTTTGGAATTTCTAAGCATTTTTCTTTACATGTTAGGACCAAGTTGTTGGGACCAAAGCAAAACAAATTCATTAACCACTATCACTAAAAATAAAATAAAATAAATGAACAGAAAAAATCCCACATGAAGATGGAGTACACATTTTAGTGCATATTGGGTTGAGAATATTTGGCCTTGGGTATACATAAAAATAGGATTTAACATTTATTGAGTGCTTACTCTATGCCAGGTAGAGATCTACAACTTCTCATGGAATTGATTATGTAATTCTCCCAGCAACCCTAGGCGGTAGGAACTATTACATTCTCTTTTCTTTGCATATGAAAAAACTGAGACCCAGAAATGTTTACTTTGTTTCCCCAGTCACACAGTTAATAGTAAATCCTGCATTCAGCAGTTGAACCAGGATAGGCTAACTGTCCAGTGCCACTTGTAATTACAGATGAGCCATCCAACACTCATTCACACAATGTAGATTTACTGCCCATGTACCTTTTTCCAGCCCTAGCAGGGGAACTATAGCTTTCTAGAGGACAAAATACCTTTTCTCAAGAATCTTACCACGATTCTTCATCTTGATTCATGTAGACATCAGTAATTTACCTTTAACTGTTTTACTATATGCTATGAATTATGGTAACACTGTGATTTTAATTTAAGTAGCAGATTTTAGTGTCTTAAAAGAGATTTACAAATATATTCTGCTTGATAATGCAATTGACTGAGAAAGGTTGTAGTGCTTTGTCTCAGCTGTTAGACTGCTTAAATATACATCCTTTACTTTTCCAGACTCTAGAGAAACATCAAATTAATTTAAAGTGTGTTTCATTTTGTTCAGTTGCTCTGAAACTCTCTCCTTGTTGTTAGTAATAATAATCATTCTTTCTTAGCTCTCTGATCAGATAGTAAATTTCACCAGTTGATCAAATTGGCCCAATGGGATAAAACAGAAATCTTAGTTATGTTTATATTACTTAAAGTCCTACTATAAAGCAGGGCTTCTTTTCACTCTTTTACTTTATTCTGTGTGTGAAATTATGTCCTCCATGCACCATTGTTATAGAATGCATCAGAAAAAATGAGAAGCCACAGCCCCAGTGACCGTATCTTGCATGCTGATATTGTTATCATAGGCTTTCAATGTATTTCCAATATTTTAAACATTGAAAACATTTCAGTGCAAAGAAGAATTGCATGGAATACAATTTCATGTTATAGAAGCATGTTCTATGAAATCTTCAACATTAAATGTAAAATATAATAAACTCTAAGAAAAATGTGAGAAACAGGAAGGGAACTGACATGTATTTAATATTAGGCTGATAGTGAGCTAAATTTTTCCCCTAGTATTATAAAGAACTAAAATTCATTTTTACATAGACATAATATGTAAAAATCAAGTTGCTGGTTATCATATCCAGAATTCACAGAGATAGACATGGATTTAGAATAAACATTCTGCCTTTATTGCAACAATGATGCTCCTGATGCTCCTGTTGTATTCCTTTGTTGGAGATAGTCTTTGGGTGTTTCTTTCCAAGAGATGTGATACATCCTGTTGACCATTCCTTTTTCTCCCAAGCATTTCCACATGGAATCAATGTCTGGTTTCGTTTATAACTGCTGACCATGCCTGTGAACTTTCAATGTGCCTCCTATTTGTATAGTATTGCATCTGGATTCCAATAAAAAAGACTCCATACTTGAAAATCCTTAATGTTTGAAAGAGTCCACTGACATCTTCCTATCAGCTCAGTTATGGAAAATTGGACCATACATTATATATATATAAAATATATAACATATATGTTTCATATATATTTTTTACATATGATCCTATTATATATTGATCCTAATTGTGTGTGTGTGTGTGTCTGTGTGTGTATGGTCCAATTTTCAATATATACAGTAACCTGATTTCTCTTCTAGCCATTGGTGAAATCAGGAGAGACTAGAGATGAATTGGTAATACTCATTGTATCCCATACAAAAGAAGTAAATTTCACCAAACGTGATAGCTAGGATGATTCTTGGAATCGTTAATATGGATCCAGCTCAGATTGTTACTTGGCCTGAAGTAGTTAATAGTATGCCAATGCTACAGGTCACTGGTTGACCTTTGCTGACTGTCTAAGAAGAACTATGGTACCAGGCATGGTGGCTGATGCTTGTAATCCTGGCACTTCGGGAGGCTGAGGCAGGAGGAACACTTGAGGCCAGGAGTTCAAGACCAGCCTGAGCAACATAGTGAGGCCCCGTCTCGACAAAAAAGTTAGCCAGGCATGGCAGTCTTTGCCTATAGTCCCAAGCACTCAAGAGGTTGAGGTAAGAAGATTGATTGAGCCCAGGAGTTCAAGGCTACAATAAGCTATACTTGCACCGCTGTACTCCAGGATGGGTGACAGAGTGAGAACCAGTCTCTAAAAACAAAGCAAAATGAAACTTACGGCACAGTATTTGCTGTATTGACACTGTATTACTGATTCAAAAACCAAGTAACGGGAGATATACTCAACGTGAAAAATGCTTATATTTACTCAATTTCATATGTAGCAGCTTTTAAAGGAGTGCATTTTTTAACCTGTTAGACCATGTTGAGACTCACAAATCCTCTTTAATTCACAGATTAGAGATCTTGGAAATCATCACAAATCTCTGAGAACCATTACAACCTTCTATCTTAATCTAGAAACAAAGTTTGTCCAATGAAATAATTTCGAATAATAAAATATTGAGTTTTCTGAAAAAGTCACAGGTATGCAAGCAGACGCTGATAAAAAATTTAAAAAAAAAGAATCACTTTGATCATGCTCCCAAACATTCAAACAAATTACATTAGGTTGAACTCATAGCTAATTTTGGTGCTCCTAAACGGTCTTTCACATTCTGAAATAAGTTTCTAGTGGAAATAGTATATATGTTACAGTTCAGAGTAGTAGGTGGTTTCACGAAGAAATTTTTTTAATTGGTATAGTAGTTTTTAGTATTAAAAATGTGATTTTTAAATTTCAGTCATTTGAAACTGGGTGGAAATGTTCTAAAAGAATTTAAATTTATTTTTATTTTGAAATTTTGTCAGGGTTATGTGTGCATTATAGCAAAGAAAATAGTACAAAAAGTCTTCTAATGAAAAGCAGAGTCACCCAATTCATTTTTTTCTGCTCCTAGTCCCAATCTCTAGGAAAATTTTTCTCTAATCATTTCTGTTTTCATTTTTCTGCAGGTTATCGTTTTAACTCTAGGTATGTTTATATCTGTTTTTCTTAATTTTCCAACTGGAGGCAATGTCTGTTCACTTCCTTAAACACATATGATTTATGGCTGCACACGGTGGCTCACGCCTGTAGTCCCAGCACTTTGGAAGGCCAGGGTGGGTGGTTCACGAGGTTAGGATTTCGAGACCAGCCTGGCCAACATGGTGAAATCCCATCTCTACTAAAAATACAAAAATTAGCTGGGCATGGTGGCGGTCACCTGTAGTCCCAGCTGCTCAGGAGGGTGAGGCAGGAGACTCGCCTGAGGCCGGCAGGCAGAGGTTGCAGTGAGCCGAGATCACACCACTGCACTCCAGCCTGGGTGACAGAGTAAGACTCCATCTCAAAAGAAAGAAAGAAAAAAAATGTGTGTGTGTGTGTGTGTGTGTGTGTGTGTGTATTTCCTTCTCTCTCATCTTCTCTTCTGCTCCCTCCTTTCAATATTTGACAGTTTTATCATTACTTTCAGTTTTTCCATATATTATGTTTATAACTTTGAATAGGGTACATACTCTTCTATGTATAAACCATCAGCTCTAGTCAGTATTTCACACTACCCTTCCCTCCACCTTTCATCTGCCTCATTCTTCCTTTATTCTTTTGATGTATTTTAACTTATCAAACTGGTTCTCTTTTCATATTTTGTCCATAGATTGATTTTTGAAGTTGGAAACCAATTTGCAGTGTTTGCATTGCTGTGACCCTGTAAACATTGTTCACTGCCACAGCAAATGGGATTAAATTTTCTTTCCTGAAAGTCTGGTGTCATGATGTCTGGGACACTTAAAGAAAAACATTTCCAGGATTGAGGACAACTGGATTCTCATTTCTTATACTTCATCCAAGTGCTATGAAGCATTTTGTTTGATCTTTTATTTGGAGCATCTTATTTTGTGCATATTTTTATTTTCTTGAAAACTTTAGTGCTACTCTCTCTGTGAATTCATCAAAATCTCAAGACTTCCAACCTCTCATACATGCTGTCTTATGTGCTATTTCCATCCTCTCTAACACCCTATTTCTACCTGAAGACCTCCCCCTTTAGTCCTTCTGTCTGTGTGTTTCAATTCTGACCAGCTCATTTTTAAACCTAATGTACAGCCATCAGCCCACACTTGGCCTGGGCTATATCCACCCTTCTTTAGATCCAATATTTGCCTCTTTTTGTTTCGCAGGTATTTTTTTTTAAAACACATATTCAAAGAACCTTCTAGAAAATGATATACAGAAGGTACATTTTAAAAGATCATGTCTGTTTGAAAATGTCCTTATTTGGGCTGCACATTTGAGTGATATCTTGGCATGACATGGAATTTGAAATAAAAATCATGTGGTTTTGTTTGTTTGTTTGTTTGTTTTTCTGCAGTGCTTTATTCTACAATCTGGTATTTCTGGGGAGAATGCCTATACTAGTCTCAGTTTTATTTGTATGCTAGCTGTTTCACTTCTTTAGAAGCTTACGGTATCTTTATCCTTGGTGTTCTGCAATTTTCACAAGAGTAGTTTAGAAATATATACATTTCATTAGGTATTGAGCACTTGTTGAATCTTTAGACCTAGACTCCTGTCTTAAGTCCATGAAGTTCTCCACTGTTATTCTTCTGATAATTTGATCATTTCCTTCCAACTTTGCTTTCAATTTTCTTTTTTAAGAAATATTTTTAGTAGAATGTTACTGTTTCATCATGACTAATATTTTGTCTCTCACACTTTTTGTCTTTCTGTTCTACATGTGGGGACAAACTTCTTCCTCCTCCTGCTTCCTCTCTTTTTTCTCCTTATATCATATTTACATCTCTGCTTATCCAAGCATACTCATTTCACTCTCTGATCTTTTTCTTTCTTTTATATAACATCATGTTTTTGTTATATTGACATAATATCACCTCCGATTTCTGTTTACACAAGAGAGGTTTTGTTGTTTATACGTTTTTATTTGCTTACAGAAGTACCTGCTCTCTTTCCTTCTCCTGCGATCAATGTTTCTGTTTGTTTTGGCGTTTCTTTTTCATGCTGTTGCTTTTTTTCACACATCTGATGATCCTGATTTGTCTGTCCATAGTTAAGAATGCAGAGTTGGTCAGCAAATGTGGGCTTCTTTGGCAAATTTGCAAACAGTTCTATTTGTGCTCCTCCCTTGAATAGGCAGTCAGCCTTGTGCATATGAGAGGGGCAGGACAACTGTCATACTTTATTACAGGATTAGCAACAACGTGCTGGGTGTGTGGCTACACGTCAAATGTCAGAATGGACAGAATTGTATTTAGAAGTCCAATATCCACACTTGTCTTCTGACTGTTTCCTCCCCCGATAGTTCATTTAAGTTCTTTAGTAAATAATTCCTGTTGTTTTGTCCCCACAGAGACAAATGCTGGACTGCCTAGGCTTTGCACAGGGGCAGACTGTGCTGCCTGACAGAACCATCACCAATACTGATCCTTAAGTCAGCATTGTGACTACTTCTCCCTCTCTCACTCCATGAACAGTTGTGACTACTTCTCCCTCTCTTGCTCCGTGAACACTTCTCCTCTGAGCCCAATCCACTTTAGTGTCTGAGGAGAAGACTTGCTTTCATCTCCCAGAGCAGCCTCTTTGTAGCAAATTCTGCAGTGCTCATTGATTTACACACTTGTGTCCACTTTCTGTCTCCTAAAACCTCATTGAAGATTCTATTATGATGTTGATAACTACCCAGTCATCTTACATTCTCTGTGCCTATTAAATACATGTGTCGTATTTTTCATCTAGGTCTCAGGAGGAAAAGGAAGCGAACCCATTTTCTCAGCATGCCATCTAGAATTGAAAGCCAAGAAGAGATATGCAAATGCTCGGGTTTCTAATAGCTCAGCATCTGGAAACAACTAAATATTAATGACACACATTTAAGATTAACAACAGCAGAGCATTTACCTCTTTCTCCTTAGAGAATTATAACAAGTTATTTTAATGCTCTTACAAACAAAATGATGAATTTTAAGAGAGAGCTAACAAACAGAAATTCCCTTTTAAGGAATTTTTTTTTTCATTTCAAGACTAATGCATGTCCGTAACCACCACTGAATGAATGTGTTATATGAAGCATGAGTCATATTTCAGGATTAGAATCTCAGAATGATAAAAAGGGGCTGTTTCTCTCTCTCTGTGTGTGTGTGTGTGTGTGTGTGTGTGTGTTTCTCTTTTCTTTTGGAAACTGGTGATACTGTCTATGTTACATTGCATAGGCCTATCCAGGATTATGAGATTTATGAAAAAGGGTGTTTTATTGCTTTACAGAAAGCTTTTTATCTGACCCATCAGAACATGGCTTGTTGCTTATCAGTTCTGTAATCCTGGGATATTTTTCCTCCAGAATTTATAATAGGATAACTCTTATTCCTAAAGGGATATGAAAAGTGCAGCTTGGTGTGGTGCTTCTGTGCCACTGAATAGTATTTGGAATTCCATTTTTACATTGCAGTGAAAAGGGCCATTAACTATTGCACACTCATTTGGTACATAGGTATTAATTTAATTGTTTCTTTATAGAAAGCATAGTTGAATTATAATTAAAAAGCTACTGACTTGACTTGTTCTTGGTAGTTGCCTGTAACTGATATTTTATTATTATCATAAATGAATTATGAATGATATAATGCTGAATGATATAATTATGAATGATTATCATTTTATAATTAAGCTATGATGTCATTCTTATTTTAGTAATTATAATATCGTAAATAAGTTACTGCTGAATGTCATTGTCAATAATAAAAGCTACATGTTTTTCTTTCAAAGAACACACATATAACCCAACTTTATGGTAGTTCTCTAATTTTAACTAGTTAAATGTTTAGGAAAAGTCATCAGCCTCTCTGTTCCTCAAGAAGGCTCAGAATTGCAATACCACAAAGTAATGTACAAAATGACTTTTAAATAAAGGCAATGAAAATGTCAAAGGAAATATATTCCTTATATTTATACAGGTTTATTTTCTTTGGATATCTTACTTGTAAACTATCTGCATTATTGAGGGAGTCAGCAATTTGAGGCTTTCCTTTGCAGAAGTACAGTGGGGATGCAAACCTAAAACTTGTACATTCATAAGACATACTGTAATGTAAGCTAGAGAGAAAATCTGTGACTCCAAATTGGGTGTATATATTTAGTTATTATAGATATGTGGTCATTATACTCCTTTACAGCAATAACTTAAGGTTTCACCAGCTTTTCCAATTGCATTTCACTTAGAATTTATGTCAAAGGTCAAAGGCCATGATTTGTAGCTATTAATCTTTCCTCTCTGGGAAAACAATTCAACTGTGTTTAGCTGGCAGGGGGAGCTTCGAGCTGTTGACTGTACAGTACTGAAATTTAGAATGCTGTAGTTTATGTTACCAGTCTCTCTTATTTAAATTCCAATGACAGATCTTTTCATTTTGTTTACCACCAAATAACAATGCAAACATGTCATGATGCAGCCCTAGACACTCTGTGTGGTCATTGGAAGTGACATTGGCTAAATAGATTTTTTGGTCTAAGTCTCTTAAAACTTATTAAAAGCATTTTATTGTTATGTGCAGCTATTAGAGAATGAAAATAAGCTTTTTATTTACATAAGGATGAGAGTAAGTCACTCTGTCTTCTTGATTATTGGTTGTTTGGTTAATCAGAAAAGCTGTGTTATTACAGTATTTTTGTAGACAGCAGTTTAGGAGGAAAAACTGCAAATGGTGTGATGGTGAAATGTTTTACTGGAAATCGGAATTCCAATTTTAAAATTAGACAGACATTTTATGTGTCATATTAGAATAATTAGGTTTCTCCTGCAGATTAGAGTATAAACTTTTAGCAAAAGTACACTCATGTTATATTTGGGTAACACAAATGTTATTACAAAAGCACTGAAGGGTTTTGGACTTTTCTGGATAATTATGAGTAAATGATCATTTTATAATGAAATCATCCTCAGCTTGTAACTCTCAACTGATTTTTCCATCTGGTGTTTGTCATGTAAAGATGCCCAGTCAGCAGTATTAAGCAGCTTGAAAATACCCACCAAACTTCTGTATTTACAGAGGCTCTTCCTTCGATATGGTGTTTCCAGATTTCTCTCTCTCTCTCTCTCTCTCTCTGTTATGCATTTTTTTTCTGAGGAGGGCATAAAAGCATTAGGTTTTTTATTCCTAATTCTCCTAAAAAAAGCTAAACTAATGCAGTTATTTTCTTACCACTTCTTACTTATTTACACAGAAAATATAAAGATCAAATTAAACAGATTTGTTACTTGGGTAATGTTGAGATTTGTAAAAAAACAGAAGAGATTAAACTGTAAGACTTTTCTTTATTTTTATTTTATTTTATTTTATTTTTTGAGATGAAGTCTTGCCCTGTTGCCCAGGTTAGAGTGCAGTGATGTGATCTCGGCTCACTGCAATTTCTGCCTCCTGGGTTCAAACTGTTCTCCTGCCTCAGCTGCCTGAGCTGGGATTCAGGTGCCTGCCATCACACTCAGCTAATTTTTGTATTTTTATTAGAGATGGGGTTTCATCATGTTGGCCAGGCTAGTCTCGAACTCCTGACCTCAGGTGACCCACCCACCTTGGCCTCCCAAAGTGCTGGGATTACAGGTGTGAGCCACTGTGCCCGGTCAAGACCTTCTTTTCTGAATGTCAATTTGTAAATTATCCTCTGATAATAATCATCACTGAAGAAAAATGCAATTGAATTTAATGTTCAAACTGTCACGTCAAAAGTGTTGCCATGTTAGGTGTTCTCAGTTGCTGAGCCTCCTTGCCTTCAGATGCATCCACCCTACCCCTTTGCCCAAATGTTTTGTTTGCCTCTGGCCCATCTCTCACAAGAAGAAGTGGGTGACTTTGGCTTAGGTTTCACCAGTGGGAAATGCTGCTGAGAGGCTGGACAGCATGTGAGGGGAAAGCGGAATGATTTCCCTTTTCTGACCCACAGCAGTGTCTCCAGCAGTAGCCCAGTTTCTTCTGTCGCTCAGTTTCTGCTGGAGGAGCCCAGTATGGTTCCAGTTCTTCCATATGAACATGGCCTTGGGCTCCAAAAAACCTACCTGGCCCATTGTCCCTCAAATGTATGGATGATGGACACTTTCTGTTGTTGCTGATCTCTGGATTGCCTCATCGTACCCTGTTTGCCTTTGCTGCCTCTTCTAAATCTTGGTGTAATCAGTGATTCTGTCTTCAATTCCTTTTGTTTTATATATTCAGAATGGTCTGTGCTCCTTGGTTGTATCCTGACAGACACAGGAGTACAGTTGTTATATTTCCACATAATGTCAATGAAAGGCAGGATAAGAAGGTTCTTCTGTGTGCTGAATCTTGTCCTATATGCTATAAGATTGCATGCCTTTCATTTTAGTAAACGAGCTGAAAGTAAATAGGATAAATAAGTAAAGTATGTAGTATGTTGGATAGTAATACGTGCAAGGGATAAAAAACAAAGCAGAGGAAGTGAGTAGGAAGTAGGATTTTTGTTTAATGATCATGGTAAAATTAAGCAAGACTGTCTCATAAGATTTTGTCTCTTTAGCTGTGTCTCTCTAGCGCTTCAGTGGTATATAGCACAAAGAAATGATCAAAACCTATCAACTGAAAATATGAATGTAGAGAACAGAATAATGTATATGGACTGAAGTAGTTGGCAGTGGTTTTATGGGAGAAATGTGATTTCATTTACTTCTGAAGACATAGAGAGATTCGGAAAACATTACTTCTATGTAAGCACTCCTACTTAAATCAATACTCTTCTCTATTTTATATCTTTTAGAATGTTGGGAGATATAACATTAGCAATGAACTACATGCCTCATCCGATTAGACTATCACTTAGAAGTTAATGATTTATTTGCAAGTTGACTATATGTGTGTGTGTATAATGCAAAAGTAAAGAGGAAATAAAAATTTCTTATTAACATATTAATTTCCCTAAATTCAGTTCTGCCATTTCAATTACATTTACTTCATTTTTGGTTTTGCTTTACAGAAATTTATCTGTTAGACATCAGTCTGTTACACTAAATTCCAAGGTACTTTCCAATTCACTGGGTCCTATTGGAATTTTATTTTTATTTATTCATTCAACAAATACCTGTCAAGTGCTACAATGGGCTAAAGACTACAATAGATTCCAAAGATACAACAACAAGACAAGAAGGTCTTCCTTTATAGGCTTACATTCTAGCAGAAAAGACAGAAAAAAAATCAGAATAAATATGTAAAACATCGGATATGCTCAATATTAATAAGGGATAGAGGAAATCAGTAAATCAGAGAAGGTGTATAGAAGTGTTTGTATCAATGTTGCAGTTTTAAAGTGGTCAAAAGCAGCCTCACATAGAAGGGAACATTTAAGTAAAAATGTGCTAGAGCAGAAGTGTCAAGCCATGCCTGTATCTGAGTGAAGAGCATTTCAGGTAGAAAGAACAGAGACTGCAAAAGCTTGCTGGCAGGAAACACTGCCTAAGTGAGTTACTGCCTGGGATTACTACTTTGCTGCAGTAAGGAGTGGAGTTTGATGTTGCTGCTATTGTTCTGTATCATTCATTTGGTATCATAAAATGATCTATATCTTAAAAAGCAAATATATTCATGAAATTTTCAAAACAAACCTTTTCTCCAATGTGTTTGATATTCTTTACCTTGGTATTTTTCAATAGATTATTTTGGCTTCTGAGAAACGTTGGGCAAGGCAGATAAGAACTTTGCTCTACTATAATTTTAAATGTTTATTCTAATGAGATAAAAGCAAGAAATGTACATTAATGTGTATGGACATATGAACTAAAAAAAAAAAAAAAACTCAAGGCTTCTATATAATATATTTGTATGTAAGTCCCTTAGTTTTGTACTTAGGTGTGTGTGTATATATATGTGTATGTATATATATCCTATGTATAATGTATAATATTTAGATTAAAGATATGATGGCCTAAGATGTATGAAAAAAACAAAAAAACAAAAAATCCTAAGTCAAATTAAATTGAACAGAGTTGGATTGAGCAAAGGACGATTTGAGAATCAGGCAGTCCCCAAACCAGAATAGGTTCAGAGAGGCTCCAGAGCTGCCACATGGGCAAAGAAGATTTATGGACAAAAAAAGGAAAATGACATGCAGAAAACAGAAGTGAGTTTTGGAAACAGCTGGATTGCTTACAGCTTGGCATTTGCTTTATTTGAGCACGGTTTGAACAGTTGGTCTCCTTTGATTGGCTAAAACTCAGTGATTGGTACAAGAGTAGGCTACAGTCTGTTTACATATACAGTTAGGATAGACTTCACTATGTACAGAGAAACCTTTTGGCTCAACTTAAAATACGTAAGGAGGCAGCTTTAGGCTAAACTTAATTTAACAGGTAGCATGCAACGTCAAATGCCAAAGAAAGCATGAGAAAGAGAATTAGTTCAGTTTTCTAATGTTAATAGAAAAACAGTCTCAGACTTATCACGAGAGTCAAACTTGGAGTTTGTATGTTCCACAAGAATGAAAATATTGTTGTAGATAAAGACTGGAAATCAGGATCAAGATGGAGCTGAAAAACGTGATATGCTCATTTTACCCAAGATACCATCTTCAGAGAGCAATTAAGCAAGCCTTATACCTCCTCTTCAGACTTTCCAGCTGGTGCATATCCCTACTAATCAATGAGTTCAGAAAAGAAGAATTAAAATAAAATCAAATTCCAAAAAAACTGATTACTCAGAGTGAGAGTGAAATGCCTATGTGGAAAATATTTCAAACCAAACCCTCAGAAAACAAAACCTCTGAATTTTCAAGAAATGCTACGAATGTTGGCAGTGCAAACACAGGCACACCCCACATCTCTGAACTAACATATATGAGGTGTTAATGACCCACAGATTAGCAGCCACGCCCGCCTTCAGCATAAAGAGTGATTCAAAGGCCAGTAGGTTCCAAATACTTTAGCCAATCAGGAAGCTGAAGGATTATCACTGAATGACACAAATGTAAAAGAAGCAATCTGATACACTTGTGGAAGAAAGTGCCTCCAAAGAACTTCATAAGTATTCAGGTTTCATTTAATTTTCTTTCTGAAATTTAGCAAGTGCTTATAAAGAAACTACTTTTGATTCTATGCCTATATCGAAGCATATTTGGTAAAGTTGCAAGAAGTATTTTCATTATAAACTGTTGCTTCCCTCTCCTAAAATGTTCGGCCTAGAAATTTCCATGTCTGGTTTCTTTCTTAACGGAAACTCCCTGGAAAAATGTGAAAAATTCATAGCTCCAATAAATGTTTGGAGAATTTGGGGTGGGGGCATGAAGGTCTGCTTCTGCTGTCTTAAAGAAATATAAATGTGATTTCTATATTCATTGTTGCTGAAAAACAATATAATGAACCACTTCCAGGTTTCCACCAGATTAGACCTTCAGGGAGAAAGGGATGTAACAGCAATGCAATCCAACAATATGAGAAGAGTTCACATACAAAAAGCTTCATGTTAGGGAGCAGGAGGTGATGGTGTCTCAACATGACAGAATTGAGTCTAAGCAGGGATATCTGTCATCCACTTTTGTCACCTCAGAACACAAAGCCAAATTGGAGTGACTTCACAGAAGAACAACAAAATGATTAGGGGACCAATGGCTTGATTTATGTGGAGAGATTAAAACAGCACAAAGTAATGTATATTTTGGCTAAGTGATTGCTAAGAGGAGCATGATAACAGTCTACAAATATGTGAAAGATTTAAATGCCTCAGGAGAGGAAGAATCTTTTGGCCAACAGCAAATGGACAGCACAAAGGGCGAGGAAAGAATTTGAGTTGAACATGAGAAGAAAGAGGGAAAAAGGCTCACTGTGAGAACTGATCACATCCTTACAAAAGCAGTGAGCGTCTTCATTCTTGGACATTTGAAACATCTTAAATAAAACTCCAGGAGGCTTACTAAAGGAACAATTCTTTGCTAGTATTCTACTATGAAATCAGTGTTCCCTTGCATCAAAGGAACAAAGGCAGCACAGATGTGACAGATGTGTGGGTGTATGTGTGTGTATACTCACTGTCATGGTACACAGGGCTGGTGAAAGATGGGAGAGTAGGAATGATTGTACTTTGGTTAAAAAAAAACACACACAAAGAAAAAAATAAGAGAGAGTAAGAAAACTATTTTCCAGCTAAATTGAAATGAAAAAACTAAACAAAGCAAAACAAAAACAACTTATGAGTAACTGAGAGGGAAAAAATCCCATATTGGATTTTGGATATTGACCAAAATATGAAAATCAACCCCTAGGATCATCTTGCCCTTATGTGACATCATTTGGAGGATGTAAGTAATTATATCTCAGCTCAGCCGCCCACACATCCTAACCTCAAGGCTGTGTGTGTGTGTGTGTGTTTGTGTGTGTGTGTGTGTGTTGTTGGTGGAGGTTATAGTATATGCCACTTTAGGAACATGTTGAAAATTTTTATTTAAACGCCTGTCATCCAACCATAATATAAAATATTCTTTGAAGCAGTTGAAGTCTATAACAGCCTGGAGTGGTGTTGCATCAACCTTTGTAATTGTAGAGTAAACAATATTGATTTGGAGAAATGAAGAAAAGAGGTGTTTTAGTTCTCATGCAACCCTCCCCTGACCTCCTGGACACTTCAACACACGCAGATGCCAAGACATGTGTTAGTTTCTGAAAAGGCAGCATTTACAGCCATTGTCCCTGGGAAGAAATGGAGATAATTTTCTACAAAATTAATAAAAGATGGAGGTACAGAGGGTAAGAAGGAGAGTTTTTATCTTCCTCTGCCCTTCCTCCCTCCTCATTTTTGCTGCTAACCAACAGGAAGGCTCTTTACCTCTAGCGGAGAGGTCAAGTGCACAGGCTCCTGCACAGCCAGTGCTTTGTGGAGTGACCAAGTGCTCCAGCCGCCATCCTCCTGAGACTGAGCACATCTGCTCCGAGATGTTTTCAGCCTTCCCTGACCTGGGGCATGGGAACCTCAGAACATTTCCTAACCCAGGTCTCATTAGCTTGATACAATTAGATTACTGAAGAATGCAGTTGACGAAAGGCACATATTATTTATAATTTCCATTAGCAGTAAAAATTGCTCCAGCCTGAAATTTCATAAGGCCATCTCATGTCATTTGTCACACAATTAATCTCACCAAAGGGGTGGGGGGATGGCATAAGAGAGTCATAGGAAATATTTGCATGCTGTATAACAGATGTTTTTTCTTTTAAGTTTTCTTGCTTTTAGACAGGAACCATTACTACCCTTGGTTTAGTAGAGACAGAGAGAAAGAGAGAGTGTGTAGGTGTGTGTGCGTGAAAGACAGAGAGAGTCTGTGATGTGTTTTGGTTACTGCTGTGTGTTATTTTTGGCAAATCAGTATAATAAAAATTTGTAAAATATTATTTTCAACTTGTAAGTATTTACTAGAATGAATTCAGGGATGAGTGAGTACCAGATTGAGATGTACAAAGTTTGAGATCTAAATTGTCATTTAAAATACTTTAATGTCACACACCGATTGAAGTGGAAGGGAATCTGTGGGTGCTGGAAGCCCTGGACTGGGTCTGAGGAGGTAGTTTCCAGTGGCATGTCTGTCAGGTACTTTGGTTCAGTTTCCACGAAAGACAAAAAAAATTCTCTCTGTGATTGAGTTTCCCCAGTTATAATTTAGGCAATTGTATCAAATTAATGCTAAGAATCTGGGTAGATATACAAGTCATTTAATTAATTGACTAAGGATTAGATGAGTTAGGGTATGATTGTTTTCCCCAAAATTATATATATATATACACACACATATACATATATACATACATACATATACATATACATACACATACATATACACACATACATAGGAGTGATAGTCTACTACTTTACAAAGTGAGATCTTAGATTATTTTTAAGGAAAACAGAGATAACTAAAGTGATTATTCTCAATATGTGCAACATATAAGAAAATTAAATGAAAAAATGAACTTTCACATAGCTGCTTTGTTGCCTTCTTTATCTTCACTATAGATTTATAAGAGGGTTCTCTATTAAAGGATTCTTAGCAGTGTAAGAAGTGGAAAAAAGGAAATAATCATTCTGGTTGGAATGATCTAAGAGGATTCTCTTATTAGTCACGCTGTTGTTTAGTGTTTTTAAGAAGTAAATCCTAGCTAGTTTAGACCACAGTAGAACACGGATATAAACAATTCAAAGATCACGGGATAATTCGTTCTCAGTTTTGTTACACTCACTAATGGAGGGCTCAGATTCATGCGTTTTCTGTTTATAGACGTCTATATTATAATTGCTAAGACAGTGTCTATAGTAAGCATATGGACTATTCTTTAATGAAGTGATTATAGAAAAAGAACATTAAATTTGGTTTTTCTTTTCTTTTATACTTTAATAATTCTTTAATAAAATAAAGACATTCCACTGTGTAAAAAATGTTGTTACGGTGGTTCTTAAATTTTAATGTAATTTTTAAATATGTACAGACAATTATTCACACCATGGATACAAACACATCAGTGTATTCATTCATTTACTCAATCATTTATTCACTAATTTAATAGACGTGTATTAGTATATGCAATATGATAGACACTCTGATGAGCACAGAGGATACAACAGTTATGAAGTTAAATAGTGAATGCTGAGATAAGAGGTATTTTGGGGAATTCAAAATAAAACCACCAGACATTTTTAAGATTAAGAAGAGCTGCCAATAGGAGGTTACATTTGACCTCAGAATTTAAGTATTCTCACAATGTACACTTACACATCAGTGAGAGGTGAGAGATATGTTAATTAGCTTGATTAATAAACATTTCACAATCTATACCTACATCAAAAGAGCACATTGTGCTCCTTAAACATATCCAATTTTAATTTGTTACTTAAAGCTCAATAAAATTAGAGTTAAAAGAAAATAAAGACTGAGATTTAACCAATTTGGAAAAATAGGTGGGGTAGAGAACGAAGTGGTGGTGATATGGGGAAATGATACACAGAGAAAGACCTCAAGAAAAACATGCTAGCTAGGAATTGCTAGGTTGAAGGACTTCAACATTTACATTTGATACATGACAAATTACCCCCTAGGAAGGCTGTATCAATTTATATTCCCACTGATAGCTCACAAGCAGGTCCACATTGCCACATGTTTCACTAGGGCTAGAAATCTTAAGATTTATTAACTAACCGCTAGCTGTGTGTCTTTTGCTCAGCACCAGGAAGATTGTGGCCTACACAGGATTAACATGGATAAGACATAACCTTGTTCCCAAGATGCTTATCGCCTGTTTGAAACAAGAACTAGGAAGCAGAGAATAATAGCGAATTGTCTAAATGAAAGGCATAATTGTGTACTGCACACAAAAAGTGGTGAGGTATCATCTAAGTAGTGAGGGCAATTAGCAAAGATTACCAAAGCCTACAGCACAATTATCCACTCACTTGTTGAAATAGTGGGAGAGGACACACAGTGTCTCCGTATTGCTGATAACTTTTTGTCATAATATGCTTGTTTCAATCAAATTATAAAGACAATTGCTTTTGCCATAAATGATCATTTTCAAACTAAAATGCATGGAAGGGATTCTATGCCTGGCAATTGTGAGCTGTAACAATCTTTTCCTCAGGTTTTCCTGCTGAAATTCGTTGACAATAAACATGATTAGAAGATAAGCACTGACTCATTTACTAAATAATACTATACACAAATTCTGGACCTCTACTCATTTAATTTCATAAACTCAAGGAGATATAAATCCTAAATACCTGTATTTGAAAACAAGCACCTGCATATTGGATATTTAATTTATGGCAGCATTGTCCGCCAAATATCCTATGTATGGAAGTTTAACAAAGGTTTTTTTTGTTGTTGTTTGTTTGTTTGTTTTGATGATGAGAAGTCATATTTCAGCAATCCAAACTCCGCTCTTTTATATATACTTTTCCTTGCCCCAGTTGGAACTGCATAGCTATACCCTGTCTTCCTAGGATGTTTTTTATATTGCAGTAGAAACCAGCCTTTATCCTATTGCAGTCTGTAATGTTTATTTAATGCCACTTAGGGGAAACAGAAAACACAACACGACAAAACAAAAACAGCATAGCTCTATAATACTTCATTGACTCCTTCTACAGAAAGCTGTGATACAAAAAATACGTTTGTGTGTCATTCCCAAAGGATATAGAATGCTCATATTGTTAAATTTCTACGGGATTATTTTTTCCTACCTCTCTAATAGACAAATTGCCATTATACTAAATCCTAAATAATCATAATGACCACCTATTTACTGAATGCTTACTGATCTGAAGATGTTTTATACCTGTTGTCTCTCACCTTTTTGACAACACTGAAAAGTAAACATTATTATCTTCATTTTACAGACCAGTAAACTGAGGATCCAGAGATTGTGTAATGTTTCAATGTGGTAGGAATAAATAAATGGAGCAGCTAGAATTACAGGAGACTTCTTTCTGGCTCCAGAGCACAAATATTTTAAAATCCTATCGCTTTACTTGCTCTAAAAAATAAAATAAAACTAGAATTTGTGAGAAGAGCAGATCCAGTCTTCTTTTACTTACCATTGATATTTAAATTGATAAGATAAAAATCAGATTAGTGATTGAAGAACATTTTTTCCTTGTCAATTATGAAAGAAATGGATATAAAAGCAAATATAAATCTTCAACTTCTGTCTTGCAGACTTGTTTGATTATAGTTTTAATTCTATATTTTAATGGATAATGAACCTCAGGATAAAAATTCTAAGTTTCCAAATTGCTGGAGAAAATGTACTGAGTCTGTTTTAGAAAGTAGACATAAGATGAGCAGTTACAAGTCAACATCAGAAAAGCAGAACAGCTCCTTTGGCAAAGTAGTTTTTTCTGGGTGTTATCATACTCTTAATGTCAACCTCAGACATTTCTACTTTCTGGAGTTAAGCCATACCTTACAGTTTGGATGCTTAGAAGAAGCCAATAGAGAAAGAGACAGAGTGTGTGCGCAGGCACACTGACGCAGTGACTCTTACTACTAAGCCCAATATTTGATTCTCTAATTGGGAATTCAGGTAATAGGGAATCCATTCTGTTGTATCCACTATTTCACATGTATAATATAATAAAGAACAGCTTGCTTATATATGCAATAGTCATTTACACTGAGTAAAAAAAATTAGAATTAGAATAAAGACAGGGCGTAACTTTCCAGAGCCACAGATATCAAATTGACAAAATTTGTGTAGCCTGATTGAATTTACTCAAGGTTTAGAACAGCTAGACTCACATTTGAATGGCCCGATTCTGCAGTGCATAACATTGGTTACCTTGGCTAATTTACTTGTTTGAAGCTCTATTTTTGAACAATGAAAATTGGAGATAATAACAACTCTTTCGTGTGTTGTGGATAAATTTGTTGATAGTGTCTCCCACAATGCTGGGTACATTGTAAGCATTCAGAGAACAAAAGTTATGATTTTATAGAAGGTCTTAAGAGCTGAGTTAAACATTTTGGAAGCTAGTAATTATTATACTAGAGTAACAAGTAAAAGATTACTGCATGAAAGAACATAGTACCAAAGCTATTTTTAATTTCTTCAGGATATAATTTGTGTTGTTTTAATAGGACAAGCTGAAATTCAAATAATTTAAACTGAAACCTTTAACTTTTAGGTCACAAAGGAAGGGCATCTCAACATTAATTCTAACTGGAAATTAACTGTTAAATCTAAACAGGCCAAGTCAAACTAAACATGAAATCTCTAAGTATCTATCACTGCCTCTTGAAACTGAAATTGCATGCCTCTTCTTTCTTAAAAAGTTAAATATTTTACTGAGTAATATCTTTTTTGTGTTTATCAAGTACAATTTTATCATCCATAAAACTACTGATAAATCAACATGTTTCCTGTTGATTTGGGGAAACAGATTCAAGTGTTAGTCGATTTTTACTTTTCTACCTGCTTATTCTATTGGTAAATGTAGAAGTAATAATATTTTTTTCTTGGTAAATTCAAATGATTAAATTCAGAACTGCTATCATTCTAAAAGAGAAGAAAATTGGTGAAATAAGAAGTATTTAATAACTATCAATGAGTTCCAATAAACTTGTCTTAATAAATATAGCCAACAGTGAAAAAGAATATGAAATTTGTGTAACATAGACCTTACTGTTACACAGTGACACACAATGTTCACTACAGTCTAAAAAACAATTCTGCTCACATGATTTGTTCCACAGAGATAACCAATATTTTCATGTTTGTACTTTGTTTTCTCCACTGATCCCGTTTTCTATATAAAAAATGAAATCTGGCATCTATTTTTAAAACCTCCTCTAAAATTTAAGGCCACATCATCCCAGTAAAAGATAATCAGATACATTAGAAATTACTTTATCAATTTTCTGTATAGCCAGTCAGAATGTTTGATTTAGTAGGTGAGTTTTCACTTAAAACATCAGCAGAGGAGAACAATTCAAAATTGTAGAAATGGGATCTCAGGATTCAACAAGTATGTGGTAGTGGGGAGATTTTGTACAAAACTTTGAGATACTTTGACAGTGAAAGATTCATCTACAAATTATTTAAGACATTAAAAAATCAAATACAAATACTCTTGGTAAGGATTTTTATATGCCAGACACATCTTATTTTGAATGAATAAAGTAATACTTTTCTTTTTTAGTCTTTGTTAAATTAACCTCTGTACAACTGTGGAGTTGATAAAGTGTGAGGAATAATTTTTGAGTTGGACGTTCTGGGTCATGCATGGTGTCTGAATGCCTGAACATGAAGTTTATTTATTTTTATTTTATTTTCTTTGAGACACAGTCTCTCTCTGTCCCCCAGGCTGGAGTGCAGTGGTGCGATCTCAGTTCGCTGCAACCTCCGCCTCTCAGATTCAAGAGATACTCTTGCCTCAGCTTCCTGAGGAACAGGAATTACAGGCGCCTGCCACCATGCCTGGCTAATTTTGTATTTTTAGTAGAAATGAGATTTCTCCATATTGGCCAGGCTGGTCTAGAACTCCCGACCTAAAGTGATTCACCTGCCTTGGCCTCCCAAAGAGCTGAGATTACAGGCGTGAACCACCGCGCCAGGCCTAAGTGTAGATAGGACAGATCCAGAATTATCATCTGAGCACATCTCCTGGATGGAGGAAAGCCAAAAAGCCAATGGTTATGCTAAAAAGTTGTGCAAGAGCCATAAGATGAACTTGTTTGGTACACAGTAGGTGCCCAATAAATGTTTATTGAATGAATAATGTGAAAGTTTGCTTACAGGTTTGATAGACACAAATTAAAAAAGAAAAATAAGGCAAGAGCTTTTACATTTATTTTACCTGAAGATAGATGTGAGAATATTTTAAAATGATAGAGAAAAGATGGGGAACAGTAGAGAAAGCATGAGAGAAACAGAGCGAACTCACCTTCCAGCAGAAGCCCTTTCCAGGATTCATTTCTCTGCCAAAGTGAGTACTTGGCTGCCTCTCTTCATTCTCTTCTCTCCTTCCTTGTTGTCAAGGAAGAAAACTCTACTCATTGAATTTAAAGCTATTGATCTATTCTTGCTGAGGCATTACTCTTTAGGATCTCATCCTTACTGTTTGATCAGCAAGATAAATAGAGCTGAACAACATATGTTTATGATCTCACTTTATTTCGTTACAAGGCATATAGATAACAAAGATGGAATAGGAAACGATAGCTTGAGACATAACACTTACTCATATGGACTAAGCTAAAAATCACTGAAAAATTCATTTATCTTTTGTACAGTTGTTTGCCCTCTAGCATTCAGAACAGTGGTTTTTGAGTAACCTCTTGAACTGAATCAATTAGGAAATGTAGGCAGGAAAACTTAGGAAATTATTCTGTTTCCCTGGATAGTGTCTCAATTTTGCAATGGATAAGGGGTCAGATGTGTACATTGGGTTGGTCTATCTTGCTGAAATTTGTGGAATATCTTCCTGGCTTTATATTTGTTTTCCCCATGTAAACACCATTACAGCCTCCTTAGTAACAAACTTGTTCTTGAATTAATCAAATTACAACTTCAGCAATTCACTTAACAAGACTTTAGAAGTTTTCACCCTTTATTTTCCCTTTCAGATTATTACTTTCAAAATCTTCTCTTTGTAGATACCGTTTAAGCAAATGCTATGCAATAAGAAAAAAAAGTAAACAGTAGATCATAATAATTATGTCAAAAGAATAAAATTCCTGGGATAAAGGTTCAAGTTTTACTTGAGAAGACAAATCTGACCCAGATAGGCTTGCAACCCTTACCTAATGGAGATAGGTTGAACTCTTTACAGTATAGTTTGTTTTTATGCTGTTGTGATATGGGAAAAGTTGCAAAGGGCTCAGAAGGCTTCATGGCATATTTCCTCAATCCTCCTGACATGGAAGGAAAGACACTCTGAAGCATAAATTTGTGTCTGCCATTACTGTTTGTACATGTTTACACACCACCTGGATGAGAGTTTGGAAGGTTGTAGGAAATGCGTAAACCTGGACACGACAGCCCTGTTCTCTGATCCCAACACTAAATATAGCTGAGGCACTTTGATGAAGGGTTTTTTTTGTTTTTGTTTTTGTTTTTTTTTTATCTCTAAGCATTCCCTGAAAAATAAGAATGTCCATTAGAAAGATTATCAAGTCCCCTAAATATCTAACATTCTAACATACACTGTCATGTGGTTACATTCTTTTCTTACATATTGAAATGTAGCTGAAGTTCCATGATCAGATATTTCTTAAGCTAAAGCATGTAAGACTATATATACAGATATAATTTTTCATACACAGGTAATGTAACTTATCCTTGAAACACAGATAAAACTCTGAAGATATTACTTTATGGATACCATTCCAATGTATATTCTTTCAAAGGATCACTATTAATGATTAAGTCTCAAAAATGTAGTCACATTGTTATATTCTTAATGAGATTTGATGATTCTGGCAAATCCAGTGGTTTAAATCTTCCACTACGTTAATAATATGTATATATATGTATATATACATATATATATTATATATATATACATATATATAATATATATATACATATATATTATATATATATACATATATATATTATATATATATAAAAAATTCTTTTTTGTGGCTCAATAAATCAAGTAATTGTAATCTTTTAATGTTAGGAACATTTTGATCATCTCACACTGCAACAGAGACTGAGGATTTAAAATTAAGCATCATAAAATGCAGAATAAAATTATAAGGACCTTCTTGTAATACAAAATTTATGGAGACAAAACTCTAATTTCCTGATGGATATATTATATTAATGTAATGGATACCTCAGTGTAGTTAAATTGCATTAAATGGTTATTAATGCTTGAATAAACTTCAAGGAAGTGGGCACTGGTTGAAATGGGATAATATTTTGTTCTGCTAAATTATACGTTAATTGGTATTTCCTCTCTTGTAAAAGGACCTAAAGGGTTTAATAAAATACGTGGTAGAAACATTATTTTTTTTTTCCTTCTTGAGATATTAAGTCAAGGGTGTAACTGGAAGTGTTTTAAACCTTTCCCAGAAAATTCTTCAGTATTTGTAATGACATGGGTTTCAGGGACTCCCAAAAGTAAATAATTAAAGCTTTTAGTCATCCAAATAATGATAGACTGCATCATGGGAAAAAATGTTACAAATTATGCAGTTGAGATTTGTTTTCTTATTGCATGTTCCACAGTGGCAAGCGAGAAAGGGAGAGAGGGAGGGAAGGATGAAGAGAGAGAGGAAGGAAGAGATGAGGAAAGATAGAGAGAGAGAACGAGATGGCCACCTTTGTTATTCTCAAATTACTTCAAAAGGTGTTTTTTTTTTTTTTTTTTTTTTTTTTTTTGCTAATACAGGGAACAAGACCTTGCAGTTTATTTTTGTTTTTTCAGATTATAAAAAATACCAGAAACCTCAAGTTTTACCTAAGGGATGGGGTTCTCCTATGTATGAGGCAAACAGATGTAACCAAGTACTTGAAACTGTCAGCCTAGAGTCTTGAGTTGAGTTATAATTTTTAAAAGTAGAGCCAGCTCTGTGATAAAATTAGGTCTGTGCACCCGGATGCTTAAAGGGAACAGAGTAAAGATAGTATAGTTTGCAGGACTCAACACAAGTGAAACTGGCATATGGGGGATGTAAAGAAAATTAAATTTGGGAACTTAAAAAGTGTTCATAGATTTACAGTCTAGAGTTAGTGCATTGACTTCTATTTAAACGTTATTTAGACGTTTCAGTGTTCAGTTTTTGTCTTATGGGAGGCACATCTCATTTTCTTTAGGGTCAGCAGTCATGGAATGTTACTCAAGTGCCATACAAAAAAGGGAACACAGGCTACTCAATCTAAAATAATAGACAATGTGGCCCAGTCACAGGGACTACATAACCAAGATGAAATATCTGCAGCACTGTAAAAGCTAAACCCATGGGGCTGGCAATTCCAAGTAACTAAGACCAACAGGAAGTGACCCCAACTCCGTGGTGACACTCTGCTTTCCAATCGAAACATACTTATCAACAGGAAAGTTTAGAAAAGAGAAACTACAGAAAAGAAGTGAAGAGTCATTAATCAAGGCAACAAAGGGGAAAATGGTATGTGCACTTCAGGATAAACAGGGACATTGTAAGGTCAATGTAAATTCATGGCCATTTGAAATTATCATTGAAAGCTGTGTACACCCTCAGGCCCTGTAAGCCAACTCATATACTTTATTTCTCTATTCATGTACTCATCTAGAGAGAAGACTGGAACAAAATTAAAAAGATAAAACCTCAGCTGAACATTTACAATTGACATACACATATGCAATCACATAGGGTAAGGACAAAATAAGGTATCCTCAACTTTTAACATATACGGTTCAGGATTTCAAACTTTCTATTCGATTCTATCATTTTTGAACTTTCTCTTGTGGACATAATTCTTTTCTGAAGCTACTACATTTGCTGTTTTTAAAGACTTTTATTGAGACATGACATAATTTTTTTTTTTTTAATTTTACTTTAAGTTCTGGGATACATGTGCTGAACGTACAGGTTTGTTACATAGGTATACTTGTTCACTAATTTAAACCTGGGAAGTACCTGGCTTGTAGTAATTTCAGTTGTTTGTCATCTAGTTTACAAAGATGGAAACTATTTTTGTTTCTGTTGGGCGTGGATGGTTCAAACTGAAAATTCTGTATCATTACGTCTTCTCTGGAGAAAACATTTTAAAAAATTATATTGGTCTCCAAAGATAGTGCACCTAATAACACAATGCATGGGAAAATATCTTCCTTTCTCCTAACACTTCCAAGACAGAGGAAATAAGATCTCATTCCATGCCAGCACCAAAGGAAGCATGTTGTTTCATCTACAAGATTCTCATCCAAAAAGTTTTGTAAAGTATTTTTATCATTCTAGTAAAAACCAAACCAAACAAACAAAAAGCAATCTTTAGATATTTAAATCACCCTAAAATGTGATTGCATTAGTTCAATGAAAAGCTCTGGTGATGGGGTAGAACTGCTAGCATTTAATTCTCATCCCTAACTCCTCAGTTCTGTGACCTTAAAAAGGTTACCTAACATCACCATGCTTAATTTTTCATTCTCTGTAAACTGGGACAACACAAACCTCATAAAGTTGTGGTGAGTCTTTCAAAGCACATGTGTAAGTATTTTATGATAGTCCCTGTCTATATCTGGCACCAACCTTCCCGACACAAAGTGAAAGATGCTCCTTTCCCAGTTATCACTCTACCCAAGAGCTGGAAATTTTTGGCACAGGGAGTGTGGTAATGACTGCCACCCATATTCATTTTGAAAGTTTATAATCCTTTGCTTTTTTTTTTTTTTTTTTGAGACAGGATCTTGCTCTGTCACTCAGGCCTGAGGGCAATAGTGCGATAATCACAGCTCACTGCAGCCTTGACCTTTCATGCTCAAGCAATCCTCCCACCTCAGTCTTCCAGTAATCCCTGTAGCTGGGACTACAGGCGTGCACCACCACAGCCATTTAATTTTTTCAATTTTCAATTTTTTGTTGATACTGGGTCTCGCTACGTTGATCAGGCTGGTCTTCAATTCCTGCCCTCAAGTGATCCTCCTGCCTTAGCCCCTAAAAGTGCTGAGATTACAGGAATGTGACACAGTTTATATTCTTTATCTTCTCCCACTCATAATCACATCTCAAAATTCTAGTAGGTCTTATGGATGCACAGTCTGGGCAACAGCATTGAACCATGAATATTTGTTCAGCATACATTTTGTCTGGAGGTTTTATGCCTATCCCCTCAACCTTTCACTTTCCATTTTATCAGTCTTTTTATATCTGACTCATGTAAATGATGAAGCAGCCTGGGAAATATGTGGAAGGGGCATCCTCAGGTGCAAAAGTGCAACCTTGATCTACAACTATGATGCAATCTTAATGACTGAGAAGTAAAGGAAAAACTGAGAGACAGTGAACTCTTTTGCTGATATAGGAAATGGTCAATAGATTAAAGTAGGAATAAAAGGGTTAGCATAGGAAAGTACCATTTGCATTTCTGAGCAAGCACAAGAGAGTAGCCATATGATTCTTTCAAATGCCAAAAATGATAATCCCATGCTGGAACTTTATTCAGACACCTAGAATAAAAGGAAATTCTATAGGCGAATTTTAAAATACAGATAAGAGTTTCCCTTTTGCCTGATTAAATGAAATAGTTAAAATTTAAAGAATAAATAAAAATTTCACAGTGGAATCAGTCTCAGGATTATAAACGGAGAACCCCTAGAAACCGCTAAGAAGGGTAGAAAAAAATCTGAAAGAAGCAGCATTTAGAAATGTGTATTTCACCAGTTAGTATAACTTGACCATTTAAGTCAAAGGTAAGTATATAGTCAACACTCTCTTCTGGCTGAAAAGGAAAATGTCTGCTCCAAGTAAACTGCACACATAGAGATGGTGAGAGCCTATGGACTTTCAGTGATGGACACTGTCATAACAGTCAGCCTGGTCATTCATTATTTCCAACTGTTAAGCTCAGGGGCCATCAATTCATAGCCTTTTCATAGCGTTCAGGTTTATTGCTTCTGCTAGAGTCAGAAGGGGCAAAGTAATCTTTCTAATGTGTTCAATGGCTTTTGAGTGAAATTCTAGCTATGCAGCATAAAATCTAACAGAAGATTCAACAAGCTGATGGGCATAGGTTCTCAGGACACAGAGACTGCTGCATAGCATGGCGGCGAGCCCTATAACCCTCAGAACAAGTGTTCAGAGTACCTTTTTATATAGCGACTGGAAGCACAAGACAAATATTAGGTCAATAAGGAGGTTAATATAAATATGCAGAAGCAATGGAGTGGAGTGGTAACAGATGTCTGACATGCTGTTCTGTCAAGGGAAATTTGTGACTATGAAATGTCAATTATTAGTGGCCTAATAGTGGTAACATTGATGATTTGGATCACATTGTAGATGACGATAATTATGGAAGGGCATAATCTCTACATTGTGTATTTGGCTTTTACCATGTTGCTTCTCATTAAAAAAATGTTATTGAAGTTATTATGTTATTACTACTTTCTAGGACAAAATAAATGAATCTATTTTCTGTGAATGGCAGATGATCACTGAATTTATCATACACTTGGACAAAATAATAACACATACCAACTCAGTTAGTGCTCCTCGACAGATGATTTTTGCAATTCTCTTTGATTATGTATTTGCTACTTCTGACTAAATTATTAAAAATGTATAAACTATTACAAATGGAGAATTGAATTTGATATTTTCTACTTATAATTGGCCACTAAAAGGGAATTAGCAAAAATGTATTGAACAAATACTATTATATCAAACGTAACACGTTAGTTCATCTGAGGGTAGGATGGGGGAAAGATGGGCAATACACAAAAATGCATATCACACATTTTACAGTCTAGTTATAGACAGAATGCATATACATGGAAAGCCTGGTAAAATACTGACATCAGATATTCATTCAGCAGCACAAGAGAGGTCACGGAGCAATTCAGGATAATGTTTCTACAGGAAGAACTAAGATATGAAATGCCATGAGTGTAGGGTAGCAGAGAGGGCAATGTCCTGGACTGGACTGGAAACACTTCTCTGAAGACTGAGGCTGCTATGGACAGTAATGACAGATGAAACTGAGAGGAGAGGAAGAGCCTGGACAACATGAGCAAAAGCTCAGGCAAAGGAGTGCAGGATGTGCTTCCGAAGAGATATCGTATTAACAGATGACAAGGTCTCGAAGTGGGGTGTATAATATTTTTCAAGTCAAATTTAAGGCTGGTTAGGCTAGTAGTGGAGAATGGCTCAGCCCACCCTGAAAACTCAAATAACCAGAACTAAAAATTATAACAAAATATTAAGGGAAGAGTTCAAGGAAATAAATCCCTCAAATCAACAGTAGATATGTATTAGGATAGAATGAGCAAAACTATTCCTTTCCCACAATAACACAATTGCTATGAGATTACATGCAAAGCTTACGTCTTACCATTTTAGGCATTTGTAGTGTATTTGATTTATGAAAAACAATTCAAAAATTTTTATTGGCAGTGTCAAAAAATTATTTTCTTAAGATAAAATCTGGATGAGGATACAGCAGCCTGGACTGAGATGAAAGGAATTAGTGTACATCTGTCCCAATTACACTCATTGTCACTGCCAAGGAAACACACATATTTACACCTCAGCCCTGGCTGTGAAAAGGGGTGGCTGCCTTTCTAAGTACAGCCCTGCAGTTGGAAAGCACAGGGCTGCCAGGTTAAGGAAAATGGATACTTTGTTGTACTTTTTAATGGTGTAACACTTGTGTAATGCATTGTGTCATGGAATGGCTTTTATAAAAAAGGTAAAACCAGGAAAACTCTTTGGTGGCCTAGGTCACTGGACGTCATAATGTTGTTTGCTGTGATACTACTTTGGAGATTTATAGGACCTTTCCCTTCAAACTCTACAAAAACTTTCTCTTGGGCAATGTTTTTTTTAAATAATACCCTGTTTTGCTAGTATGTGTCTATGACACATATCCATATTTTACAATTCTCAACTCTGGCCATTGGCATAAAAATATTTATGTTTTTGCATTTAACTAGTAATTTTAGTTGTGTATTTGTTTTCTCTTAGAGAGCTTTCTCAAGGTCAGTTGGCTTCCTCCCTCATTTTCTCTGTACACGCTCAATTTTAAGGATAAATTATCTACCTTCTCACACTCTGTAATGGCTTCTCAATTGTTTATCCTTTGTGGAAATAAAAATCATGCTTTTCAGTTTTATGAAATTTCTAGAGTACACCAAGAAGAGCTCCTAATTCTGCTTATTTCAGTAAACAGAAAAAGATACTGTAGGTTTACCCTACTATTTTATGATCTTCTCAAGTTTCCTCAAAGAACTGCTTACTTTCCCACCTCTTACACTAAACTTATAGGGAATTTGAAAAATCTCTGCTTGGAAATTCCTTAATGTTCCAAATATAGGTCTCTACCCATAGATTTTAATTAATTACCAAAGATAACATAACTCATGCTGGAGGTCCAGTTGCTAATCCTCCTAGTCTGCTTTCATCTACAGACATGGACAATTCATCCATGGTAAAATTTAATTTTAACTATAATTACAAAAGTTTGAAATTAAATCTCACTAGTGCTATGCTCACATTAATATGAACAAAAAAACCCTTGATCTGGTTAGGATTAATGTGGGGGACAAAAGTAAGATTTCATTTTTAGCTTTCATAATTAATTTGGAAAAAATGTGATAAAGGATTTTTTTTCAGAGAGAGAGAGAGAGAAAGTTTCTGAGTTTCCAGGAAGATGTCTCAGCAGTCCCTCAAACCTTTTATGCCTTTAAAGAATCCTGTGTAAGATAATAGTAAATTATATCCCAAAGTGCTCCTCAAAGTGACTATAACGTGTAACAGCTACCAAACTTGAGGGCAAGTTGAAACTTGAACTTATAGTAAATTTCTTTCAAGCAATTAAAGAAAAAGCATATATGGTGCAGAATTCTGACTTTTTATATGCTATAGAATACGTAAGTCAATTATGTTAATAATCAGAATAATCATAAGGAATATAATGCACTGACACAAAAGAGGCACCACATATTCAATTATCTTATAATATTTAACGTTTCTTCATGTTACTAATATTCTCACTGGTATATGAACTTCAAGTTATTATGGTCCAGAAAATTATATGAAACTGACAAGCATATTAAAAACCAGACTTTCAGACATATTCAAAAAAATTGAAACACTTGTTTTTTTGGTTCCCATTTGTTCTACTTAATGACAATTGTGGTTTGTGGAATGAAATATTCTCAAGTTTCAAAAATTTTTGACTTATGCTACAAAAGGAGTAATTAATGGACAGAAAGATTTGTGATATGCTCTTACCACATAGCTCTGGGAGTATATGGAGAAGAGTGCCTTTTAGTAACCCTATTGTGAATTACTCCAATGGAAAATCATAATGAGTAATTGAGTATAAATGGTGTTCATTATTGAGTTAAGGGAGCAGAGATGTTGTATGGGAGTTGATCATTATTTAAAAAATGTACTTAACTACAACTTTCTTTTGTCTCAGGCATAGTGGTGATTGGAGTTTTTTTTTTTTTTTTTTTTTTTTTTTTTTTTTACTTATTGCTAGTGTTTGCCTATTGTCTTCGCTGTGCTGAGAGTTTATGGAGTAAACATAAAATACAATGGGGTGATACAAGGTTAGGATATGTTGAGGAAGGGGAAAAGAAAATACATTCAGTTCGATGGGTGCATACCGTGTGGTTTCAGTAACCACAAAAGGAGAACAGATAATATTTATTTATACAAAGACAAACTCCACTTTGATAGTCCATATGCTTCTTATGCTAATAAATATGTTTGTATTTTAAGAAATTTGAAGATTGATATTCCATTAGATCAGTAATCTATTTGGTGGTTGCATTGCTGGATAAATTTCAAATGGCCACAAAAAGAATAAGGAAATATTAACAAAAATTGGATTTGGGAGTAAAACATCATTACAAACAATGAAACCTAATGATAAAACAAATAAATGAAGCATGAACTTCTCTCATTGGCTGAAAACGCTGTTTCTATGCCATAAAGTGTTGAGAAATCCAAAGTGATCTACCGATGATTTTTATTTATCTCCTTAAAATGCACCATGTCTCATATTTAAAATGACCAGCAGTTACTGAACTTCACTTCTACATGTCGATGATCTATTAATTGGCACAGAAAGAAGGTTGTTGAAATTAATTACAGATGGAATGTAAACCCAAAGACAAAGAGATTACTGACAAAGTCCAAATGACTTTATTTGGTGGAACAAAACACACAGTAGACTTTCCCATGAACATTTGTTTGAATTTCATATAGTTTGTCTCTAAAAATGTGAAATTGATAGTTTTTTTTTTATCAGGATTATATCAGACTGAAAATGTGAGAGGGTAAATAATACAGATGAGACAACTTCTCTTAATAAGAGCCAATTCCAAAGTTTTTTTTTTGTTGTTGTTGTTGTTTTCAATCATTCTCTCCCCACCTTTGGACACTGATAAGTTCTGAACTCTTCAACGTCAGATTAAAATATAATAAATGTTTAATCAGTTTAAAGTTCAAATTACATTGGAGTCAAGGGGTTCAGATAAATGAACAATTAAAATAAGTCTTATTCAGTGTTGTCTAAAGGAAGAAGAAATCAGACATATTTTCTCCTGAATGACTTTAGACATTAACATTAGTTATTAGAAACTTTATTTCTAATCAAACTACTGGTGGGCCAACTCAAAGACACATTTTGTTAAGAGTAATTAGTGGTGTTCATCAATTAAGATAGTTACGTAACATATACGACTTTAGTGTTATGTGTTTGTCAAAACACCTGAGATAAAAAGCTGGCATATGTGCCAGTTTAATTATTTTGGAGAACTTTTGACTGTGTAGGTTATGAGATGAAATATTTCTGAATTAAGAAAAAAATGCATTTTCTGGGGAATTTAGGAGGCAATCTTAAAAATATTCACAAACAATGCAGAGTACACACCAAAATATACTTACAATTTGAACACTTTCACAAAATTCATGTCATGAGGTAATAACAAAAAGAAGCAGAAGTTACCTGTTACCTTAGAACCACATCAATAGATACCTCTTCCCTGACATCTACATCAGCTTCTTGGACAGTGAGGCACTCAGACATAATCCAGTCACTTCAGGTCACTTATGTTCTTTTCCAGACTCTTTAAATGACTTATCAAAACCACAAATTTTATTGTTGATTTTATAGTTTCCATTTGTTTAGCAGTAATTATTTTAATCCATTTTTGTACATGTATGAGAAAACATAGTGTATAGAAATGCATGCATTATGTGTAAAGCTTAAGAGTTTTGTTTTTTTTTTTCTTTCTTTCTTTTTCCTTTGTGTTTTTTGAGACAGAGTCTCACTCTGTTGCCAGGCTGGAGTGCAGTTGTGCGATCTCAGCTCACTGCAACCTCTGCCTCCCAGGTTCAAGCGATTCATCTGCCTCAGCCTCCCGAATAGCTGGGACTACAGGCATGTACCATCGCGCCCAGCTAATTTTTGTATTTTTAGTAGAGACGGGGTTTCATCATGTTGAATAGCATGATCTCAATCTCTTGACCTCGTGCTCTGCCTGCCTCAGCCTCTCAAAGTGCTGGGGTTACAGGCGTGAGCCACCACACCTGGCCAAGAGTTTGGTTTCTGATGTCATGTTGGCTGGGTTCAAATCCCCTGATCCAATAAGTGTTAGGTTTGTGACTTGGGTTAAATTTTTCAAACTTTCAACCCAGTTTCTCATCTGTGAGATGAACATAAGAATGATAATGTCTAACTCATATTGTGTTTCCTAGAGTAGTAACATTAAAGGATCTAAGAATGGCTAGCACATATCAGCCACAGAAAAGTGTACCATTATTAATTGAATTATTTTTAAATTTACTTACAGTAAAATAAACTCCTTTAGGGTGTACAGTACTATAATTTTTCACTGATGCATGAAGTCATACACCAACCAAATTAGCACATAGAATAGTTTTGTCACCTCTCAAAAGAAACCCTCAGGCTACATTTGCAGTCAAAATCTACCTTGATCCATGACCTCCGAAATCACTCATCTATTAGCCATTTCTACAGTTTTGCATTTTCTGGAATGCCATATAAATAGAATACAGTATCCTGACTTGATACTGGCTTTTATGATGTTGTATCACGCATTTAGGAATTGATATGCTTGCATACATCAAGTTTCTTTCCGTTTTTGTTTGTTTATTCCCTATTTCAGGGGTATCTGGGTTGTTTTCAGATTTTAGTTACTGAAAATAGTGACAGCTCCTTTTTTATTGATAATATGAATTTGAGTCTTTTTTTTGTCAGTTTCAATAGTAGTCTACATATTTTCCTGATATTTCCTAAGATAATACCATTTCTTGTATTGAATTTTTTGTATTTTGTTTTTACATCATTATTTTGTTCTTTTTTTTGGAGGGGGGAGTGTTTAATTTGCTTTTCTTTTTCCGGTTTCTCCAGATGGATCCTCCTATTTTTTATGTAAGACTTATAACATTTCGATATAAACATTTGCTACCATAAATGTCTCTCTTAAAGCTGTTTTAGCTTCATTTGATATACTGTAATTAAAAATATTTTTAATTTGTATTTGAGACATAATCTTATAACCCCCATTATACATGTGTGCTGTTTAATGTTAACATAGTTGAGGATTTTCCAGATATATTTTGGTTAATCTGATTTCTATATTGATGCTGATATTATCATAGAACATATTATATTTGGTTTTAATTCTACTATTTTTTAAAAGTTTGTTATATGGCTAAGAATATGGTCCATTTTAATGACTAGTCAATGAATACTTGAAAGAATATTGTGTGTGTGTTTTTTTACATTTTTCTGCAGTGGCTAACTGGCATGTTCTATAAATGTCAATTAAGCTCTCATTCAGAGACTAGAAAACTTTTTATTAAGCAGTAAATATTTTAGACTTTGCAGACCAAGGTGCAAAATTGAGGACATTATGTAGATACTTATCAAACCATTTAAAATGCAACTATTAAAAGTATGAAAACCATTCTTATCTCATAGACCATACCAAAAAAGTGGTGGTCTGGATTTGATTGATAAACCATAGTTTGCCAGCTTCAGTTCTAATTAGTTTATGGTATTGTGTTGGGGTCCGTGTGTTTCCTAAACAAAGGAATGAACACACAAGACAAGACAAACATGGTGGCCGCCCAGAACGACACGCTCAGCTTTATTTTATACAGTCATTTGTGGAATGTTACCAAGTCACAAGACACATTGTTGTTTTTCTGACCTTTCCCTGACTTTCTGGATTTTCAAGATGTTTACACATAAACAAGCCCCCAGGGTCTGCTGTTTGCAGCTGGCTCCTATCGGGAAGCCCCGCTTCGTTTGCAAGAGCAGGACTTACCGGGAACGTCTCGTTTGCGAGCACATAGTCCTCTACAGTATTGTTATAATTTTTTATATCCTTGCAAATATTCTCTACTTGTTCTATCAAATATACAAACAAGAGTGTTTAAACCTGTGAACTTATCTATTTCCCATATTAATTTTATCTGTTTGTAATATTTCTTATATTTTAGAGCTCTCTATGTACAAATACTTTTAAGAGAATTGTAGTTGGAATTTGTTGAGCTTCTTGCCTATCTATCGAGATATCTGTCTATGAACATATGCCTTTTGCCAAGTTTGGGATGCTTTCAACCAGTTTCATCAAATACACTTTGTGCAAAAACACTTTTCTCCACTATTTCAGGAAATCCAATTTCAAACTGGTAAATATCTAATTTTTTTTTTTTTTATTATACTTTAAGTTCTAGGGTACATGTGCATAACGTTTATATCATGTATAACTCCCCAATGCAATCCCTCCCTCCTCCCCCCTCCCCATGATAGGCCCCAGTGTGTGATGTTCCCCTTCCCGAGTCCAAGTGATCTCATTGTTCAGTTCCCACCTATGAGTGAGAACATGCGGTGTTTGGTTTTCTCTTCTTGTGATAGTTTGCTAAGAATGATGGTTTCCAGCTGCATCCATGTCCCTACAAAGGACGCAAACTCATCCTTTTTGATGGCTGCATAGTATTCCATGGTGTATATGTGCCACATTTTCTTAATCCAGTCTGTCACAGATGGACATTTGGGTTGATTCCAAGTCTTTGCTATTGTGAATAGTGCCGCAATAAACATACGTGTGCATGTGTCTTTGTAGTAGAGTAATTTATAATCCTTTGGGTATATACCCAGTAGTGGGATGGCTGGGTCATATGGTACTTCTAGTTCTAGATCCTTGAGGAATCGCCATACTGTTTTCCATAATGGTTGAACTAGTTTACAATCCCACCAACAGTGTAAAAGTGTTCCTATTTCTCCACATCCTCTCCAACATCTATTGTTTCCTGACTTCTTAATGATTGCCATTCTAACTGGTGTGAGATGGTATCTCATTGTGGTTTTGATTTGCATTTCTCTGATGGCGAGTGATGACGAGCATTTTTTCATGTGTCTGTTGGCTGTATGGATGTCTTCTTTTGAGAAATGTCTGTTCATATCCTTTCCCACTTTTTGATGGGGTTGTTTGTTTTTTTCTTGTATATTTGTTTGAGTTCTTTGTAGATTCTGGATATTAGCCCTTTGTCAGATGAGTAGGTTGCAAAAATTTTCTCCCATTCTGTAGGTTGCCTGTTCACTCTGATGGTAGTTTCTTTAGCTGTGCAAAAGCTCTTTAGTTTAATTAGATCCCATGTGTCAATTTTGGCTTTTGCTGCCGTTGCTTTTGGTGTTTTAGACATGAAGTCCTTGCCCATGCCTATGTCCTGAATGGTACTACCTAGATTTTCTTCTAGGGTTTTTATGGTATTAGGTCTAACATTTAAGTCTCTAATCCATCTTGAATTAATTTTCGTATAAGGGGTAAGGAAAGGATCCAGTTTCAGCTTTCTACTTATGGCTAGCCAATTTTCCCAGCACCATTTATTAAATAGGGAATCCTTTCCCCATTTCTTGTTTCTCTCAGGTTTGTCAAAGATCAGATGGCTGTAGATGTGTGGTATTATTTCTGAGGACTCTGTTCTGTTCCATTGGTCTATATCTCTGTTGTGGTACCAGTACCATGCTGTTTTGGTTACTGTAGCCTTGTAGTATAGTTTGAAGTCAGGTAGTGTGACGCCTCCAGCTTTGTCCTTTTGACCTAGGATTGTCTTGGCAATGCGGGCTCTTTTTTGGTTCCATATGAACTTTAAAGCCGTTTTTTCCAATTCTGTGAAGAAAGTCATTGGTAGCTTGATGGGGATGGCATTGAATCTATAAATAACCTTGGGCAGTATGGCCATTTTCACGATATTGATTCTTCCAATCCATGAGTATGGTATGTTCTTCCATTTGTTTGTGTCCTCTTTGATTTCACTGAGCAGTGGTTTGTAGTTCTCCTTGAAGAGGTCCTTTACATCCCTTGTAAGCTGGATTCCTAGGTATTTTATTCTCTTTGAAGCAATTGTGAATGGAAGTTCATTCCTGATCTGGCTCTCTGCTTGTCTGTTACTGGTGTATAAGAATGCTTGTGATTTTTGCACATTAATTTTGTATCCTGAGACTTTGCTGAAGTTGCTTATCAGCTTAAGGAGATTTTGGGCTGAGACGATGGGGTTTTCTAAATATACAATCATGTCATCTGCAAACAGGGACAATTTGACTTCTTCTTTTCCTAACTGGATACCCTTGATTTCTTTCTCTTGCCTGATTGCCCTAGCCAGAACTTCCAACACTATGTTGAACAGGAGTGGTGAGAGAGGGCATCCCTGTCTTGTGCCAGTTTTCAAAGGGAATTTTTCCAGTTTTTGCCCATTCAGTATGATATTAGCTGTGGGTTTGTTGTAAATAGCTCTTATTATTTTGAGGTACGTTCCATCAATACCGAATTTATTGAGCGTTTTTAGCATAAAGAGCTGTTGAATTTTGTCAAAAGCCTTTTCTGTATCTATTGAGATAATCATGTGGTTCTTGTCTTTGGTCCTGTTTATATGCTGGATTACGTTTATTGATTTGCGAATGTTGAACCAGGCTTGCATCCCAGGGATGAAGCCCACTTGATCATGGTGGATAAGCTTTTTGATGTGCTGCTGAATCCGGTTTGCCAGTATTTTATTGAGAATTTTTGCATCGATGTTCATCAGAGATATTGGTCTAAAATTCTCTTTTTTGTTGTGTCTCTGCCAGGCTTTGGTATCAGGATGATGTTGGCCTCATAAAAGAGTTAGGGAGGATTCCCTCTTTTTCTATAGATTGGAATAGTTTCAGAAGGAATGGTACCAGCTCCTCCTTGTACCTCTCGTAGAATTCAGCTGTGAATCCATCTGGTCCTGGACTTTTTTTCGTGGGTAGGCTATTAATTGTTGCCTCAATTTCAGAGCCTGTTATTGGTCTATTCAGGGATTCAACTTCTTCCTGGTTCAGTCTTGGGAGAGTGTAAGTGTCCAATAAATTATCCATTTCTTCTAGATTTTCTACTTGATTTGCGTAGAGGCATTTATAGTATTCTCTGATGGTTGTTTGTATTTCTGTGGGGTCGGTGGTGATATCCCCTTTATCATTTTTTATTGCGTCTATTTGATTCCTCTCTCTTTTCTTCTTTATTAGTCTTGCTAGCGGTCTGTCAATTTTGTTGATCTTTTCAAAAACCAACTCCTGGATTCATTGATTTTTTGGAGGGTTTTTTGTGACTCTATCTCCTTCAGTTCTGCTCTGATCTTAGTTATTTCTTGCCTTCTGCTAGCTTTTGAATGTGTTTGCTCTTGCCTCCCTAGTTCTTTTAATTGTGATGTTAAAGTGTCAATTTTAGATCTTTCCTGCTTTCTCTTGTGGGCATTTAGTGCTATAAATTTCCCTCTACACACTGCTTTAAATGTGTCCCAGAGATTCTGGTATGTTGTATCTTTGTTCTCATTGGTTTCAAAGAACATCTTTATTCTGCTTTCATTTCGTTATGTACCCAGTAGTCATTCAGGAGCAGGTTGTTCAGTTTCCATGTAGTATTTGAGTGTTTTGATTGAGTTTCTTAGTCCTGAGTTCTAGTTTGATTGCACTGTGGTCTGAGAGACAGTTTGTTATAATTTCTGTTCTTGTACATTTGCTGAGGAGTGCTTTACTTCCAATTATGTGGTCAATTTTGGAATAAGTGCGATGTGGTGCTGAGAAGAATGTATATTCTGTTGATTTGGGGTGGAGAGTTCTATAGATGTCTATTAGGTCCGCTTGGTGCAGAGATGAGTTCAATTCCTGGATATCCTTGTTAACTTTCTGTCTCGTTGATCTGTCTAATGTTGACAGTGGAGTGTTGAAATCTCCCATTATTATTGTATGGGAGTCTAAGTCGCTTTGTAGGTCTCCAAGGACTTGCTTTATGAATCTGGGTGCTCCTGTATTGGGTGCATATATATTTAGGAGAGTTAGCTCTTCCTGTTGAATTGATCCCTTTACCATTATGTAATGGCCTTCTTTGTCTCTTTTGATCTTTGATGGTTTAAAGTCTGTTTTATCAGAGACTAGGATTGCAACCCCTGCTTTTTTTTGTTCTCCATTTGCTTGGTAGATCTTCCTCCATCCCTTTATTTTGAGCCTATGTATGTCTCTGCATGTGAGATGGGTCTCCTGAATACAGCAGACTGATGGGTCTTGACTCTTGATCCAGTTTGCCAGTCTGTGTCTTTTATTGGAGCATTTAGTCCATTTACATTTAAGGTTAATATTGTTATGTGTGAACTTGATCCTGTCATTATGATATTAACTGGTTATTTTGCTCATTAGTTGATGCAGTTTCTTCCTAGCCTCGATGGTCTTTACATTTTGGCATGTTTTTGCAATGGCTGGTACCGGTTGTTCCTTTCCATGTTTAGTGCTTCCTTCAGGGTCTCTTGTAAGGCAGGCCTGGTGGTGACAAAATCTCTAAGCATTTGCTTATCGGTAAAGGATTTTATTTCTCCTTCACTGATGAAACTTAGTTTGGCTGGATATGAAATTCTGGGTTGAAAATTCTTTTCTTTAAGAAAGTTGAATATTGGCCCCCACTCTCTTCTGGCTTGTAGAGTTTCTGCCGAGAGATCTGCTGTTAGTCTGATGGGCTTCCCTTTGTGGGTAACCCGAGCTTTCTCTCTGGCTGCCCTTAAGATTTTTTCCTTCATTTCAACTTTGGTGAATCTGGCAATTATGTGTCTTGGAGTTGCTCTTCTGGAGGAGTATCTTTGTGGCGTTCTCTGTATTTCCTGAATTTGAATGTTGCCTGCCCTACTAGGTTGGGGAAGTTATCCTGGATGATATCCTGAAGAGTGTTTTCCAACTTGGTTCCATTTTCCCCCTCACTTTCAGGCACCCCAATCAGACGTAGATTTGGTCTTTTTACATAATCCCATACTTCTTGCAGGCTTTGTTCATTTCTTTTTCTTCTTTTTTCTTTTGGTTTCTCTTCTCGCTTCATTTCATTCATTTGATCCTCAATCGCTGATACTCTTTCTTCCAGTTGATCGAGTCGGTTACTGAAGCTTGTGCATTTGTCACCTATTTCTCGTGTCATGGTTTTCATCTCTGTCATTTTGTTTATGATCTTCTCTGCATTAATTAGTCTAGCTGTTAATTCTTCCACTCTTTTTTCAAGATTTTTAGTTTCTTTGCGCTGGGTACATAATTCCTCCTTTAGCTCTGAGAAGTTTGTTGGGCTGAAGCCTTCTTCTCTCATCTCGTCAAAGTCATTCTCTGACCAGCTTTGATCCGTTGCTGGCGATGGGCTGTGCTCCTTTGCAGGGGGAGATGCGCTCTTATTTTTTGAATTTCCAGCTTTTCTGCCCTGCTTCTTCCCCATCTTTGTGGTTTTATCTGTCTCTGGTCTTTGATGACGGTGACGTACTGATGGGGTTTTGGTGTAGGTGTCCTTCCTGTTTGATAGTTTTCCGTCTGACAGTCAGAAGGACTGTCTGTTGGTCTGTTGGAGATTGCTTGAGGTCCACTCCAGACCCTGTTTGCCTGGGTATCAGCAGCAGAGGTTGCCGAAGATAGAATATTGCTGAACAGCGAGTGTACCTGTCTGATTCTGCCTTTGGAAGTTTCCTCTCAGGGATGACTCCACCCTGTGAGGTGTGGGGTGTCAGACTGCCCCTAGTGGGGGATGTCTCCCAGCTAGGCTACTCAGGGGTCAGGGACCCACCTGAGCAGGCAGTCTGTCCATTCTCGGATCTCAACCTCTGCGTTGGGAGATCCACGGCTCTCCCCAAAGCTGTCAGACAGAGTCGTTTGCCTCTGCACCGGCCCCCGCTGCTTTCCCTATTGGACCTCAGCTGTGGGCTGTCCCCAGAGGTGGAGTCTACAGAGACAGGCAGGTTTCCTTGAGCTGCTGTGAGCTCCACCCAGTTCGAGCTTCCCAGCGGCTTTGTTTACCTACTTAAGCCTCAGCAATGGCGAGCGCCCCTCCCCCAGCCTCGCTGCTACCTTGTGGATAGATCGCCGCAGACTGCTGTGTTAGCAGTGACGGAGGCTCCGTGGGTGTGGGACCCTCCCGGCCAGGTGTGGGATATATTCTCCTGGTGTGCCTGTTTCCTTAAAGCGCAGTATTGGGGTGGGAGTTACCCGATTTTCCAGGTGTTATGTGTCTCAGTTCCCCTGGCTAGGAAAACGGATTTCCTTCCCCCTTGCGCTTCCAGGTGAGGCGATGCCTCGCCCTGCTTCAGCTCACGCTGGTCAGGCTGCAGCAGCTGACCAGCACCGATTGTCCGGCACTCCCTAGAGAGATGACCCCAGTACCTCAGTTGAAAATGCAGAAATCACCAGTCTTCTGTGTCACTCGCGCTGGGAGTTGGAGACTGGAGCTGTTCCTATTCGGCCATCTTCAACAATATCCCCATCCTTCTCCCAAATATCTAAATATTATTCCACTGGTTTCTAAGGCTGTGTTCACTTTATTTTCTGTATTTTTTTCATTATGTTGTTCAGATTAGATAATTTCTATTGTTTGATTTTACTGTTTTTTCCTCTGTCATATCTGTTCTGCTATTCAGGCCTTTCAATTATTTATTATTTATTTTTAAAGTTTTCTTTATTTTTAATTGACAGATAATAATTATGTATATATTAATGAGGCATACAAAATGTGATGCTTCAATCAAATGAAAAAATCATATTTTTACCATATTCATCAATTCAAATACTTGCCATTTCTTTATTATGAGAACATTTAAAATCCATTTTTTAGCTATTTTGAAATACACAATACATTATTAGTAACTATAGTAACCATGCTGTGCAATCAATCAGCGGAACCTATTTCTCCTATTCAACTGAAACTTTGAACCTTTTGAAAAACATTACCCTTTTCCCCTCCACTCCTCCATCCCACCACACCCCAGCCTCTGGTAACCACCACTCTATTTTCTATTTCTATTAGTTCACTTTTTAGATTTCACATATAAGTAAGATTACACAGTATTTTTTTTTCTCTGTGCCTGGCTTATTTCACCAAGTGTTACATACTCTGGATTCATCCGTGTTATCACAAATGACAGAATTTCCTGATTTTTACAAGCTAAATAGTATTCCAACATGTAATTTTATTTTACACATTGGAAAATGAGCAAATTTCTCTGTCTTAAAATTTTCATTTGCTTCTATTTTATGGTTTCTCTTTCCCCAACTTCCTGTTCATTTGAATTGCTCATTTTTATTTCATAAAACATGATTATAGTAACTTCTTCAAAGTCTTTGGTAATTTCAACATCTGGTTCATCTCAGGATTGTCATCTATTGATTGTCTATCTCTTGATTGTTGGTAATATTTTCCTGGTTCTTGATAGTTTGAGTTACTTTGTATTGTATCCTGGACATATGGAAAACCATGTTGTGAGAAACTGGGTCTTCTTAAAATCCAGTGGATGCTATTGATTTTTGTTTATTAGTTTTAGCAGACAATCAACTTATGTACAGAATACAAGTCAGACTGCCTTTTGTAGGTGGTGAATCTAAAGTAAATTCAATTTTTAAAGTGCCTACTGTATTTTTTGCATCTGCCTCTCATCAGAGCAACTCAGAGGATGAGCTAGAACTTAGGCACAGGTTTAATATAGCAGCTCACTTTCCAAATCTTCTGCTATGCTTTCAGGGTATGTTCTGCACATGGACAGCTTAGGGTAAGCTTACAACTTGTATTGGTTCATATATTAATTTAGGTCTCTTCAGCTCACTCCTCTCTCGGATCTCTCCTACACACTCCAGTATCTATGAACTGGTTTGTTGTGGTTCGTGTAGACAAAATCATGATATTCTTTCAGTGTTTTAGCCTCTCAAGCTGATGTGCAGTTTCATGTAACTGGACCTACCTTTTGGGGCAAGCAAAGGAAGACAATATAGAGAAAAAATTGGAAATCTTCTACATGCTTTGTACAAGGGGACTCCATTCTCCATTTCTGAATCTAGAATGATGGCTTTTTTTTTCTTATGTCATTAGGTACTTGTGCCACTGCTACACTGCTGCATTACAGTTCTATGACAAGACTGGATTTGGTGTGGGACTGAGAAGGTTAAAAACAAACAAACAAACAACAGGGTAAAAAAATGAATTCTCTTTATCCTCTTCAGCTCATAGGGGGCTTTTCTATCCCCCCAGTCTGCTAGCCAGAAAGAGATTACTAAGAGATTTTGATTTATTTGTCTTGCAGTGGGGAGCTAAAGAAGAAAAAGAAGAAGAAGAAAAAGAAAACTACATGAAACCAAACTTGACCATATTGGTTTTTCCTTAAGTTTTCATGTCTCTCCCAGTTTTACTGTTGTCATCTACTTTTCATATTCTTCAGGTGGTTGCCTTTTGTGTTTTGTCAGTTTTTAAGCAGTAATCAACCTTAATGTGCTTCCTTCAAGTGGAATTTTCACCTCCTCTCTTTTTAAATTCTGAGACAATATGCACACACACACTGAGAAGTACTAAAAAAAAGAATGAGTACTTTGTATTTCTTCATAGCAAATGTTCTAATTTACCTAGTGGTAAAAATTACAGTTTTTTTTTTTGTTAGCATCAGATAAGTTTGGGCATTTGGGAACAGAGCTCACATTTATGAATAAGTGGTCTCAGTGATAAATGAGAATTGCTATTTCTAGAGAAAGTTATTTCTTTCTTCAGAATCTTCATTTCCTTAAGATCCTTTATAGAACTGCAATGACAAATGATCACATTTGATTAATTATACTGTGATACCTGATTAAATAATATTTAATGTTAATGTTGTATCAGATCTGTAATTAGTTTTTATCCCAAAAAGATAAACTGGTCAAATCATTCACAAGTGGTCATGCAATGTTGCCAAAGGACATTACAAGGAAATATCTTTTCATGGATTTAAAAATAATCTGATACCCTCTAATTAAAAAAAGATATGCATGTCACAATTGAAATTTATTATTATTAAATGGTACTGAAAAGACATTGAACCTATTTAAGCCTATGTTTTGAATATTTTTTATTAACAGTTATTTCTATAAGTGTCTCACAATGTATTATTTAACATTTAAAATTAAAATTAAAATTAGTGAGATTCCAAACACCCAAGACATTAAAAATCAACTCTTGTGCCACGGAGTAATTGGGGCTAAGATAAAAGTTACAGTCCACAAAAGGCTAAATATTGATCTGTTCAGTTTGCATCCATTATTGCTGATCTTTCAGGATTTAAATATCGATTGTGCACTGCAGTTACGATAAGCTAGAGCAAAGGCTCATCCATATTGCAATGTTGGGCAAAAGAAAAAGAATTTTAACCTCAATAAGTCTATGGCCTAGTTAGAAAATGCCATCTTCCTTCTAAATCTTTAGCCTGCCTATGAAAAAATTAATAATTTATTGAAACATATTTTATGACAGGGCTTTCCCTTCTGTCTCTCTGGCATGATTCCAGTGTACACTATGAAGTAACAGTTGGAAAATGACCTCCACTTCTTCAAATGTGTTGTTTCTTTAGTTTGCTTAATATTAATCATTTGTTTGAAAAAAATAATACTAGAGATGCTTCTCAGAATGGCTAAACTTTCAGGTTCATTGTGGCTCTTTGCCAGAGTTTAATATGACATCAGAGTGATGTTACTTTGGCTGTGCCAGCCATACTAGAATTATAATGCATTGCTCCGATGATATATTAAACATTGACTTGGAACCCGAATACATAATTGTTAATGACAAAGGGAAGCATGATTTAATATCTCCTACGACGCCCTCCTCTTCAGCTGCCCCCACTCCCTGAGTTGCTTAGGGCCGTGCCTTCTCAATGCATTGCCATTATTTCAAATAGTACATAGCACACATTCGTAATTACCTACCAAAAGTTCCTTGTTGGAAATATATATAATACAGCATTCCAAGGATTTTCCCATCATTTTATGTTTTAATAAAGCAAAGTTAAAGTCTCAATTTTAGCCCTGTTTCCCAATAAAGAGTAGAATTGCTAGTTACACATTAAATACCTGATTGTTGATAGATCAAAAAAGCATAAAAAATGCCTTGAAATGTCTTACACTGAATCTCATTTGTTTTCAATCTGTCCAGAAACCATATTTATAAACTCTCAGCCAACTTTTCAAAGGAAAAATATCCTTCACAGTTTTACCAACCTAGCAGAATCAACTTCTGCCATATTGTCTCATTGACATTTATTTCTTATAATAATCAGCAAAAAAAGTGTTATTGTGAAGAAAATCACAAGGCAATAAGTTCATGATGCCCTTGAGTCACTAATTTATATTTGTCTTTCTCTGTTTCCTGGAGATATTTTTCATTTAGTTTCTCTCTCAAGTCTCATCTTAGCTGTCAGATATTTTCCTAAAAACCCTAGGATGTGATTTCAGAAGTGTCTTAAATTTATTACCTTGAGAAGAATCTATAGACAGTGATTTCCAGTTTATCTTTATTTTTGTGTTTCTAACATCTGACATTATTTGGCCTTGTGAGTTTCAAGAAAAGATATAGCTCACAGTTAAATGACAATTTCCTATACTCTGCCTTTTTCAAGTTTCAAATAATTAGATATTTTAAAAGCAGTTGCTATTAAAAAAGTAAAAAGTTTTCAGCTTCAGCTCTTTCTTCACATTTTTTGTTAGGAATAATAGACAAATTTGGGGGCCAAAAACTCTATCGAATTTCTTCATAAACTATTCACAGCAAAGAAAGATTTTAGACAATTGTTTTGTCCTACAATTAGCAAAATATATTGTAGGATCACACCTGTTCAGTTCTTAGACCAGCATCCATCTTGACTTATGATATACATTTTTGAATAAATAAAAGTTTCTCCACAATTTTATATCTATGATATTAACATTTTATTTGGGAAATGGGGAGCATTCTGTGGAGTGCTTCCATTTTCATTTCCATTTCTCTAGCAATTATAAATTTGCTGGAAATAAAACTAATAGCATGCAGATTTAGTTACTGATGCTTTTTAAGGTAGCTCTTTCTAACGTATAGTCTTAGACTAAGGTTCAGTATACTGAAAGAGAAGTTAGGGGATAGTGAGGAATGGCAAGAAAACATTTTGAATATGTTATATTTGGATGTCACAATTGCATTCTAATAATAGAGTTGGGCTGATAGAAGGAAAAAAATGTTTCATGAAAATACTTTAGATTGGCATGTTTTGCAGTTCTCAGGAATAATTTTATTTAAATTATTTTCCCTGTCATATGTAGCCAGAATGGTCTATGGACTGTTACAGCACAGGAAAGTGACAGTGTTTACCCTCTTGCTGTATAGCTACTGACAGAGAGATTCAGAGTCATAGAGGATACACTTTGTATAGTTACTTTTATTAATCAGTATACATGGCACATAGTAAAATCATCTTCCATTTTCTGGGTAAGAATGTCTACTGTCCCATTAGCTCAATCACGTTTTTCAAATAACTATTACTAAGAATGTCTCAAAATTCTATTTGCCAGAATTCATTGAACTACATTCATGTTTCTCAAGCTGTATGGGATACCGTAATATTTACATAGGGTAGTTGTGAAAATTTTTGAGTCTAGATCCTTGGGGACAGATATGTTGAATCAGATTATCCAGAAAATTTTATTCTGTTTTTGGTCTGTCACATTCCTGGAACAGTATACATGTACTGATCATTTAAGGAAGGATTCTTTATGATCTATCTGCTCCAACACAAGTAGGTATTGTAATCCCAGCATCAATAAATTGATATTATTTTTCCAGAAATGTCTTTTCTAAACCATGTTGGATAGACCCGTACACATGTTGAGAATCATCTGGTTTCACACACTAAGGCATGCAAGATATTGTTGCTTTTTTAGCTGAGTTTGGATGAATTTGTAATAGTTTACTCAGTTTGGACTAAAACTCCATTTTAGCAGTATATGAATATACAATTGTAAACTTGGTAACTTGATTTTTTTTAAAGCAGAATTGTACCATCTCTGAAAAACTGACAAAGAATGAAAGAACGAGCTAATTAGGTCTGAATTCATTATCAGCCTTATGACCTTGAGCAAGATACTGATTTTCTGCCTATTTAAGTTTCATGAATAATAAAATGGGATGATAGTACCTATCTCATAGTACTATCATGAGAATAAAATCACATAATCAGCATGAAGTATTTATCAGAGTGCTTACAATATACAAAATCAATGAATGATATTTGTTATTGCAATTGTTGTAACTATTTTTAAATATATACTTCTTTTTTAAATTATACTTTAAGTTCTAGGGTACATCTGCACAATGTGCAGGTTTGTTACATATGCATACATGTGCCATGTTGGTGTGCTGCACCCATTAATTCATCATTTACATTAGGTATTTCTCCTAATGCTATCCCTCCCCCATCCCCCCACCCCACGACAGGCCCCAGTGTGTGATGTTCCCCGCCCTGTGTCCAAGTGTTCTCATTGTTCAATTCCCACCTATGAGTGAGAACATGAAGTGTTTGGTTTTCTGTCCTTGCAATAGTTTGCTCAGAGTAATGGTTTCCATCTTCATCCATGTCCCTACAAAGGACATGAACTCATCCTTTTTTATGGCTGCATAGTATTTCATCATGTATATATGACACATTTTCTTAATCCAGTCTATCATTAATGGACATTTGGGTTGGTTCCAAGTCTTTGCTATTGTGAATAGTGCCGCATTTGAACTCTTGCCCAGGCTCTTTAGCATTAGAGGGAGACCACCATTGTTCTCTGTGCATCCCTCATGTACACTCTGTTCTTCTTGATCCATGTGACTGAATGGAATCTCCATCCTTTACCAGCTGTTGAAATCCAACAACCCTTGGCCCAAGCTCCTAGAAACTTTTCTGGTCTACAGAAGCATCTCTGATTTCAATTATCAAGATCTGTTCTACTCAAAGTTTGGTGTACTCATCAGTGAAAAGCCAGCCACTGAGATCTTGCAGAAATGCAGAATCTCAGACTCCATATTAGATTTATGGAACCTGCATTTCAACAGGTTTCCCAGGTGATTTTTATGCACATTCAATTTTGGGAAGTGCTGACCTGAAACACTTTGAGCAGTGGTCATCAGTTTAAGCTGTGCACTAGAATTACTTGTGATCCTCTAATAAATGACTCCTGTCTTCCATTTCCAGATACTCTAATTCCATTGGCTCAGCTTTTATCCCATAAATTTTGTTTTCCAAATTCCTGATGAGCTCAATATATAGCCACGTTTGAGAACTCCCAACTTGGAGCCCAAATAGCACCATTATATACGATGTGTCTCCTCCAATTTTTTACAGAATCCAATCAACTTCAAGTGTGATATAGATAGATATGTACACACATATACATACACACACACACAAACATGCACACACACACATACACACAAACATATGATTTCTCAGAAGAAGTGATAAAGTGAAAATATCCATACTAACTTTAAAAACAGCTGTAATTTTTCTTGCTACCGCTGTCCAGGTATAGATACTTATAGCAGGAAGGAAATATATAAAAGTTATCATAGCTTGCTAAGTTCCAAAATTCTATGAAATTGAGATTTATTATCTTCACACTTTTGGTAAGAAAACTGAAACTTTAGGATGATTAAGTAACTTGTGCAAGGTTATACATCTCATAAGCAGCAGCATCAATATATTGACCTCAGTCAACTCCTATGCCATTTGCATTCGTACATTAACAGACAAATAACGATACAGAGCAATAGTGAAATCATTACTCTCAATTCCTCTGTTGATCTAATTATTGAATCTAACTCCTTTTCATTCTCACTCTAACTGCCAGATTCTACATCTTTTGTGTGAATTTTTGCAATAATTTCCTAGTTGCTCTTTCTGAGTCGTTTCTCAGTTCTTCATTTCATATTGTGGCCAAAGACAGCCCTGCAAATCATGAATTGCATCATGTCCCTTTCTGTTCTACCCACATGATGGGACCTTCCAGTATTACAGCTCACCATAATTTGACACCTACCTGATGCCATTGACTATTCCCTTTTCTCAATTTGTGATGTATTTCCTCATCTAAAATGCCTGATGTTCTTCTTGTTATTCCTGAAGGTTCACGTTAACTAACCTCTAAAGCCTGTTAAAATATGGTCTGTGCTTCTAAAATCATTGTAAATATTTAAACTATGAAAACTATTGCAAAACTTTTTTCCATTCACTGTCATGTTATATTATTTTAAATATTTGCTAGTGTGTGGTAAATGCCAGGATGCACTTTTGGAGAAATGGTCTTTTGTGGCCTGGAGACAATTAGAAAATCCTTTGTCAGGAGTGATCCATTCTTTAAACACATTTTATATCCAAGACTCATTGTGGGACCCAAAGTAATGTTTTCTGCCCAGACTTAAACATGCTTTAAATAAATTTTATTTATTTTTTTTTTTTGAGACGGAGTCTCGCTCTGTCGCCCAGGCTGGAGTGCAGTGGCCGGATCTCAGCTCACTGCAAGCTCCGCCTCCCGGGTTCACGCCATTCTCCTGCCTCAGCCTCCCGAGTAGCTGGGACTACAGGCGCCCACCACCTCGCCCGGCTAGTTTTTTTGTATTTTTTTTTAGTAGATACTGGGTTTCACCGTGTTAGTCAGGATGGTCTCGATCTCCTGACCTCGTGATCCGCCCGTCTCGGCCTCCCAGCTTTAAATAAATTTTAAAGAGGTGTAGTGAGGCAAGGAATTAGCAAAGTTTGTATTCCAAGACTTTTCTCCTATAATGAATTTTTGACATCTGCAACACTGTTCTTATGCACTAACAGATCTAGGCTGTATTGTACTTCTGGGTTAGCCATAGATGGGACCCCCTCCACTTTGTCTACCATTATATATTAGAGGAGAAATAAAGGAAAATATCGGACAGAAAATAAAATTAAAGGATATCAGGGACTGGCCTTGTGCAAACTGACAATGGCGTGTCACATGTTTAACCCTACAGGGAATTTGGATAAAAAGTAAAAATATAGACATTATATCTGACCGTCATTTCTTACATGGAAAGGAAGTGGCTTCAATTCCTACTGAAGGGTCTCGTTAACCATACGTCCTCCCTTTTTGCGTAGACACGATATCCTATTATGTTTCATAATCCCACACCTAGCATACTCCTTTGTATATTCTTGATGTTCAACAAATACAGATTTAATAAATGAATATTTATTATCTTAAAATATATCTAGACTATTTTGAAGAAACAAGAATGTTTTACAATTACCATATATGAAGATTTTTTTCACCATCTCAAAATGCATCCCATTATATAACCACCACATATTAAATATGACTTTTAATAAATCAAGAGAATACTACCATGTGTATCACTATTAGATTCACATTTAGAAATAAAGTCATTTATTAATTATTCAAACACAACTACTTAAACCATGTTAATTCCCCAAAACAGTTAATTTTGCATTTATGTATACAAAAAAATACATAACCATAAACACAGAAATTTTACCACACTCATTTGACTGAATTAATTGATTAACCTGAACATAGTGATTCAGTCATTTGATTGAGCCAAATACTACCTTACAGAACTTTAATCCATTGGCTAACATATCCCATTTATCTCAACGTCACATATACTTCTGGTTTGCATTTAACACAATTTGGCTGCATTTATTTGAGTGATTAAAGTAACTAAATAAGTTCTAAGACAGGTCTTAGAATTGTACAGCATGGATGTTGATAATACATTTTCAAAAGCCAGGAATATTTTTGGCACTATCTTAGAAAATAATTTCAAGACCTGATACAAATTTGCTTGCAAGCCTTCCTTTTTATTTTTCAGTATATTTTAGTGAGGGACTCCTGTGAGAAATTAGCGAGGCCTCTAACACAGAATTTAAATTCTTACTGGCCAATGGAATTCTGCAATTCCATTAACACAAACGCCTACCTAACCAAGATTTATATTGCCAGAAACTCTTGTTTGATTTATAATCTGCTAATCCTTTTATCCTCCATTTATATGCAATATAACTTGACGTAAGTGCAAGAATGCCTCTGCTAATAGAATTCACGAATAGTGGACCAAGACATTTTTTTAGATCACAAAGCCTACATGAAAAGAGGCAGAAAGGGAAAGGCTGAGCCTGGCTATGATGGGATGATGGGATCTGGCTTTAGCATAGTCTCATAAATGAAACTCATGTGAAAACTACTGATTTTAGAACAGTAGATTGGCATAAAGTTCTCTTGAGATGGGTCTGCTCCCTCAAATCAGCCCACAAAACTATTTTACCAGTGCTTGAGAAACAAGAGAGTTCAGATACTTGTAATTTCTGTTACTGTTTGTATTAAAAAGTTATGTGGACTTAAGAAGTATATGTGTATGGAGGGAAGCAAAGAAAGTGGAGTCAAGAGGGAGAGAAAATCCTAAACATAATTTCTGGGATATAAGGAAAACTGGATATAAATGAATAATCACCAAGTCCACTTTATCTATAACTTGTCGTCTTTTAATCAGACACCAACCAAAACAAACAAAAATAATAATAGTAAACTAAGTGTCCAAGGTTTCTACCAGTTGCAACCTTCTCTGTACTATTCAGCCTCCACTTTCTTTTTTTTTTTTTGAGACGGAGTCTCGCTCTGTCGCCCAGGCTGGAGTGCAGTGACCGGATCTCAGCTCACTGCAAGCTCCGCCTCCCGGGTTTATGCCATTCTCCCGCCTCAGCCTCCCGAGTAGCTGGGACTATAGGCGCCCGCCACCTCGCCCGGCTAATTTTTTTGTATTTTTTAGTAGAGACGGGGTTTCACCAGGTTAGCCAGGATGGTCTCGATCTCCTGACCTTGTGATCCGCCCGTCTCGGCCTCCCAAAGTGCTGGGATTACAGGCTTGAGCCACCGCGCCCGGCCTCAGCCTCCACTTTCTTTCCCCCACCATTATATTCTATTTGTTTACTATACTTTGAACTGGGTTTGAGAAATAATTTCCATCACTGTTTGCCACTCAATAATGAAATGTTGTTTTTGTCTCTTACCATTCATCCAAATGCTGATTTTGAACAGGCATTATTTCATTTTCATGATTTCTCTGTACACATTGCAAAATTCTTATTTAAAAACCTCTTAGATATGTAAAAAGTGTATTATCCCACAGCCAAGCATGATATATGCATGGAAAAATCTAGTAGAATGGTGTTTGGCATTTTGGGGGAGCATAGTGAGATATTGAGTGATTTGGGGGTGTTTGCCTTGGTACCTTATGTGTTTTTTAAATTTTCTACTTGAATACATGTTGTTACAGAGTTTCAAAAATTCAAAAGCATTCTTGTTAAGAAATAAACTTTGAAAGTGCCTAGATTACTTGAACAAGAATATGGTGGAGCATAATGATCAAGTCATAGGAAGGCAGTGCTTTACTTAAGAGGTCATCTGAAATAGTTTGCTATTCAAAGTGTTTCAACCCTCTTTGAATTTTCTGTGATTTAATACCACTCTCTTATCTACAATATGTCTTTGATATGTTTGTCATGTGATATTTTAATTGACCTTAAAGTACACTTAACCCCAGTTTATTAAGTATTGTGATGATATGGCATCACAATACTTAATAAACTGGGGTTAAGTGTACTTTAAGGTCAATTTAACCACCTAAATAATATTAAAATAAATTGCACAAGTAAAGCAGGATAAAAAAATTGTTTACCTCTAAGTTTAATGGTTTCAGACATAGGACAGTAAATGTGAATACTTAATTCTACTAAATTAATCTTTAAATTATATTTTAATGATTTGAGAGGCAGAAAAAAAAATGGGATAGATATCAAGGGAGGCAGAAATGGAAAGGCAGAAGTAGAGTTGGATGAAGAGAAAGGAAGAAAGAGAGAAAGATATAATAGTAATATTCAGCAAGATCCTACTCCCAGGCTGAAATCTTGACACATTGTTCCCTTAGTTTATGAGAATATGAGTCAGCTTCAAAATATCTCTGTGTCTTCAAAAGAAAGATGACTATCTATAGTATCCCACACCATGAACACTCTGCCTCACAGTTTGAGCAGAATACAAAGCTTGGCATCATAAAAGTTGTACAACTAACTCTTCCTCTATTAAAATGCATATATTTATTACTAATTATTATTAAATTTCTTAATTTTAGAGTATTAGGGGGCAATGTAGAAATTTTGTTGACTCATTAGAAAAACCTAATGTGATATTCTAAACAATGCAACACTGTATTAAAAGTCTGTATTTATAGCATTAATTTTAAGTCCCCATTTGAACTGTTATATTAGAGAAGAATACAAAAAAAGGCAAATCTCAAAGTTAAGCTGGGAGCTTTGCCTATTTAGTTTTCCGATTTGCTGAACACACAAATAAGCTCATACCACCCCGCAAATTAACTTGACCCCTTCTTTCTTTTTTATTTATTTCCCTCTCTTTGGCCCTCTTTCCATTTTTTTTTTCTCTCTCCTCCATATTCCTTCTTGAAAAATGTCCTTCCACCCCAGTGCTGTACAAATAGAACTTTGCATGTTTCTATGTCAGTTCTGAATTCCATTCATTTATTCCCAGAGATGAGTAAAGACAAATTATTAAATTCACTTCTAAAGCAATTAACGTTTTCAGAATCTTCATGTGTTATAGCAGTTCATGATTCAGTCAAAATGAATCAAATAAAATCTTGGCTATGTTTTATATTCTTCTTCCCTGTATCTTGCAATCTAGTTGTACTGAAATAAAATTAGGAAGTTGCTTGGAATTAATTTAAGCATTATACTGCATTATACTAAAAGTAATCATATGTGTAGTGCATTACTGTAATGCATTATTTCTTATTTTCTAGATAATGATTACATCTGTGATACAATAAAATAATACCGTAACTACGTTCAATTTTTCAGCAAAATACACTTAATTCTGGTAATGATTTAAAAATCGGTGCATTACAATGTCTATAAGATTGTACTATTATGAACAAGAAGAATGCAGTATTTATAGCTTTTTTTATATCTCTGTATGAAAAAAGTCAGCTACTAATTGCAAGTATTATATCAACTTGAATTGCAATAGGCAAAGTAAGGAGCAGGGGAAAAATCTGGCATTCCAATATCAGCTTAAATCCTTGTTAGAATGTTTTTTAAGCAGTGTGCATGTGTGTGTAGGTGTATATGTGCTTAAGTACAAAATTAATGCTGAATAGAAAATATTGTGTTCCATGTGTAATGAAAAATAATATAAAATAGTTTATAAAACATTTTCTTGGAAAACTCATTTTTTAAAATTAGTAACAATAGATTATCTCCAGAGGCAGAGAAATGAATTAATGTATCTCTAAATATCATTTCAGGTTGTTTAATCTGTGAAAAAATTTAAAACTAATTTGGTAGAAGTTGAAGAATTCAAAATAAACAGATTTAATTACCCTTAAAAAAACTTACAATTTGTTGGGAAAGTTAATTCTTTGATACTCAGTTTTTTCCTTAGAGTGAGGGCAGCATTTCTCAATGTTATTGCGTAGATACAATGATATAATAAAAGTTAAACCAACTAGCATAAATAAGTATGCTTTCTCTCTTCCTTTCTTGCTCTCTTTTTTTCAGATATGTTTGTCCTTATTTTTAGGGATTTTATATGTGTGAGGATAATTATTTTCCTATACTTCTTAAAATAGGAATATTAATAAAACTGCCCTTGATTTTATTGAAGTATCTCTTCATTTTAAGAAACTATTGAAGCCTTGTAATAAAAGAACATCAATTAAATATATTATATCTAAAGTTTGTGTTTAGCTTGCTGGATTTTCTCTTTTTTGAGATAAGTAAAATAAACCACATGATGAAAATATTTTTTCTTCCCTTTTTATTGATAAATCCCGTGTCTAGAAAATACCTCAGACATATTTTGCACCCAACAAGCATTTGTGGAATTGAAAATATAATCAAGCTTGATTTGCAACACATTCTTCTCAGTCTGCTTTAATTGAATATAGTTGTGGCTTGACTTGGTTTTATTAAAAATGGACAATTAAATATTTTGAATAATTGAAAATTAGTTTTATGATTTACAAAAAGGAGAAAATGATGCATATAATAGGAAGTCAATAAATGGTTTGGGGAAATAAAAATATTTGAATCAGCCTACTCATTTTTAGAAATAAATTAGGAACCCAAAGTTCATTCCAATTATTTGGAAAAAAGAATATTAGTTTACTACCATGGCTGACATGAAAATAAAACTTACATAACGTTAACAAATATACTCATTGTCCTAAGGAATTATTTTTGATGGCAGTATGCAAAATTGAGTGTCCTGTTAAGTCCTGTTATTCAAAATTGGTAGGAAAGAACTGTGGAATCTGAGTTCATTTAAATATTCCATCTATTGGAATTTACAAGAGTAATTGAAATTTATGATATATGCTACTGTGCTTTTATTCATTAGCTCATTTTCTTAAAACAATTTTCTTTTACTTTTGATCTTTCATAAAAATAAAAGCTTTGTAGAAGAAGAGGAAGACAAGGGCTACCATCTGGAGAGCAGAAAGTTTTGGGAAGCCATCAAAGGCAAAGAACATAAGAATCCAGGAAGGTCTTGAACTATTACCCTTTACTTTAGCTTTTAATCATGGAAATATTTGCTAGGAAAAGAGACTCTGTCTACAACGGCAACCATTTTTATACTCAGAAATTTGCCATGTAAAATAATTGAATGTCAGATGAAGAACTGCCTGTCATATTTTGCTATTAAAATAATATATTTTTATGCATAACCTGACCTGCCTTTGTGAGTTACTGTAGCCTGTGGTCTCTCTGCAAGATTTCCCAATGGAATTTTAATAATATTCCGATGTTTGCCATCTTAAGCAGTGCAGGCTGTTAAACTCAATTGTGAAAAAAAAAAAAAAAAAATCAGGTATAAAACCAGATAATCTGTATCCCTTTGGAATCAAAAGTCATTTTGCCAAAATATTTTAACACGCAAAATTGCTTCTTGAGAGATGTTTGCCATGATAAAATGACAGAAAACTACATTTCCATTATAATTATAACTGACTCGTGGTGCTAAGTTTTTATAATTTAAAGGTATTCTCAACTCTGACAGCCCTTCCATGTTGAATTATGCATCTCAGGCTCTTAAATAGTTCTGCTGGCACAAGACAGCTGAGATGAAGTTGTCTTTCTAAAATAATTGCTCCATGGAGCATCCATTATACCTTCAGAAAAAATGTATTACTTGACTTCTACAAATTATAGACTAGCCTATAATGGGTATTTTTGACAGCTATTAGCTTTAAAAAAATCTGAACAGTAAAAAGAGTATTGATATCACAATGGTGTACCGTGCATGTTAATACCAACCTTCTCTGTACTTTCCTCCTAAAGCATGATGTAATCGTTAATTATAATAATATTGATGTAACTGTACTCATGTTAAAAATATAGTATTGGCAAAGTATGTCATTTTCTCACCTGTGAGATAAAAAGCATTAAATGAGTATTTACAGTAAATTTTGAAGACACTGTCCAAGCTTAAAGGATAAAAAGTGAATTCATTTTTGGCAATATTTTTCTTAATCGTGAGATTATTAAGTGTGTTTTTAAAACATAAATGAGACAATAATCGATGAATAATAAAGGTAATAATTTTATTCCTCAGATTCTTCTTCAAAATGTTGAACACTGCTAAAAACATAATTTATCAATAAATTTAAAAATGTTTTCTATTTCTCATCAAGAATTTTATGCATCATTTAGCTCTTAAACCAGTTATAATCTTTTTAATAAAAACACTTGAAAACATCCGTGCAGGAACATTGCATCCCACAGAACAACAATAATCCAGTTATTAAAATCCAATTATTAAAATGGAAAAGATATTGATAGTCAGAAATAAAAGTAAATGGTCATTTTCTTTACTGTTTCCATTTGTACCAATTAATTGCAGTTCTGTGAAATAGAATATTTGTGGTTAAATTAGGAAAATTCTATGCAAATTTAAAGTTTTCTATGATAAACAAATATGAGGTAAATATCTTCCTAGTATATTGCATTGTCAGGACTTTTTTTTTTTTTTTAATGTGACTACAGAGAAAGAAATGGCTTAATTTCCTATGTCTGCCCTGAATAAACAGTTCACAGACCCAGACACATATGGATGCATACCTCCTACCTGAAAAATAAAATGTTACAATATATCATTAAGTTAACATTAATTAACATATCAATCAATGGTGTAACCACTGCCTAGTATGTGCTACTTTGTCAAGTACTGATCAGACAGTTCTTACTCACAACTATTCCTTATTAACCATATCCTAGAGGTTCATTCTTCCACATGTGGCCAGAGCCAAAATTACCCAGATGCATGGTCTTTACAAATTCCCTTGGATTTAAATTCATCCTCCACTCTCAGGCTAACAGTAGAGAGACAATTCCTGGGCTAAGTCCCTGCACTCCTTTTCTTTTGTGTTAGGGGTTTGGTTAGATGATGAGGACCGGTGGGAAGTTAGAGGGAAACATGATACAGTTTTAGTGCATCTTTCCAATTCTCACTTCTTACTTTTATGTCTCTTATTCAAATGAAGTTAGAAGACTATAAAACTAGTTTAAGAGAGAAATATTTAGAAATAAATATTTAGAAATAAATATGTTCATTGTCTTAAAAGAACAAGAGTAGAAGGGAAGAAAATAGAAAGAAACAGGTGACAGAGACTTTATAATACTTCACTTATGCGTTAGTCACACCCTTTATACTGGGTCCAATGGGTACAATCCAAACTGGAGAAAAATGCCCTAGTGTTGGGATTAATAGTTTATGTTAAGGTTACCACAATGGTTTATGACAATCTAAGTTGAAAAAAAAATCTCTTTTGTATATCCCGTGCAGCTGATATTATAATATTAAACATTAACACAATTCTAAGAAATTTTGATAACATGAGACTTTGATTTTTTAAATATTTATTGCAGTCACAAATTATTAAATTATGAACTAAAATTATTTATCTATTTACACAGTTGAGGCATTATAGATGGAGTTATCAAACAAATATCTCCCCAAAGCAAAACCACTTATAGTAATGTAAGGATGATTTTTATTTCAAGGGACTTAAATAATGTATTTCTACATCCTTAAAACTCATTGAAAATTGGGTTCATGGGTTTTTTTAATTGGAAAGACTACCAAGTGGTGAATACTATCTGCCAGGAAGAACCTGTATCTGTAATATTCTTTCAAAAACCCATGTCATTCCTGTGTTTACCATGAATAAAATTCAACATGTACATTATCTGTTTGTGTGGTATTTGTATATAGTGTGAAAATTATACACAAAATCACCTGTGAAAATGCAATGGAATTTTGCATAATTTTAGTTACTGCTTTTGATTTTTTCTATAGCCTTCACATTTTACACAATACAAATAAGTTTTTATTTACTTTATGTAAGCAATACAAAAATCTCTTCTTGTTGCAAAGTTTTTCAACAAACATACAGCATAAAATGTCAAAGTATTTTTTCTTGATGTCTTGACCTTTCCTATCCCCTTTCAGCTCTCGAACCCTAATAACCCAATGTTTTCCCAGATGCAACTGATGTTGTTAGTGAGAACTGTCCAGACCTTTATTTTCCTCTAATTTTCTTGTATACTATGTATGGGAAGGCTGCAGGTTACCTAGCTGTTATTCGATGTCTCAGAATAGAGAAACAAAATCTCCCCCACAGCTTCCTTTCAGAAAGGGGTGTGATGTCCTTCTGGCCAATAAATATAAGCAGAAGTCATTATGTTAGGGTTGGGAGAAACTTCTTAAAATGGGACACACTTAGTGGGCCTGCTCTCCTTTACACAAGTCTTTCCTTTTTCCTACCTAGAGCTCTGTAAAGATGCTTGGGGCCTGAAGTGAAGGGTGGGGCGGCAGCAGCTTGTTTTGTAAACACAATGCCAAGGGCCACACTGAAAAAGCCCAAAAACGAAACAAAACAAAACAAAAACAACGTGTAAAAAGGTGGAGTGCTGCTGATATTATTCTGACTCTGGATACTTTATCTCTGCATTTCTTTCTATACAACAGAGTAGTAAGCTCCTATTTGCTTAAGCAGGTGCTACTTATGTTCCCTGTTTCGAGAAGTTGATCTGAGTTACTAGTTGATAGTATCTAAGTATATTAACTATAGCCATGTTTCTTATCTTACATGGTATCATAAAACAGTTACTAGATTTCAAATTGCTTTTATTTACTTATAACATTTTAGGGATATTTTCATTTTAATACATACAGATCATCAGCTTTTGTGATTACTATATTGTATTAGTGAAATCATTAACTTGTTCATAGATGTTTGGGTGGCATCTAATATTTGGTTATTTATATCAATGGACAAATCTGTATGTGCGTACATGCATGCGTACTTATGAAGGCAGATGCATAGAAGTGTAGTTTCTAGGTTGAATAATATGTTTATCTTGATTTTGGTAGCTGTTGTAGAGAATCTTAGCTAGCTTTTTCTCCCACCAGATTGAGTGTCTTTCCCTCTGCCTTGGATATTATCACGGACATGTATGTTTTCCAATGTTATGGAAGAGTATGAAAGAAATGCCATTGTTTTTGCTTGCATTATCTTATTACTGAGTTTTTAAATGTTCATTTATCATCATGTGTATTTCTTACTAAGTACATTGCTACCTTAACCATTTAAAAATACATCTATTAGGCCACCTTATCTTTGTTGTATTTAAGAAACTCCTTATGTAAGTAGGCTACTGGTCTTTCATTTGTGGCAATTATGTTTGCCTAATCCCTCTGTAAAGGAGAAAATCATTGCATCTTTGGTTGGAAATGCTAAAATCGTTTAGTAATTTATTGATACCACTGTGTTTTGCTTCTTGGATTTCACATATTCCTCTTTTCCATATATATATTCTCACCTTTCTACAGTCCATCCTAATTAATTATTTCAGAGATATTAATTCAGAAGGAGATAATCTTATTGTATTCTTTATGTAAATGACTTTATTTTGTTTTTCCTTTTAAATTGTACTTTAATTAGGCCTGAGTCCTTACTTTTAAAATCATGGTTCCACAAGAACTTGCCTTATTTATTTATTTACTTATTTTTGAGATGGAGTCTCACTCTGTCACCGAGCCTGGAGTGCAGTGGCACGATCTCGGTTCACTGCAACCTCCACCTACTGAGTTCACGCCATTCTCCTGCCTCAGCCTCCCGAGTAGCTGGGGCTATAAGCGTCCGCCACCACACCTGGCTAACTTTTTATATTTTCAGCAGAGGCAGGGTATCACCAAGTTAGCCAGGATGATCTCGATCTCCTGATCTTGTGATCTGCTGCCTCGGCCTCTCAGAGTGCTGGGATTACAGGCATGAGCCACTGTGCCCGGCCGCCTTATTTTAAGATTTAAAATGCTGGTTCTTATCCAGCAGTTACCTAATAAGATGTCTGACCCTTATTTCTATTTTTCCATCTCCTAGCATATGCTTTTAAATTCAGCCTGACCAATACTTAAGGAACCTTTTCAATACAAAGGTTTAGGTTGTCTAGTAAGTGCATTCTTCTATTGAGATTTTCTTGAAATTTTTGTTTTCTACTAACTCCCTTGCTTTCTGAATGTTCTGTCTTCATAGCAGCCTGTTCTTATTTGAAAAGAAATGTCCCCTCAAACATTCTAAAGATGCCAGCTATTATTTTGCTTTTAATTATTGCCTACTTTATTTTGCATATATCTACTCTTCTATATTCTCATTTTGATCCTTTCTTTCAAGAGATTTGTTTCCAACATATTTGTAGTTATGAATGATGAAGTCAATTAATTATCATGAGTAGTGGTGTTGATTTCTTCAGGAGTTCATCAAAGTGTTTCCAAAATAGACTGTTGTAAAAACAAGGTCAACAAGTGCCTTATAAAGAGAGCAGTGAGGTGTTGTATGTTTTGTATTATGCTGTTTAGATGTGAAGATAGCCACCAATTTCTGTCCTTCCCTAGATTCTAAAGTGAGGATGGCTTGATTTGGCTCTTGGAAATTAGCGTTAATCTCCTTCATAGAGCTTTCTTTTGTTTGTTTTTCTTTAGACCTATTATGAAATATGTAACTATCCAAGCTTCTCTCTCACTCATGCAAGTGATCACCTGGGAAGCAATATACACTTTCCACACAGGTCTCAGGATCAGTGCATCTGTGGGTGATTTCTTTTGCAGATAATGAGCTAGGGATTGGAGAAGCAGTGCTGCTTTTCTGAATACAGAACTGAAAGTGATTCATCTATTCCCAGGCCCATCTTTTTCTATGTATGTGTTGATTTCACATGTTTAGTTTCTCTGGATATATTCTATCCTTCCCCAAAGTTTTTCAATATGTACTATATCAAGATCTGTAATTTCTCTCTGTTCTTTCTACAGGATCCCTTTTAATTTTCTGTCTTTTATAGCTCATCATAATATTTAGGAGAGTCTTTGGCACACCACTTGTTTCCCTAGACTGTTAATGATATTTACAAAACAAAAAACAAAAAAACACACATGCCTTCTGCTGATAATCTCAAGACATTTGAGAAGCAGGAGTCATGAGTGGTGTATTAGTCTGTTTTCATGCTGCTGATAGACACACCCAAGATTGGGCAATTTACAAAAAAGAGATTTATAATGGACTTACAGTTCCACATGGTTGAGAAAGCCTCACAATCATGGTGGAAAGCAAGAATGAGTATGTCACATCTTTACATAGATGGTGGCAGGCAAAGAGAGAGAACTTGTGAAGTGGAACTTTTCTTTATAAAACCACTAGATCTCATGAGACTTATTCACTATCATGAGAACAGCATGGGAAAGACTTGTCCCTGTGATTCAGTTACCTCCCATGGGGTCCCTCCCACAGCACGTGGGAATTCAAGATGAGATTTGGATGGGGACACAGTCAAACCATATCATTCCACCTCTGGCCACTCCCAAATCTCATGTCCTCACATTTCAAAACCAATCATGCCTTCCCAACAGTCCCCCAAAGTCTTAAGTCATTTCAGCATTAACTCAAAAGTTCACAGTCTAATGTCTCATCTGAGACAAGGCAAATCCCTTCTGCCTATGAACCTGAAAATCAAAAGCAAGTTAGTTACTTCCTAGATACAGTGGGGTTATAGGCATTGGGTAAATACAGCCAATCCAAATGGGTGAAATTGGCCAAAACAAAGGTGCCACCAGCCCCATGCAGCTCCAAAATCCAGTGGGGCAGTCAAATCTTAAAGTTCCAAAATGATCTCCTTTGACTCCATGTCTCGTATCTGGGTCATGCTGATGCAAGAGGTGGGTTCCCATGGTCTTGTGCAGCCCTGCCCCTGTGGCTTTTCAGGGCACAGCCTCCCTCCTGGCTGCCTTGATGAGCTGGTATTGAGTGTCTGCTGCTTTTCCAGGCACATGGCACAAGCTGTCAGTGGATCTACCATTCTGGGGTCTGGAGGACGGTGGCCTCTTCTCATAGCTCCAGTAGGCAGTGTCCCAGGAGGGGCTCTGTGTGAGGGCTCCAACCCCACATTTCTGTTCTGCACTGCCCTAGCAGAGGTTCTCCATGAGGACCCACCCCTGCAGCAAACTTCTGCCTGGACATCCAGGTATTTCCATACATCTTCTGAAATCTAGGTGAAGGTTCCCAAACTTCAATTCTTGATCTCTGTGCACCCACAGACTCAACACCACATGGAAGCTGCCAAAGCTTGGGATTGGCACTGTCGGAAGCCACAGCCTGAACTATATCTTTTATTCTTTTAGTCATGGCTGGAGTAGCTGAGATGCAGGGCACCAAGTCTCTAGGCTGCACTCAGCAAGGGGGCCCTGGGTCTGGCGCAGGAAACCATTTCGTTTCCTCCTAGGCCTCCAGGTCTGTGATGGGAGAGGCCTCTGACATACCCTGGAGACATTTTCCCCATTGTCCTGGGGGTTAACGTTCAGCTCCTCATTACTTATGCAAATTTCTGCAACTACCTCAAATTTCTCCTCAAAAAAGTGGCATTTTCTTTTCTATCACATTGACAGGCTGCAAATTTCTGAACTTTTATGCTCTGCTCCCTTTATAAAACGGAATGCCTTTAACAGCACCCAAGTCATATCTTGAACACTTTGCTGCTTAAAAATTTCCTCCGCCAGATATCCTAAACCATCTCTCTCAAGTTCAAAGTTCCACACATCTCTAGGGCAGGAGCAAAATGCCACCAATATCTTTGCTAAAACCTAACAAGGATCACCTTTGCTCCAGTTCTCAACAAGTTCCTCATCTCCATTTGAGACCACTTCAGCCTGGACTTCATTGTTCATATTACCATCAGCATTTTTTTCAAAGCCATTTAACAAGTCTCTAGGAAATTCCAAACTTTCCTACATTGTCCTGTCTTCTTCTGAGCCCTCCAAACTGTTTCAACCTCTGCCTGTTACCTAGTTCCAAAGTTTCTTCCACATTTTCAGGTATCTTTTCAGCAGCACCCCACTCTGCTGGTACCAATTTACTGTTTTAGTCTATTTTCATACTACTGATAAAGACATACCCAAGACTGGGCAATTTACAAAAGGAAGAGGCTTATAATGGACTTACAGTTCTACATGACTGGGGAAGTCTCACAATCATGGTGGAAGACAAGAAGGAGTAAGCCTCGTGTTATATGAATGGTGGCAGGCAAATAGAGAGAACTTGTGCAGGGGAACCCCACTTTATACAACCACCAGATCTCGTGAGACTTATTTACTATCTTCAGAACAGCATGGGAAAGACTTGCCCCCATGATTCAGTTACCTCCCACAGGGTCCCTTCCATAACACATGAAAATTCAAGATGAGATTTGCGGGGGGCACAGCCAAACCATATCAGGTGGAGTGGAAGTAGATGTTCTTCACTTTTCATAATTTTAACCAAGTCATTTTCAAGTTGTACTTATTTATTCTCAGAAAAAAATGGCATATGGTTGTTTTTTATGTGCCTGCAAACAATAAGATTAAAGTATTGACTCTACCTGCATATGGGAAAAAGCTAAGGAAGATATTATAATCTTTGTGTTTGTATTTTTTCATGTTTTCAGTATAAGCATATATTGGTTTTATAATACAATAATAATTAAAATAAGTTCTATAGAACTGCATTAAACTATAGTATGACAAGTTTAATCTTTGTGAAGTGTAAATGACAAACTAGTATATAACTATTTTATGTGCCAGGTACTCCTCTAAGTAAGTACTTTATGTATACTAAGTTACTCAATCCTCACAGAAACTCTTGGACATGGATACTATTATGGCTCCCTTTTTATAGAATTGAGAACTGAGGCACAGATAGGTTAAAGAACTTTGCCCAAGGGTACATGGCCAACATGAGCAGGAAGTGGATTTCAAATCAAGTAGTTTTGCTCAATTCACTAATGAAATGTGTGTGTTTTGCCCAGACTGGGGATAAGGGAAGAGACAGTAAGAAAAGGTTCAGGAGACAAAGAATAATTAGATGTAGTCTAAGGATTGCTACTTTATTTTAGTGCACCAGAATCTGAATAAAAATTAGAAGTAGTTTTTCCTCTGGATTGCAAGACACTGTATGTGACATATATTCATGTTGTAACACTGTCAGAAATTTAAAACCAATAATTTTAATGAAATTCTTCTGAAAACATTAATAAGATTTCCTTGTGTGGTGGGTTTAATGGAATATGGCAAAAACCACTGGACACTAAGACATCTCATGGTTACTAACTTTTATTGTTAGAAAATAATTTCTTTAAATTTTCTTTCCATCTTCAAATGTTCTAGATAAATTTTCAAAAATGTATATACATGAGAGAAGAACCGTTTGAATGAACATTTTAATGGCATATTCAAGCTGACTTCTAACTAAAAACTCATGGCTGAGAAACTGTGACACCAAATAAACAACAGAGGAAAAGACTGAAATGCCAACATTAGTAAAGAAGATGAGAGGAGACATCAAATTTATTCACTATCTTCTCAGTGAAGCTGGCCTGGAGACATATCATTATACACAAGACTTGAAATAATCACTCAATTTTACAATCCATACATTAAAGAAACTTGAGTTAAATAAGGGAAATATATTGAGATTATAGCTCAGAGTGGTAGAATCTTTTCAGAATTCTTACAAATTATTTAATAGAAAACTTCTCATCTGACAGATAGACTTATAGCATGGGACTTGGAGAGGGGCAGATAGGTAACTTAAGTGACCCCAAGTGTAGATATTGTCCTATGGAACATCATAGTACGTGCAGAACACTATGGTATCTCAAGTTACCAAACTCATTAATAAATACTTCTTTGTTTAAAGTGGTTCCTATGGCCTTTGTTCATTCAATCAAAAACGTGTTTTATTATTTTGAATCCTGACATTGAGAAAGCTACTTAATTTCTCTAAACAAAGTTTTCTTATTCATAAAATATAAAAATTTTAATGATATGTACTCCTAAGATTGTTAAAAGTATGAAGTAACTCAATATTTGCTATGTGCTTAGAAAAATGCTGGCACACTGTTATTGCTGCATGTGTTTGAACAATACTCACAGGAACACATTCATTTTCTGGCATCCTATTAACTTCACCATTGTCTTAATATATTTGCCTTCTCATTCCATTTTGCTGTAATAAATGAGAATCTCTCTCTTTTTTTTTTTTTTTTTTGTCAAATTGCTGAGTTAATTTTCAAGTTTCTTGAGCAAACCAAGAATCTAAATTCTTGCATGTTGTTGACCTTCATTATAGGATATTAATATTGAGATTTCCTTTGTGTAAATGGCTTGGTGTATATTGTGAGTAAACTAAAATAGATGTTTGAGAAAAACAAATTTAAAGTTATCACAAGTTATCAAAATGATCTCTAAAATCTCCATGGGATTATTACAATAAATTTAAAACAAATCATTCCATGACTGGGTGTAGTGACTCACACCTGTAATCCCAGCACTTTGGGAGGCCCATGTGGATGGATCACTTAAGTCCAGGAGTTTGAGAGCAGCCTGGGCAACATGGCAAGATCCCATGTCTACAAAAAGAAAAGAAGAAAAAAAAAATCAGCTGGGCATGGTGACATGCACCTTTAGTCTCAGCTACTTGGGAGGCTGAGGTGGGAGGATCACTTGAGCCCGGGAGGTGGAGGCTGCAATGAGCCATAATCACACCGCTGCTCTCCAGGGTGACAGAGTGAGATCCTGTCAAAAAAAAAAAAAAATTCAATAACATGCATAATAATACCTAAATCATTTATAAATGGATATGCTGTTATGTATTTTTATCATTATAAAAACAGCACAATTCTATTATGTAGATTTTTAGAAATAAAGAGAAGCATAGAAAACATAAGTTCCCCTCACCTACAAACATTGTTAAATTTTGATTAAACCTTACTAATGGTTTTTAATTAGTCTTATTTTTTAACAAAATTAGAAATACATTGAGTTCATTGTCTTGTAATTGGATTTGTTCATTTTACACTATAATACCTGTTTTGTTTTTAAACTCTTCTGATTGTAAGGTTGATATATATATATATGTTGAAAAGGTTAAAAAAATGCAGCAATATAAATGAAGAAATACATTTAATCCTTTCCTCAGGGAGCATTTTTATTTTAGATTTCTGTAAATTTATATGAAATATTTCCTTTACATATACAACTATATAGATGATATAATATAATTATACATACTGTTAGTGTGGTGTTTTTACTTTGTAATATATCTTGGCCATCTTTCCAAATCAGTACATTGAGGTCTGTTTCATTTCTTTTAAAAGCTGCATTTTATTATAGGAATATACCACATTCATTAAGTTACTACTTTATTGCTGGACATTTGGGCTGTTTCCAGTTTTTTTTTTTTTTTCACTTTTATTGCATTTATTTTATGCTGAATGCATTCCCGTGCCATAAGTTTTTGTTCCTTCATTTTCTTCCAAGATATCTTTTTCTTCTGTGCAACTTTCTCTTCTGGTTTAGGAACAATTTGTTTCTTTTCAGTAAAGATCATCTCAATGCGGTAAGGAGCGCTTCTTTACCTATGAGTTAATCTGACCATCAGCTCTGTAAGTCCAAAGGCATATCTCAGGTGCTTCGTTCACTTGAATATGCTCGATGACCAGATAATCTGCATGTAAACCCTTAAGTTCAGCATAACTCTTTGCATATTTAAGCATGTACAGCAAAAATTCAAGCCACCGATCCTGTATCCAGCTCCACTGTTTGGCCTCGGCACATTTACCAACTCCACCATTGCAATGTTGGAATGGTACACGCTGCTTCTGTAAAGTGACATCCTTCAGGTCACGTAGTGGCTTTTCATACATGCATATCCTTGATGGCCTGGGCAGTTTCACGAGTGTTCTTAAATGAACACGATTTGAATCTCTTGATTTGCATGACTTTGTGGGGTTTTCTACGTCAAGTCAATAGTGAATCATTTTCAAAGATCACCTCAGGCTACTTAGAGGAAGAGGTAGAGCAGTGACTCCCCAGTTTCTGCTGTTACTGACAATATCCTAGTGAATCCGCTTAGGTTCTTATTTTATGCATTGGTAACAGAATTTCTGTAGAATAAATTCCCAGAAAGAGAATTCCTGAGTCAAATGACAGGCATATTTATAATTGCATTTAGTTTTGATAAATTTCCCTAGAATGTGGTTGTAGCATTGTATATATCCTCAGAGTAGGAGAGAAACTGTTCTCTACACATTGTATATTTTTAATGTTTTGTCTAAAAAACAGAAATAAATAATTTTCTCAATACTACAAACTGTCATTTTATTTTAGACTGTTGGATATTTGAGAATTTTTCATAAGTGTCCAATATTTGTGTTATTTTAGTAAGAGGTTGTTGCTTGAACACTATTGGGGATTTGGTTGGAGTTCTTCAACATGTCAATGTGCTTACATGGCATATATGTATGTACAGAGAGAGACAAAGAGAGAAATTAAATACGCCAACATAAGCAAGGCATACTTCCTGACTCAAGCTTACATAGGCTAGAAACAAAATAAGTTTCTACAAACTAAAGATATTGTATTATGTCAGTTTACAGGAGTAAAAAAAGGCTCATAAAGAGGGAAAGCTTTTTGAATATTCTCATGAAATAAATTGAATTACAATTACAACATAGCCATTGAAAATTAAAAGTTTTATTTAAAAACTATTAGTTTAATACCCAGTTATTAAACAGTCAATTAATTAAAATAATTAAACTCTGAGTTCGTGTGTAAACCTATTATGTACATTCCCCCAACACTTCATTGATTGTGATCAGCTGATCTCCTTTGGTTTCTGCTTTGAAGGAGTTCTTGAAGACTCAATGAGTGAGACTACAGATGCATTAGCAGCCCTGAATAAGTGAGGAGAGGGCCTGGGAGAAGTTCTGTCATTCATGATGAGCCTGCTATCTTGGGGAAATGTGAATAAGCATTGAGATACTACAAAACTGGGTCCGAGTCTTTTTTTTCTTTCTTTCTTTCTTTTTTTTTTTTTTTTGACAGAGTATCTCTCTCTGTCGCCAGACTGGAGTCAGTGGTGGCTCCATCTCAGCTCACCACAAGCTCCACCTCCCAGGTTCAAGAGATTCTCCTGCCTCAGCCTCCTGAACAGCTGGGACTACAGGCACGCACCACCATGCCCAGCTAATTTTTTGTATTTTCAGTAAAGATGGGTTTCACCATGTTGACCAGGATGGTCTTGATCTCTTGACCTTGTGATCCACCCGCCTTGGCCTCCCAAAGTGCAGGGATTACAGGCATGAGCCACTGCGCCCAGCCCCTGAGTCCTTCTTTGAAACAATCTGGGGTTTTAAAATCATGTCATCCCAAATATCAGATTAATTGTTAATAAAATTACTACTGTGAATGACAGGTTGTCTTTGGCTGACTTTGAATTGGGATTCTACACTGTTTTAACGATCTCTTATTTCTGCTACCTTCCATGCTCTCCCTCCCAAGGTCAGAATAGAAGTCTGAAAATTACATTGTTTACTTTCACTTCACATTCCTCTTATTTTTTATAGTTTCTAATAAATAGTACTTTTTGTTAGTATCCACCTCTATTTCTCTTTTAGGGTTTGTCACTGTCTGCCTCCAGTACCCTTGCCACAGTAACTTCGAGGCCATGCTCTCCCTCCCACTTTAGAAACTGAAAGGGGAAATCTTCTTGCTGTCCCCTCTTGGTAGCCAGGGCACTAAACCCTGTTCTAGGATCAGCTGAATGACCCTAACTGGGTCTTGTATGTCAAGGTACTCAACAGAAAAAGAGTTTAATAATTAATGGAAGGCTCTGTTCTGATCTATCCATTCCAGTAAACTGTTGATAGCTGAGCCTCATACTTCACAGCCTTCAGAGGTATGTTTTTCCTAACCATTGTCCACTACTGTTTCCCACAACCTTGAAAACCCCAAATATCCTTCAAATAAATATATTTACTGTATATTTCTTACCATTCAAGGATTCCTAGGCATTATATCTAGCCTTGTCACTGAGTCATTATTTCTTAAAAAGTTTATTCTTGTTAACACAGGAGTAATTACTAAAAATAAGAAAGGCTTCTATTGAAAAAGAGTGAAAATGAAGGGTGAAAAATGCTGGGAAAATGAAATCCTATGTTGCAAGACTACAACATTGTCAGCTTTTGTTAATTGGATGAAAGTGCATATAATTAAAAATAATTGATGGAAATCCACTTATTTAAGTGATTAATATATGAGGGACAACATTCATGACGTCCTACTTGTAAAAGACCCTGTATTTGCACCAGTGTGCCAGGTACCACAATGCTCTCTAACTGTACTGCCTGATGTATTCATTTTCAACAAATTATGACTTTTAGTATAACCACCCCTTTCTCTTTTTCTCTTGGTATAGATGTTGTACATTAATATTAGACTACTCTTAGAGTGAAAAATACAGCTAGCCTGCCTTTATTTTTTCTTTCGTTCCCATCTTTTGGAGATGGGAGGAGATATAGAAATGAAAATCAGTGAGGATGAAGCTTAGCCAATAAATATTTTCTATGCTACTTTGTCTTATTCTTCTGTATGAAAATGTTTGGGATTGTGGAATCAAAGGAGTGCTGTGATTCTAAGGGTGTGGGTTTCAGGGGACCAGGAGGAACTGTCCAGAGTTGCCTGCATGAAGGAGAGTAGTGTTTACTGCAGGCTCTGGCTCAGAGAAGAAACTCAATAAATATGAGTAGAAGAAAAGAGAGAGAAAGACAGAATAAAGGATAGGAGAAGGCAGGGAGGAATAAACAATGCATGTAAGGTGGACTTTTGAATAACACAAAGTGAATGAATTTGTTCTTTATTCTTTGATGAATTATAAAGTTTGCATAGATTCTAGCAAAAAAATTGCTACTAAAGAAAGTGAGACAGAGTTTAAATGGTTATGTATGAAATAATTTCTCAATGGCAAAGCACTATATAAATAAAGATATTCTTACATATCAAGTTATCATAAACCCAGCAAAGCCCTCTGCAAGATCTATGGGTCTGATATTCAAATCTGATATTGTCACTATTTCACTATTCAATGTCATGGTCCTTCACCTGTTCAACTGGCAAAATAGGAATACAATTTCACTGTAGTATCATAAGGAATGATGTAGTATATACAGCCTTAAGGCTTAAAGTTGTTATAAAGTTACTCTGCCAAATTGATACCATTTGAAAGACCAAACAAGAACTTCTTGGGCAGCCAGGAAAGTCAGTTAATTCTTTTACAGTTGCTTTTTCACATCTACTTGCCCTTGTTTCACTCTTTCTTTCCCTCTTTCCTTCCTTCCTTCCTTCCTTCCTTCCTTCCTTCCTTCCTTCCTCCTTCCTTCCTTCCTTCCTCCCTCCCTCCCTCCCTCCCTCCTTCCTGCCTTCCTTCCTTCCTTCCTTCCTTCCTTCCTTCCTTCCTGCCTTCCTTCCTTCCTTCCTTCCGTTTCTCCCTCCCTCTCTCCCTCCTCTTTGTTTTTGGAAACTGGACTTTATAGAGGTCTTTAAAAACTGAGCCATAATAGAAATCACTTACCAATGATGACCTCATACACACCTCGCCATAGAATACCAAGAATTACAAGTATAATTACTTGTGGAAGGCCATGGGTGTGCAGTATGAACTTCAGAAACACAAGAAGAATCAGGTCATAAATCAACTTGAGTGAGATAAGAAATCTGAGAAGAGATCCAGAAGAACAACTTTTCCTCTCTCTTCATGCATCTAACAAATACTTCTTGAGCTACTATATTGTGCCAAGAAAATGAGATAGACTGTGCAGACCTGTAAACCTCATGAGGTAATTATGCCAAATAACCTGTAGTGGATCTTTTAATCCCAGCATTTCCTAATGTGTAATTTCTAATTTGTAATCAACTTCCCATTGGAACTTGAATTTTTAAATAAACTTCGCTAGACCTCAATGACTTCTATAATAAAATAGAAACAATAAACCTAAATTTCGCAGAGGCCATAGTTTGGACCACATAAATGCTCCCAATAAACACAGCACTGCATTGAGTCATTATGTTACTGAGGACAAGGTTATAACAGTGTATTGGTCCTGACATCTAATTCCTCCTTTCCTTAGCCCTCATTAGTCCCAGTCAACCCATCGTCTTTTCCAAACTGTAGCATGCAGGGTAATAGTGCAATAGCACCATAAGAAATTAGTTTTCATTTCTACAATGAACCAACTTTTCCATTTGACTTGGTTTAAATAGAGGAAGTTAAAGCAGTTGTTAAAATAAGAGGCCTATGTAAGAGTTCATTATGAAGATCACATTCACAAAATAAATATGCCATATTTTCTGAATAATACATATATATAATATGTTAATGTTTTATAACATACTCTTATCAGGAGATAAATCTTATTGAGGCACAGGAAAGTTATTGTATTTATTAAAATGGGTGAATCAATTTAAGCTTTCTTATGGTTTGTCAAATTTGTAAAATATTATATTTCTCTTCAGATAGAGTTACATACTGTGTAGCTCAAAGATAATCCCTATGGTCCTGGCATATGTTACTTAATTGTCTCAGAAGGAAATGCCATAAATAGCATGCTGTCATCCCCCACAGGCATGGGCTCATCTGTCACAGTGGGGGCTCCAGACAGGGTGAGGTGCTCTAAGACATTTCTTAGTCTATGTAAATCACAGCCATTACTTCTTACCACTTCCCAATTGGTCCATTAGGTATAAACATGTGTTAATAAAAATTTGCCTCTCTGCCTCTAAGGTACACACCCATAAAGCTATGTGAGTATGATAAAGTATGAATGGCATGCATTATTATCTGATTCAACCTACCTCATAAATTATGATCCAAAGTGCTTCTATAGAAACAAAACTCCAGAAAAACCTGTAAAGACAAATGCTGGAAAAGAAAGACAGAATAGAAAACAATATTTTTTTTTCACATTTACAACTTTAGTGAAAAAAAAAAATTCGGATTTGTCTTATCAGAAGAAAGAACCTAAAAAGTATATTACATTTTATAAATGCTTTGTGTAAGCATTTGACTCTTAATTGTCATAGATAGTGGGGCCATGAAAAATAAAATCCCCTACTGTTAGTGATAAATATGCAAGATGTAATCAACAAAATTCTGTCTATAAATGCATAGGTTCTAGAAATTTGCAAGAAAAATGGGGCATACAGACTTTGACTACGGGATGCCAGATCAAATAGTATAAGGAACAATTTCTTCTAAGACTGTTGAAGTTTATGAGAGAAATACGATAAACATATTGTAGTGAAAGGTGTAACGGGTTTCAAATCACAAGGCCTGTCTTAATTAGGTATGTATGATTTTGGACTTATTATGTAACTCTTCTGAATATCTGTTACCTCAGAAAAATAAAGAAATTTTTGGCGACATCAGTCAAACCCTCCGAGTTGCTCTGAGAAACAAATGAGATTAGTAAGTGCTGAAAAACAGTTTACAAATGTGTAAGTGTTTTCACAGGAATTATTATTATGTGTTTTAATGGCAATTCCTATTTTTAAAAAGATTGAAAGATATTTAAGACTAATGATTATAAATTTGTGGTTATATTTCTTGGAATTGCAATAAATTAAAAATGTTCTTTTAAAGGTAAATATACTAGTGTTTCTTAAATTATTGAACAGACTAGTATAAGAGAATGGTAAAATATGTGTGAACTGAATCAAAACTGGAATGGTAGTAATTGAGTGCTTCTCAAACAAAAGACATTGCACTAGGAATTGTATCTGCCCTCAATAAGCCTTTTATTCACTTATTTATTCATTCATTCCTTAACAGGTTTGTTGAAGTATAGTGGATATACAAAAAACTGCTTATGTTAATGTGTTAAACTTGATGAGTTCGTACACATGCACCCGGGGTGCCATCACCACAATCAAGATAATAGACATATCCAACACCTCTTAAAATTTTCTTGTATTCGTTTTGTTTTCTTTTTTCTTTGTTCATTGTGTTAAGAACATTTAACATCAGATCTACCCTCTTAAGAAAGTGCACAATACCCTATTGTTAACTATAGGCATGATGCTGTACAGAACTCTAGAATATTTTCATCCAGCATAACTGAAACTTTATACCCACTGAAGAAAAACTCTCCATTTCCTCCACCCCCTAACTGCTAACAACCACTCCAATACTCTCTGCTTCTGTAAGTTTGACTATTTTAGATACCTCATGTAAGTGGAATTATAAAGTATTGTCCTTCTATGACTGGCTTATATAATTTATCATAATATTCTCCAGGTCCCTCTTTGTTGCCACAAATGGCAGAATTGTTTTTAAGGCTGAAAAATATTCCATTTATATGAGTACCACATTTTATTTACCCATTCATCAGTCCTTGGCCACTTGGGTTGTTTTCTTATCTTGGCTATTGTGAGTAATGTTGCAATGAATATGGGCATACAGGTATCTCTTGGAAATCCTGATTCCAATTCTTACATATGATTTAGAATAAGAGCTAAAACTATAGACTCCAACGAAACACTAGTATTATTTTTTTCATGCCTCTTTTGATATAGGCTTTAAAGATCTAGAGTTTCTTAGCCCACTGACAACTTTCATTTATCTTTAAAGTAGGGTGGGTCCCAGCCATATGAATAGAACTGTCAACTCATAGATTCAAGAAAAACCAAAGGTTAATACTAATGGCAAAACAAGACACACCCCAACATGTAATCAGCAGAATCGACCGGTACTTAATAGAGAAGGTTTTATCACCATCCAAAATGTGTTAAATTGATTTTTGACAGTGATGGAATGGTGAAATTCTATTTTAGTTTGACAAACATGAATTAAATGTGTTATTAATACTGTCTAATATCTTTGTGAGTTCACATCATCCTATCCACTTGTACATGATTTATAGCCATCAGTTCCTAAAAGATATGATACAGGAAATCTAATAAAACACAAATGCATGAAATAATTATTGTAGTATCTCCAGAATACCTTTGAAATTTTAAAATCATATATTAAATTGAGATTGTATTTATTATTAAACTAAATAGAGGTAATCCTAACTGGTCTATATCCTAACCAATGGGTCTTTTTTATCAGCAAATTTATAAACTATTATTTACTAGCTGTGGGTATAATTAATAATTAAGCAAAAGGGATAATAATGACGGGTTATGTATTCACCCAAAAAACCTGACATTTTACTGCTTTTCCCACAATACATCATCATTCCATGTAGATTTAATACACTAAACAGATAACATATTACATTTTAATGAGACTATTTTGAAACCTTGTTCAAATTTGCATTTATGAAACCTTTACCTTACTTCTAGCTAACGTGATTCAGAGGTAGGTCCAAAGGGGTATATGCACCATCATTCGATAAAACTAATGAATGCACAATAAAGATGTCACTATACTATCTATTCACTTTTAACTCTTATATCTGAGCAACTACCTTGAAAATACAGTGTTACGGCCGGGCGCGGTGGCTCAAGCCTGTAATCCCAGCACTTTGGGAGGCCGAGACGGGCGGATCACGAGGTCAGGAGATCGAGACCATCCTGGCTAATACGGTGAAACCCCGTCTCTACTAAAAATACAAAAACTAGCCGGGCGAGGTGGCGGGCGCCTGTAGTCCCAGCTACTTGGGAGGCTGAGGCAGGAGAATGGCGGAAACCCAGGAGGCGGAGCTTGCAGTGAGCTGAGATCTGGCCACTGCACTCCAGTCCGGGCGACAGAGCGAGACTCCGCCTCAAAAAAAAAAAAAAAAAAAAAAAAAAAAGAAAATACAGTGTTACAGTATTACACATTTTACCAGGTAATCTATACATTGTATGAAATAAGGATTTTTATTTGAGGACGTTGAACATTCTTTCTCCCTACCTTCTCTCCCTTTTCCTTTCCTACCTTTCTTCTTGGCTTTTTTCTCTCCTCCTTCCCTCGCCCTTATCCTTCCTTCTTTTCTTACCTCCTTCATTCATTTATATTTATTTAAAACCCATTTATTCATACAAATCACTCCTGTAAAACAGGCCTTAGATGCTCGGGACATAAAAATTAATAAAATAGTCTGCATTTAAAGAACTTTCATATGACACAAACATAGACTTTCATACTTCTTTGTAATGGATTAGTTGGTTGAAATTTGCATGCCTTGCCAGAAGGAGATATATGATACCATTCCACAGTAGACTATAATAATAGACTAAAGTTAATAAGCATATAATAATAGAGCAAAAAATAGAAGAAGATTGTACCACAATAATAGAAATAATAGAAAGCAGGTCATAATCACCATTGTAAAGTCTTAGGGTAGCATACTCTATATGTGTGGTGTGTATGTGTGTATGTGTGTGTGTATATATATATATTTGTATATATGCTATTATATGTTATATATATGCTATTGAGAATATATACATAGAAGAGTTAAAAGTAAAATTATTTAAATTACACAATACAAATATGGTTCCCCCCAAAACCTTGATATAGTCATATTAATATCAGTTAAAATAGACTTTAAGAAAAAAGCATTATGATGGACAGAGAAGCTCACTATATAATTATTAAAGATATTCACAAAGTAAACAAATGAATTTAAACTTCAATATTATCTTCAGAAAGTCAAAATATGAATTAATTGATCTAACTACAAGAAGAAATTATGAAAATTTCATAGTTTGAGGTTACAGGAGATCTCTTTCAATCATTGATAGGTTAGGCAGAAAAAGATAAATAGAGCCATAGAATAATATTTGAATAATATATTTAATGACCTAGAGTGGATTAACATAAACACAACTGTAAACATATGTACATGAGTATACATATTATAAATTCATAAGTAATGTATTTAATCCAGTTCATTAAGTTTATTTAAGTTCATCAATATTCATGATGAAACATTAAGATATGTCTATCATCTATCTTTATCTTCTTATCAATCCATCTATATTAGTAGTGAACAATTGGAAAGTAAAGCAGAAAATGCCATTGTTGTGTGCAACAGTTAGAGATCATACATTCTTTTCAAGTATGTTTGGAATAATTATAAAGAATAGCCATTTATCCATCCTCAACAATGAAGAAAACCCACACAAAACTAGAGCACACAAAAATACAAAGTTTAAAATAACCATATGTTTGGAAATGTAAACAAATCCTTCTAAATATCTTATGAAACAAAATAAGAAGATCAAAAAAGAAATAAAAACTATGTAGATACAAATATACGAGATCAGGGAACAAAAATCAACTCCTTTTGTACATACTAATCATGAAAAATTGGAAAATGAAATAGAAAATTACATCATTTTCAATATCATCACAGCAAGAAATACTTAGGTATACACTTAACAAAAATGCTTAGTGATAAATTATTATGATATTGCTATATGTTATAGCTTGGAGGATTTAGCAAAAGGGACATTAAATGGAAACTTATAGCATTAAATATGGATTTGAACATAAGTAAATCTGAAAAGTAAGTGTGCTAACATAATGCAAGAGAAATGAGGAAACTAGAAACACAGCAAAATAAACTTAAATTAAGGACAAGTAAAACAAAGTAAAGATAACATTTGAAAATTTAAAAAGAAAACAAAAACGCATAGAAAATTTTTAAAAAGCTTAAGTTTGTGCTCTGAAGAGTCTAATAAAATAGGCAAACACTACAAAATTAATGAATAAAACCAAGCAGGAAGAAATAAACAATTGTAGGATCACAAAATGGGACCCTACATTGTATGATGCAGTGAAAAGTAGTATTAGTAAATGTATTCCAGTTAATCTGAACACTTAGATAAAATGAGCAAATATGTAGAAAACTAAAAATTACCAAAAGCAAATTATAAAAACAAACAAAAAGCCCACCTCAATGTTTTTACAACTAGTTAAGAAATAGGAGAAGTAATTGAAAAGACCTTGTTGGAAAAACCCAGGTCTAGATGGTTTTACAGGCAAATTCCACACAATTTCAACAAACAGATAATTCCCATTATATGCAACAAACAAGACAGAATACTTCACAATCATTTCTATTAAGCCAATATAATATTTATTCTGAATCCAGACAATGCTAGCATGAGAAAACCAATTTACAGGCCAATCTTGCTGTGAATATAGATCAAAAGTCTTTATATTCACAAACCAAATCCTACAGTGCATAAAAATGATTATCCAACATGAGCAAGTTGAATTTATTCCAGGATTTAAAGGTTGGATTAACATTAGAAAATACATAATGTTAATTTACCTAATAAAAAGATTAAAGGAGGAGAAATGTATGATAATAACCACATGATAAATCCAAAAGAAGCAGAAAAATGTATTTGATAATATTCAACACCTATTTATCATCAATCTTTTAGCAAAGTAACCTATTGAGGTATCTACCAAAAGACTCTCAGTAAACAGTACTCTAAATCAAAAATATTCAAAGCATTGTCTTTAAAATAAAAAATAAACATACCCATTATCACTACTTTTTTCAATTGTATACTAAATGCCCTAGCCAACACAGGAAAAAGAAAATAAAGAAAAGCATAAATAAGTTCAGGCAAATTATTAAGAGAAAAACCCCCACACACAGATGCTATGATTGTTTATATACACAAATCAAGTGAATTTACAGTGAAATTATTAGTAGTAATATATTCTAGATATTTTAAGATAAACATACAAAAATCTATGATGCTTTTATTCAACAGCAATAAACAAAAAATATAATTAAAAGAAGAGTACAATTTGAAATAATAACAAAAACCAATGCATTTCTAGGAATAAATCTAATGAAAGATACACTAAAACTTGTATGAAGAATTTTATAAAATACGTTGCCAAGGACTGAAAAAGCCAAGTACATAGAAAGACATATCAAGGTAATGGAATGGAATATCTCAACATGATAAAAATTTCAACTTTCACCATGCTAATATATATTCACTTATAAATTGAAAACTAATTACAGATGAGTTAAAGATATATTTTAAAATTTAAGTAGAAAGTGTAGATGAATTTTTCTATTTTTTCAGGCTACAAAATAACTTTTTAAACACCACACCTAAATATACAATAAGCATAAAAAGAAATATTGACAAATTTGACACCTTTAAATTTAAGAACTTCTGTTCAATTGAAGTCAGGAATAAAGTGAAAGCACAAGCAATAAAGGGGTAATCATATTTATAACACATATAACTGAAAATAATTAATATGAAAATAGAAAAAAATGGCAAATATGAATAAGAGAAACAACAAATTTTAAACCTGATAAAAGATATGAACAGGTGTTTCTCAGAGGAGGAAACACAAATAGCCAATAAACGTAGGAAAATGTACCAAATTTCAGTAGCATTCAGGCAATTGCCAATTTTAACTACCATAAGAGATGATTATAAATAAATTAGATTAGAAAATTATGAAATCTAGCAATATCAAAGGTGACTTAGAAGATGTCTACAATATCTGCCATATAAATGATATGTATAAATAAATGTTTGCCTAACAAATACAATGCAAATTACAATCACACTGAGGAAAATTAACAATGCCAAATTAGATTTTTTTTCCTATGGAAATGAGTAGTTGGGAGAATGATGTTAATACTGGCAAAAATAGGCAAGCCAGTGGCGAAGCCAAATTTGTAGATAATTGTCATGTTAGACATTTTAAGTTTGGGTTGATGTCATGACATCTAAGAAAATATAAAGCAAAGGTCTTTGGAGACTCAGGTCTGACACTGATAGAGTGACCCATTTTAATGTCCTCAGTTTTGTTTTAATTGAGTTGCCATAGGTCCCACTCCTCTGCAGGATAGTTGCAGTCACCCATGTCCTTTCTGGATAGCATTCTCTTTCGCTTTCAAAAGTACCCCTTTTTGGAGGAAAATTTACACTGTCACCCTATATATGTTAAGTCTCTTTCAATCTTATCATGATCTTGAGGATTGATACAGGGGATCCTCAAATTATTTGACAGAATACCTGAAATTGATCATGAAAAAAGTATAATGCCATACCATTTTGAAATGAAATGCTCCAGGTGTACTCAAAATCAGTACTCACCATGTTACTAGTTATTATCTGTGAGTCTTTTTTCTCTTGACTAATAATTTATAATCATTTTTATAATTAGTTACTAACAAAGAGATGGTAGAAAGTTCTACCTTTTTTCCTCAAGGGCAAAGTCTTGATGGAGTTCTATTGCCAGAATAGATGAATATTTCAGAATCCCAAGAGCATGTGCTACACATTTCATTTGTAAGAAACATAGCTACAATATGCATTCCAACATGTCATGGAATTTTGCAAAAACCTCCACATCCATTAACTATAGATTATTGTGTTGTAACATGTGATCCCACATTTGCTGGTATACACTATAAAGACTTTTATATTAAGCGGTCCCATTGATTAACATGGACAGGAGGAGAAGGGGATATTCCGATTGGATAGATTTCATCTTTTGAAGTCATGCGTATTTGGTCCAATTTTCAATGTCAAATGTAGACTATAATTTATTCAGACTTGGCTTTTGTTCTTTCCCACTCCCAACCTTAAAAACTACAGAGTAATATTATTTATTAGCATTCATCAAAGAGTATTTTTGGCAGCATTGAATCACAAAGACTGATATTGGCGTATATAAAACAATACACGTGCAAGCCTGCAAAGAAAGGAAATTTGAAGAGAATGTCCGTTATTATAACTTAAGCTGTTTTTCCCTGGATCAAATAAAATTATAGAGGCGCCAAGCACAGTACTGTTGCTGAAGGCCATCATAAACCCTGGTGTTCACGAGGTTATACAGTCTTTTCACCATGAAAAAGAATTCCTTCTGTATTTAACTTGCCAAAGTACTGAGACAGCCTGGGAGAGAAGTTCTTCCTTTTTTTTTTTTTTTTTTTCTTTAAAATAAGAGTACCTACAAAACAAGGCATTTAAAGGTAGATGAGGTAAGAATGTAACACCTCTGTGACCTTATTCTGAAACCATGTGTTTTTTTTCCTCCTATAGTAAATAAGTATCACATGAGTGTAGTTGACTCTGTTGGTGTGTTTTAAAAACAGAGAGACATACCTGTTACATCAATTTATTTTTCAAGTATCTTTATAAAAGTTAATATGTAAATGGTATGGGATGATTAGACAAATTGGCAAGCATCATGTCACTCATCCATTGCTTATGATTCAAAATCACACATTTCTACCCTTTTATGTGAGAAAGAAAATTAATTTCAAAAATCACTCAACTTACTAACTTCATTACATAGAGACCTTTTAAAAAATAAGAATCCAGGAAAACTGAAAATTTGAGTCACACCTGGATTGATTTCCCATATAGAACACCCACATATTCAGAAATATCTAAATGTTTTACTAAACGGTCAAGGAGCCAGATATTTAACCAGTAAAGGGGTCTTTTTTCTCTTTTTAATTGTGAATTAGACTCCATATACATACCGTCATAACAAAATGAGCATGATAAATTAAATCAGCTGGTTGTTCCATCTCTGATAAATTTCTTGGGCTGTTATGCTACTGTCAGTTGCAAAATAGATTATAATTCTTTCTTCAACCTGCTATTAAATTGATGTGGTGTCCTTCCCAGTATCACATCAGAGGGCATAGGATGTCAGTTTGTTCCATTATCGCTGATGTTAAGTTTAATCTTTTTGTTTATGCAGTCCATGAAATCTTCAATTCATTTCTCTTTGTGTGTTAATATGTGCTTTCTGGGGTGATCACTGAATCTGAGTATATGGTTCTCAGATAGACTATCTGAGAATAGCAACCATAGACAATTTTTACTTGAAGGAATCATATCCATATTTGTGGTAAGGGAATTACTTTCCATTACTCTTTCAATTTTTCCTTCTACATTTATTAGCAGACAGTTTGTTAAGTAAAGTACCCCACCTGCTCCTGTTTCAATAATTTGTTTTTTAGAATACATAAGGACATATGGATCTGTTACTTAACCGATGTTTTATAATCCAATTCTGTCAATATTTATTTCATAGCAAATTGTTTATAATTTGAGCAATAAAAGAAGATATCTTCTATCTCCTATGTCCTTTTAACATGGCCTAATAGGCTTTTGAGCACTCCTTTAGTCTCTTTTTTCTTTTGTTTTGAGACAGAGTTTCACTTTTGTTGCCCAGGTTGGAGTGCAATTGCACAATCTTGGCTCACTGCAACCTCCACCTCTGGGTTCAAGTGATTCTCCTGCCTCAGCCTCCCGAGTAGCTGGGATTACATGCATGCGCCACCACACCCAACTAATTTTGTATTTTTAGTAGAGATGGAGTTTCTCCATCTTGGTCATCCTGGTCTCGAACTCCCGACCTCAGGTGATCCACCGGGACTCCCAAAGTGCTGGGATTACAGGCTTGAGCCACTGTGCCCGGCCCACTCCTTTAGTTTCTAACATAAAAGACCTGACAACTAAGTTTCACAAAATGACCCTTGATTGAATCCTTGACTGAAGAAAAAAGCAAAAGACAGCTACAAAAAGCATTATTGAGATAACTGGGAAAATTTAAATATTTACTGTAAACTAGATACTAGATGTTAACTTTCCTTATTGTGAAAGTTTTACTGCATTCATACAGGATAATGCTATTGTCTTAGGAGTTACATACTTAAATATTGAGAGGTAAAATATTACCACACCTTTAATTAACTCTCATATGCATCAACATAATATTATAAAAAGTTAACGATTGGTAAACCTGAGTGTATTTTCTCGAGTCGGAAATATTTCAAAGTTAAAATTGGTGTAAAAAATATAAACATTAGGACATGATAGTACATACCTGTAATCCTGGCTACTTGAGAGACTCAGTTGGAAGGATCACTTGAGCCCAGGAGTCAGCCTGGACAATATAGTCAGATCTTGCCTTATTAAAAAAAAATTAAAAATAAATAAATAAATAAATAAAAATTATACTTAGCTAATGTTCAATGAGAATAATGCATATGTTTATCAGGCAAATGGAAAACTGTGGACGAATTTTAAATTGCTTTCACTACTGAGAACAAATAAAGACTTCAAGATAAGGGAAATCCAGTTGCTTACTATAATGACACAGATTCAACTCTAATACAGCTGAAATCACATGCTTTATTGTGCAATTTCAGACCAAGAAATAAGCTAATAATCAGATGAAAGAAAAAAACGTGTAAATAGGTTGAATTTTCAGGTAGCAAATCTGTGTATTAAAATCCACCTTTTTATTGTATATGTATAAATACATAGCAATCCCTGCCATTGTATTACGTGTATATTTTCTTAACATATTAACTATATGTGCTAAATATAGTTCTAGTTTTTAAATGATCAGCATAAGATATGAAGAAGATATAAGTAGTTTACTTGAATATGTATATTATAAAAGAGGCTACGATATTTTATATAATATTATGTTTCTTTCTTATAACAACATTAGAAGTGAAGGGCATAACATTTCCTTTAATGCAGATTTTGATTAACTGGATTACAGTCAATTAAGGTCTTAGTAATTTCACCCACATTCTGAAGGACTCCTATGAAGGAAAAAAAATTTATGATAGGTTAGCAAAATATTAATACTTTATTCTTTGTGAAAAGAAAAAATGGAAACTGAATTGACTTTTTTGAAGTCATTACTGAGTCTTCTGTCTGAAGCTTCTGCAAAGAAAATGTTAAATAAATTATATAGTCACAGGTAGAAATTTGGAAAATTTAGATAGTTACCCACACACACACACACACACCCCCACACACACTTATTTAATCCTCAAGAAACCCTAATTATGATGGAGTGTTATTACTATTTAGCAAATGAAAAGATTTGAATATGAGAAGCAATTCAAATATGCTATTTTTAAAAGGTAAATTCATACAAATTTCAAGTCATATATGATGTCCTTTTAAAAAGACTTAATTTGTCTGTAATAGAGGATATACTATTTATCCAGATGACTAATCTACCTTCATCTGGCCAAAGGTGAGTAGGATAACACATTCATTGAACAGGAAGAGCAAGTGCTATAAAATACATTAAATGGCTGGAAATACATGAAGTAGGAACAACGAATTTATGAGCACTCATTATTACAATATTCACCACTTTAAAAGTGACCCCAGAAAATTATTTCTGGAATTTTAAGTCTTCCATTTCAGAAGCATTCATTAAATTAAATTATTTAAATTAATTATTGTAAAGATTGACTTTTTTAATTACAAAGGTTTATAATTAAGAAGGTAAAGACAACAGGTTAGCAGTGCATATTGGATGTGCTGGAAATGAGAATGCATATGAAAATGAAAAAATCTGACTAAACTGTGCATGTCAATAAGTGGCATATTATTAGCACTTTGAAAGCTTTCCTTTTAAAAATCCGACTAACTGTATTTAGGCTTCTAAAGAAGGACGCTTCCTCCTAGAATATTGTTGTTATTTTTGTTGTTGTTGTTTAGCTTTACTTTTCATTTCTTTTTTTGTTTCACTGGATGATTCTTGTATAAAGGATACATCAATGTTGTTAACCCATTTTTAATGTGTATTTGTTTAAGATTTCACAAAATATCTAAAGCCTTTACCTATGCATGTTTTAATAGGACCATCAGACATCATTTCCAAAATATATGATCCAGTAAATAATGAGTGGCAGTAAAGATCAGGTACAAAGGAGTTAGTAATATAAATTCATGTTTTGACATATAGTGCAAAACGGGTTACTCACTGAGTCATAAAAATGAATTGAACATTTAAGCATTTGATTTTTATGTCATCCCATTATACATTATAGGAGTGCACATAGGGTCTGGAGGAATAAGTTATGCAGAATGTTTGACTCTTATTATTACATATATAGAATATATATAATTATGTATTATATCATATATCTAATATATATTGGACTGATATTTGTGAAACTTTGCACATTATTAGTCAATAGTTAGAAATATGAGTTATACGAGTTTCCTAAAATTTGAAAATTATAATCCAAGAAAAACAATAATATAATAAAAACATGCATTGTAAACACACTAAGAACTATAACAATTTATTGATTTTTAAAATAAAAGGACCAAAATATTTATTTAATCCAAAGGAGAAATTGTATCTCTTCAAAATAAGTTCAATGAAATTAGGTAATTATTTAAATAATTACCTAATTATCATCTACCTATTCCCTGGTAATAGGGATATAGATATAGATATTTTTCACAGTATCACTAGCATATATATGTTGTGGCATATATTTATTATACATGTTATTATATATCTATATATACATAGATTAGATATATTGATGTTTCTGGTAAATAATCATTCATCTTAGAATGTGATGAAGTCAATAATATAAAACTTTAAATAATTTAAGTATTTTACAACAATTAATTAGCTAAAATGATAATATCATGAGCTAACAGTATCACAAATAAACTAAAAGAAGTAACAATACATGTCAGATGAGTTAATGTATATCCAAAACTAAAGTCATAACTAAACAGAAGGTCTTATAGAAGCTCCTGCTGCTCCTAGAGGTGAAAAGAAACTGTGAAACACTGCCAAGTATTCTTTTGAGAAATATTTTCCAAATGTTCTTTGTCTTTTCTCTGAGTTCTTAGTTTCTTGATTTCTAATTGCCAAAATGTCACCAGGAAATGAAATATTGCTTCTTTACTAGCATACTAACTCAGCTGTATACTATCCAGTTCTTAGGAATATGTGTAAGGCATCATGGCAATGAATCAATATATATGCTTTTTGGGAAAAGAGGCTAAGAGATTAGGAACATTAATTGATAAAGCATGCATGTTCCTTTGTGTGGGAACTTGAAAGATAGATTGGTGGTTTTTAGTGTTGAGACCTATGTATTTCAATGTACTTACTGATGATTAGGAGAACAACATAAACAGGGAAGTGGTGAAATATTCTGACAACACTAAACTGTTTTGGTTAGTTAACAACTAATGAGGTTTGGGAGACAGTCCAGATGGCTCTAATCATACTGGAGAATTGAGCAGTCCAGTGGCAGATGAAATTCATTTTTGATAAATGTACAGGAAGGAATATTGAAAAATTATAATCTAAACTCTCCATGTATACCATGAGGTTTTGAACTTGCAAATTCTCTGAGGGGTAAGACATTTACTACTAACATTGCTGGTTCAAAGAAGTTGTCCCCCAGTGCACATCTTTTTGGAAACGGCTGAGTAGGTGCTTGGATGTGTTCAGAAAAAAGGTTTAAAAATGCAAATAATAGGGAAAGCTGTTCTGTGATAGATAAAGAACATTTTACACATTTCAGCAGGATAGATTTCTTCTGGGTAATAAGTGAGAAGTGACAGAAATAAGAAAGTCACAGAAGCTTGTGGAAAGAGTGACTTATTCTTGAAATAAGATTGAAAGACAGGCTAACAAATAGAGAACATATTTACATATGCCCAAACCTGTTTGTACTATAAAGCTTTTCAATTTTAAGCAAGGTTAGAACCATGGAGAATTTGATCTCATTAACGGGGCAGCAACTGTGGGGTCCTGACAATTAATACATGAGTTTGAATATTTGGCACTTGAAAGTTAAAAATTCAAGGCTTAGCTTGGTTCAGGTACTGGGTTGTAGGTGATAAATCCTGAATGTGTATAGTCATGGTCTCTTTGTGATTTTTATACTCTAAGAAAAAAAGTGATTATATTAGCATATCAAAAGACTATGCTTCCAATTCTATAATGCTTTGGTAAGTAATAGGCAGAAATTGCAGTGAAAATGTTAGATGAATGCACAGAGATTGCCTTAAATTAAAGAATGTCAGTAATAAATGGATCTCTCTCTCTCTCTCACTCTCTCTCTCTCTATATATATATATATACACACATATAAAAAAATATATATATATTTTTTATAGTGTGAGCTATATACATATATACATAAAAATTTGTTGTAAGTGAATAATTGAAGAAAATGTCTCACATAACTTGTTTTTGGCTCATACCCAATTAAATTGAGGGAAAACATTTTACAAATTCAAGGTTCATTGATAAAATTGACAGCTTTTTAGAAACTAAATGAAACCACTTACTTTGTTTGTGGAAGGTAACATGAAAATGTACCTTATTTTCTCAAGGGATTGTGACAACAGTCTTTTGATCGATTAAAGATAAGTGAAATATTAGGATAAATATTTCCCACAATTTAAGAATTCACGAGAAACTAGTCAAAAAAGCATGTTTGGCATAAGATAGAAATAAGGTTAGACCTAAGAATTATAAATCAGAAGGTATTTTAAACTGTACTATACATTTCATAGCTACTGAATATGATTCACTATCTTTCCTTAAATATGACAAACCTAAAAACAATTATATATTTATACTAATATATATTAGTATGTGTACTTATATAGTATAATTACATGATTATGAGTATATAACTACAATACAGTGTGTGTGTTATATCACTGTATGTGTCACTAGTTTTCATTCATAATAGACTTTGTTCTGAGTCTTCTTTCTGATATATGATTCATGAATGAAAAATCCAATTAAGTATAATTTTTGCTCTCCACTGGAGCAACACTTGGAATATAGTGTCTTGGTACTGAAATAGCTCTTTTCTGAGAAGGACCTTTATTTGAGGAAGCAGAATTTAAAAAGGCCTGCTTTCTAACATCTTTTCATAATGGATGTACACCATGCGATCTATGATGATTCATGAAAGACTTTCTGTTTTTTTTTTTTTTAATTTTGTTTTTAAATGAAAATGTGTATAAGCTTACAATCTGAACATTAGGGTGCAGACATACTAAGCAGTTCTTTGCATTATTTTAAGATATCTCCTTGACACGTTAGGGAAATTACTTAAGAATTTGTTTGGGTCTACATAAGAGCATAACTACCTGAATGTGGATTTAGACATCTATGAATATTTCCAGAATGCTAACAAGTTGAAAACTGGCTGGTCAGTGGAAGAAGACAAAGTGAACTTGCAGTTGCTAAGACAGTAGCAACGAGAAAAGAATGAAATGAATGAAGCAGCAAGGAAGAAAAGGTCTACTAAATAACATTTCTTACCATAAGGGTGCCCCTAATGCCACATATTCTCTCAAGATGTTGAATAGATGGCTACTTTGGGGAAGCCCTGAAAGCATATGGGAAGAAGGCACCTGGAACCATGATTGACTCCTTCTGCATACATCTGCATTGCCCTCTGGCCTTCAGCATTCCTAGAACTCAACTCTTCCTAGTAATAAATCTCTTCCAGTATGCTACACTGAAAATGTGCTGTTCAAAACATGCTGTTTCTCTTTTAGTGAAGAGTTTGTATAAGTGAAGGTGAATAATATTGGTCAGTGGAACTACAAACCAAAGTGGTTCCATGTGTGTTTAGAGGCAATTCTCTGCTTCTGTGAAGGACTGCAACAGAGAAGACCTTGCAGCGTCATTCAATAGCTCTTAAGTTCTTTAAGAAAATTAAGCTTATTCCAAATTCTCTTGATTACTCCAAATTCCCTTGATTATTGGGAAAGTGTTCATTTGGAGTTATAATTTATTAAAAACAAAATAAAAAACAACAACCAAAAAAAAAAAATCCTTGCAAACTAATGTTTCTAAGGAAGAGATATGCAAACCAGTGAGTAAAATAACCGCAATAGCATTTGTTTGAGAAGACTTACTTGTATCTCTTTCACATTATGTTTATCTGTAGATTCATCAACACACTTTCAGTAGCATGCTTAGTGTTTTAAGTGTTTTACTCGTTTTCTTAAAAATAATTTTCAAGAGCCTTGGCTTCAGGAATATGAATAACAAAATGGCTGCTTGATCCACTCAATTAATCTTATTACCAGGGGAATAACTTTATTCTCTTATCTTGCCTGTCATAAAAGTGAGCAGAGAATCCTAGTTCAAGGGCACTTTAGCAAATTGTAGCCTGTTGCCTGAGAATGCATGGATAAATAAAATTTCTACTGTCCCCAAAATGTTAAGCCATAGCTAAATAAACAGACTTAGCAGAATCAGAGAAAAAATTTTAAAAGCCTATTGAGATCGATTTTAGTCTCTCACAGTGAAAGAGAATAAGAAATACAGTAACATCTTCAAAAATTATTGCTTCTTTGATTTGGATCTGCAGTAGCATTTTTATGTTGTTAGATTCTAAATTTTTAATTATGAAAAGAATTCATCTATCCTCCATGAGGTCAGGGATTTTGTCTTTATTTTTCTTGAGTCTACGGTCTCTAGCATCTACGTTAGCAGAAAGTATATTTTTAATTAATGAACTAATGTATGTGTGATGAATGAATTATTTTATTGAAGAAAATGTACAGAGTCTTTTCGATATCTGTGAAATGAAGGGGAAAATATCAGAGGAAGTCAGAAGTTTGAAAATGTAGATACGGTACGACTGCAGCTTTCAAAAATGCAACATTTCATGAAGTCTATGTTATAGTATCCTGTCAACTTATATATTTTTTTCAGTGCCATCAGCCTTCATGTTTTTATGAAAGAGAATGTTGAAGTTCCCTTATAATTTCTGGTTCCCAGAGATAAGAATATAGCCTGGAATATATTTGGTGCTGTCTTATTTTTTGAAATGAAATTGTCTCATCTCTTAATTTTCCTCATATTGTCTTTCTTGATTCTCCACCAAATTGCATGACCATGTAGTGACTCTTCTACCTCCCAATGAAAAGAGACCTTTCCCAAAGCTAAGTCTGTGTCTATATTCCCTCTTTCTTATCAAATAATGGCTTTAATAACCATTAATAATTATTCTATAACTTATTAAAAGATGGTAAGGAAGATTTTATTCAAGGAACTACTGCAACGAGGTTTTGTAATAAGGGAGAGTGATCGGGCTCAACTCCAAATACAAGAAGGACAAATGGAGATTTGTAGCCAAGGAACAGAGTGGAAGTCAGTGGATAGAAATGTAGTCAGAGGAATATACTCCCAGTGGAAGAAATCCCAAATTCATTATGCTCAAAATCAAGATTTATTCCTGTTTTTGCTTCACATTCCAACTTTTACTTCTCTGTGCCATTTTTTTTTTTCTCTCATCTTTTCATCAGTGATCGAAACATTGGATCTGCCATTGAACGGGTACAGTGATGATCCAATCAATTTGACATCCCTAATAACTACTCTTCATCATAGCTTTTACTTCCACTCTGCCCATTCATCTGGCTATCAGAAACTTTTACCTCATTATCATGTGTCAACATTCTGCCCTTTTAAATCAACTTTTATATTGCTGCCAGATATATATCTATAATTACCCTGATTCTTTGTAGTGAGATGCCAATGAATATTATTCTCTCACCTAAACATGAAGCCTTCCCTATTTACTTTATAAAACTAATCAGGAAAGAAGGGAGAGGGAGAAAAGAAACTGAATCAAGTTTATAGTATGCTCAGCATTAATCATTAGGTCGGCTTGCTCCCTGACAGCTTCTTCATAGTTGTTTGCCTCTTGTATTGGCATAATGTAGACTCTAGATTACAGTTCCTCTTAACTGCTCTGTAGGTAACAACTTGAACATTATGAAACATTAAGTTTTCCATTTGGGACATTCTTTCAGGTCCTGTATACCAGTGAAACTACTGACATCAGATGGTCTGAAGGACCACATAGGAGGTGACTCACCAGACAATGCAATTTTCATATCCTAATGACTTCAGCCCCTTTACCCCAACCAATTAATGACCCCAATTTTCCATCTTCTCATTTTTCATGATTCCCTTAAAAGCCCCAGCTTAGAACTCCTCAAGGAGATAGATTTGAAGGTCTTGTCCCATCTCCTTCCTTGACACCCTGTGATCATTAAACTCTTTCTTTGCTGCAAACCCTGCTGTCTTGGTGTATTGGATTGTTGCTGCAGTGAGTTGTCTTGTAACAACAACCTTCAATTATTTGCCCAAACCTAGAGACTTCAATGTAAACTTTACCTCCCAGCATCCAAATGGTAGGATACTCATATTTATCTTCCATGTATGTTATTTCTGTAAGTAAGTGCAGAAAAAAACAGAAATTTGAGAATTAGGGACATACAAATGAGAAATTTAACCCTTCATGTACTAGCAGCCTTGGAAGATATAACCCCTCTTAACTTATTTTCTTATTGTAGAATGAAGATGTAATGCTAACTCTAAAACATTAGAGTAACAAAGTAAGGTGAGGTATGCAAACACATAGCATGTATTAGGGTCATGCATGTTGGCAAGTTTCCCCAAGTAAACTCCCCTTTTGCACTGTTAATTTACCTAAGAACAAATAATTAATTATAATAGTGTAAACAAGAAGCTAGATTTGCATTCAGAGGACAGAATGTTTGAATCTGTCACTCACAAGCTTTGTGGAGAACTTCAGTTCATTTATTGGAATGGCAGTTTTCTCACCTATAAAATAATCAATGGTGTGGTGAGGATTAAAATAAATACCCTATGTAGAAACACAAATGTGAGGCCTCTCCTGTAAAGAACTAAGTAAATTGTTTTCAACTTTTTCCAAGTGATGAGTATAATAAAGTGATAGTGGGTTCTTGTAGAGATTTTTGAGTCAGTGATTGTCATTTTCATTGTGTTACTTCATTATTAAAAGCAATTTTTAGATCTATATATTGTCCTGGTTTAGGAATAAAAAGAACTGTCAAAACTGGAATAATTTATTATTTTATGGTTTTATTTTCTACTTTATAGTTGTGGAAATTCTTAAAAGCACCTTACCCTTTCTATTTCAAAAATAATCAATAAAGGTTAATTACCTCAATGTTAGTCTCTGATTTCCATTTCTCAGGGCAATAAAGTGTTAATGGATAGGTTTTTGTGAGTAAAATTACAACAACAAAAAAATCCCTCACCATAAAAAGTATATTTTAGATCTAGTTTCCAAACTTATCATAACATATACGATAAGTGAATGAAATATTCAAATACGGCATTTCACTTCAGCCACTGACATTGTAGATACTTAGGGTAGATAGATTTAATACATTGTGCTAAAATACTAAAAATGGGAAAAAAAAGGAGGTTAATCATCATTCACATTTAGTTTTTCACATATTTAATTTGCCATAGATAAGTAAAATGGCTTTATTACAGGCATTTAGAGTACATTAGTAAATTAATTGTTGATTGCATCCACATAGGTTTGTGATATTTGGCACCTTTCATCTCCATGTGTTTTGAGATTGAGGCATGAGAGGCTCGCTGTGCCGAGCTGTCTTTGTGCTGTAATCACATGGGTTTACTCTATTGGACTATGTGTACATTACTGCAATTGAACTAAAGTGGGTCTGTTTTTCACCAAGCATAGTTTGGTCATGCATCAATACATTTTTAATTAAAAGTGTGTGACAGGTACAATAGTGAAGCTCACCAAATAATTTTCTCAAACATTCCATTTCCTCAAAGATAGGTAATCAGAATCTTGTCTCTGTTAGTGAGAGAATATTTTTTATTAAGCTGTTTGATTAAATACCTAAAAACTTTATGCTCCATAGTTGCATTTTGTTTGTAAGTACTTTATCACAGAAACTTCATGTGGTTACATCAAAATAAAGCATTTGTTCTTGACAGAATTAAAACAGGTGACAAACAACCTAATGAGCCTTTTAAATTTATTTTTTATTGCTTATGGTAAAGAGCTGAGAAATCAGCAGCGATGTGAATAGTGGAATCAACTAGAACATGGCTGTTTCTGAAGGAGAAAAGTCAGAGTGAAAAACTTAGAAGCAGAAGATTGAAGGGAACAACTCCAGGGTCTTATTGCAAGCTTTGCGAAAAACATGATAGCATTGTTGTGTTGAGATAGAAATCTTATAAAAAGACTAATCTCTCTAAATGATTTGTAAATATGAAAGTTGGGAGACAAGCAGAAACTACTTGAATTCTCTCCATGTCTTGCAATGCATATTCCCCAAAAAACCCATAAGCTAAAGAGGGTGGCAATTCTAGTTTTGCTGAAAAGACTAGGTCCAGTGGTTCAATCACTGATTAAACAAGTTGAGGGCCTTCATGAAAAAGGGATCCAGCTTCCTTTAGTGATCATGAATTTTAGAATCAATATTTTTATGGTAGTATTTTATATTTTAATAATCTATTAACTTCTACTAACAAAAACAATGTAAATTATACTCTCAAAACTGGAGGAGTAATATTTTACTGCAGTGGTATTCCACATGAATTAAAGAGAGAGATTTGGTATTTCGTTTGTGGAATGGCTTTGGGCCACATGCTAGAAATTAGCCATTTTTTCAGTAGCATTGCAAGATCCAATCATAAAAGTCCTCTGAAAACATAGGAACTGAACAGTAAACAGAATGTTTTGGTGAGCTCAATATAATTTGATTAACTAATTAGTGTTGGTTATGTGTTTAAAGATTGTCTGACCACTAAAATTATGTAGTACATTTCTCCTTAAAATTTTTAAGAAATAACTTTTTGTATAGCCTGCATTATTGTATCATTACGAAGTTCATCACAGTAGGTTGGGGTGTTTTGATCAGTGTTAATAAATAACATCATTGATAATATGTATAAAGCAGACTTCTTTTGTTGAATTTTATTCTAATTCATTATATAAGACTAAAGATTAAAACATTAAATAAAATTAATATCAGGGCCTGGCACAGTGGTTCATGCCTGTGATTCCCAGCCCTTTGGGAGGCCAAGGCAGGTAGATCACTTGAGGTAAGGAGTTTAAGGCCAGCTTGGTCAACATGGAAACCCCATCTCTACTAAAAATACAAAAATTAGCCAGTCTATGTAGCTCACACTTGTACTCCCAGCTACTCGGGAAGCTGAGGCATGAGAATCGCTTGAACAGGGAAGTGGAAGTTGCAGTGAGCCGAGATTGCACCACTGAACTCCCGCCTGGGAGACAAAGAAAGATACTGTCGGCCGGGCGCGGTGGCTCAAGCCTGTAATCCCAGCACTTTGGGAGGCCGAGACGGGCGGATCACGAGGTCAGGAGATCGAGACCATCCTGGCTAACACGGTGAAACCCCGTCTCTACTAAAATATACAAAAAATTAGCCGGGCGAGATGGCGGGCGCCTATAGTCCCAGCTACTCGGGAGGCTGAGGCGAGAGAATGGCGTAAACCCGGGAGGCGGAGCTTGCAGTGAGCTGAGATCCGGCCACTGCACTCCAGCCTGGGCGACAGAGCGAGACTCCGTCTCAAAAAAAAAAAAAAAAAAAAAAAAAAAAAGAAAGATACTGTCTCAAAAATAAATAAATAAATGCATACATACATAAAATTAATATTATTAAAATTAATTGTATGATGCCCATTCTCAAGAAAAATATAATTTTGTTTGAGAAACAATTTTATAAATAATGCAACTGGAAAATAATATTGCATGTGACCAAGCAAAATCCGTATTGATTTACTGAAAAGAACTAAGAATTTTAAGTTGGGACTGGGTGCAGTGGCTCACGCCTGTAATCCTAGTACTTTAGGAGGTCAAGATGGGTGGATCACTTGAGGTTAGGAGTTCAAGATCATTGTGGCCAACATGGTGAAGCACCGTTTTCACTAACAAATAACTAAGAATTTTAAGTTGGAAGACTTAGTGGTTATATTCTATATGTCTACCTACTGTCAGTAATATGGGCCATTACAAGCTTATTGAGATTCAAAGTTTTGTATATAAATGAGGATACAATAAAAATTTTAGCACTAGGCAGGTGAATCACTTGAAGCCAGGAGTTCAAGACCAGCCTGGCCGACATAGCAAAACATTATCTCTACTAAAATACAAAAATTAGCTGGGCATGGTGGTGCATGCCTGTGATCCCAGCTAATCGGGAGGCTGAGGCAGGAGGACAACTTGAACCCACGAGGCAGAGGTTGCAGTGAGCTGAGTTTGTGACACTACACTTCAGTCTGAGTGAAAGAGCAAGACTCTGTCTCAAAAAATAATCAAACAAACGCTAGCAAATCTTACAGGATTGCTGAGAAAATCTAAATAAATTTTATTTATTGTTTTACTAACTAGAACACTCTACATTCACGATTATTAGTTTATTCCTTCAAAAAATGTTATTAAGCACCTGATTTAGTGACACTTAAGCTGAGAATAGAAGAATGAGTAGGAAATCCTTGAACAAAGTGGACAAGAATGAGCATAAAAATACCAAGCAGAGAATACAATACATGAAAGGTTGTGACCTCTATATACTCCACTCCAGGGCAAGGAGTTGGGTATCAGCCTGGGAAGTTCTCTTTATGTGGTATTCTTCCCAGAGGTATGAAGCCCACCAACCTGCATGACTAAATATAGCAGTACAAATGAAACTGGAAAGAGCTTTGCAATTTCTAATAAGTGTAGCTTGGCTTTAGTGAGCTGTAATGAGAAAGAGCTGGAAATAATGACAAAGACAAGGTGAAATAATTTAGGACTCTTATATGATTACTTTGAGGATGCTGAGAATATCCTAAGAGAAAGAAGAACATACTAAATGAGTTGAGAACAAAAATATCAGAGTGTGCTATTAAACAGATTACTTAGATTATTGTGTGGCAAATGGATTTGACAGGTCAACTTTCCGGGGAAGGAAAATTGTAGTAGTTAACTTCTGAACAATGGTGTCCTTGGTTAGGGATGTGGAGATAGGGCAAAACAGAAATTGTCAATAAATGTTGAAAGCATGATAAATAGGATTTGACAGAAACAATGCTTAGGAGTAACACATTAAACTAATTCATTCAAATGTCTATTTATTACCTATTGTTTTTCAGTTGCTATGCAATATTAATTGAAGAAAGCTCCACTTAGACTAAAGTGCCCCTGATTCCTGGTTCCACAGAAAGCAGAAGAGGCTTTACTTTTAAATTATTATTCAGGTGTATTCTAACCTGTCTTAAAATGACTTGAAGGATGGACTCAAGACACTTGTCCCTGTTTGGCCATTCAACCAAAAGAAAGGAAATATTTCAACTTACTGAAATGCAGAATATATTCGCAAATCATGCACCTAATAATGATCTGTTTTTCAGAATATGTAAATACAATCATCATCACTTAATGACAGGGATACATCCTGAGAACTGCATTGTTAGTCCCTGCAAACATCAGAGTTTACTCACACAAACCTAGATGGCATAGCCTACTACACACACTAGTTTACATGGTATAGCCTTTTGCTGCTAGGCTACAAACCTGTACATCATGTTACTGCACTGACTACTGTAGGCTATTGTAACACAATGGTAAGCCTCAGTGTATCTAAACATAGAAAAGGTACAGTATAAATACGGTATCATAATCTTATGGGAACACTGTTGTAGCATTGTCTATTGTTGACAGAAAAGTGGTTATACAGAGCAGGACTGTAACTCCTACAACTCAATGACATAAGGATATATAACCCAATTTAAAAATTTGCAAAAGACTTGAGTAGACATTTCTCCAAAGAAGATAAAAAAATTTCCAACAAACACACATAGAAATGCTCAACATGATTTAACATTAGGGAAATGGCAATAATTTGCATTAAATCCACAATGAGGTTGGACACAGTGACTCCAAGTTATAATCGCAGCACTTTCGGAAGTCAAGGCAGGAGGATGGTTTGAGGGCAGGAGTTCTGTTCAAGACAAGCCTGGGCAACATATTGAGACTCCATCTCTACAAAAATTTTAAAAAGTAATCAGGTGTGGTGGATAGCATATGCCTACAGTCCCAGGTAATCAGGAGGCTGAGAAAGGAGGATCCCTTGAGCCCAGGAGTTTGAGGCTGCAGTGAGCTATGATCATGCCAGTGCACTGTAGCCTGGGAGACGAAATGAGAGAGAGAGAGACAAAAGGAGAGAGGGGGGGGGGGGGGGGAGAGAGAGAGAGAGAGAGAGAAGAAAGGAAGGAAGGAAGGGAAGCAAGGAAGAAAGGAATAAAGAAGGAAGGATGGAGGGAGGGAGGGAGAAGGGGAAGGAAGGGAGGGAGGGAGGGGGAATGAAGGAAGGGAGGGAGGGAGGGGGAATGAAAGAAGGGAGGGAGGAAGGAAGGAAGGAAGGAAAGGAGGGAGGGAGGAAGAAAGAGAAGGAAAGAAGGAAAGGAAGGAAATGAAGGAAGGAAGGAAGGAAGGAAAAAGCAAAGCAAAAGTAGATTTGATTATATATTGTAATTTTTTTTTTTTTTTTTTTTTGCGACACAGTCTCGCTCTGTTGCCCAAGCTGGAGTGCAGTGGCGTGATCTCGGCTCACTGAAAGCCCCGCCTCCCAGGTTCACGCCATTCTCCTGCCTCAGCCTCCCTAGTAGCTGGGTCTACAGGCGCCCACTACCATGCCTGGCTAATTTTTTTGTATTTTTAGTAGAGATGGGGTTTCACCGTGTTAGCCAGTATGGTCTCCATCTCCTGACCTCGTGATCCACCCGCCTTGGCCTCCCAAAGTGCTGGGATTACAGACTTGAGCCATTGCACCCAGCCGATTGTTTGCAATTTTTAAAATAGCAATAGTGGTAAGGATGTGAAGAAATTAGAACCCCAGTACATTGCTGACTGTAATACAAAATGATTCGGTCACCATGGAAAACTAGTAAAGTTAAAAATAGAATTACTCATATGACCCCATAATTTCACTCCTATGAATTTACACAGATAAACTGAAAGCAGGTACTAAACACATACACACATGCTCACGGCATCACTATGGACAAAAGCCAAAAGGTAGAAACAGTCCAAATGTCTATCAATAAAAATAAATTGGTGTATATGCATATAATGAAACATTATTCATCCATAAAAATATACAGTGCTGATACAGGCCACAACATGAAGAAACTTCCAAAACATTTGCTAAGTAAAAGAAACCAGACACAAAAGCTCATATATCATATTACTGAATTTATATGAAATATCCAGAATTGGTAAACCCATAGAAACAGAAAGCAGATTTATAAGTTACCAAGAGTTTAAGGGAAGGGGGAATGGGAAAAAATCTTCTTAATGAGTAAAAATTTTACTTTGAAGTGATGAAAATGTTTTGGAAGTAGATAGAAGTAGTAGATAGAAAACACTGTGAATATACTAAATACCACGAAATTCTTCCTTATAAGAATAGTTGATTTTATGTTATGTGAATGTCACCTTAATATGTTATTATTTTTAAACCCAGAATGTGGATTGATGCTCAGGTGTGTGCATTGCTGCTTTTTCCTTCAGTAATTAACTCAACACAACCTTTTCTAATCTGTGAAACAGCTGAGAATATAAATTAAATTACTATTTTTCTTGTATCATGGTTTTCTGAGATATACATTGAAAAAGTAGATGAGTCATTTTCATATATGTACCGGATATCAAAAATGTGTCCAACTACAGAACAAACTGCTATGATAAACAATTGAATTAAATTGGTGATATAGTTTGGATGCTGTCCCTTCTAAATCTCACATTGAATTATAATGCCCAGTGTTGGAGTTGGGGCCTAGTAGGAAGTGATTGGATCATGGGGGCTGATTTCTCAGGAATGGAATAGAGTCATCCTCTTGGTGCTGTCCTTGCAATAGTGACTGAGTTCTTGTGAGATCTGGTTGTTTAAAAGTGTGTGGCACCTTGCCCCAACTCTTGCTTTCACTCTTGCCATGTGAGATGCTTGCCTCCCAACCTTTGCCTTCTGCCATGATTGTATGCCTGCTGAGACCCTCACCAGAAGTAGATACTAGCACTTTTCATCTTCTACTTTGTATAGAACTGTGAGCCAATTCAAACTTTCTTTCTAAATTAGCCTCAGTTATTTCTTTATAGCCACTCAAGAAGGGCCTAATACAGTTGGTTAACTGTGTTGAAAGACATTGATATCATGCAATGTCCAATATAATAATCCAGTTAAAAGTTAACAATGACTTGGTTTGCTTTCTCAGAGTGAATATCCACATCTTATTGATGTGACAAAGTATGATATTGGATAATACCTTTGTAATTGTGTGCTTTCTCATTTCTTAATGAAAATCAATTTCATTAACTTTTTACTTTATATTTCTATTCTTTCTTTGTTTTTAAGATATTTTTAGCTGTATTTAAGTATAATTGACAAATAGGAATTATATATATTTAACTTGTACATATGATGTTTTGATGTAAGTACACATGTACCTATATCAATGATCACCACAATCAGGCTAATTAGCATGTCCATCACCTCACATAGTGGCATTTTCTAAAATGTAGTTTCGTTTATGAGAGAAGTCCCTATACTTTATGGAAATAATAAAAAATAATAGAAAATCTTCTATGACTTTTTTTCACTGTTGTGTGAGTTTGCAATTGGTGATATATTGACCTTACAGATATTAGGGAAAAAAATTTAGGAGCTTTCTAATAAAACTCATTTTCAGATGTTTAACAACTTAATTACTATTTTCTTTAATAAACCACATTTGAATTTTTGATTAATTTTAATAAAGTACAGATACAATAAAGCACAATAAGAATAACCAAAATTGTACATTTAAAACTACAGGCTGGGTGCGGTGGCTGAAGCCTGTAATCCCAGCACTTTGGGAGGCCGAGACGGGCGGATCATGAATTCAGGAGATGGAGACCATCCTGGCTAACACGGTGAAACCCCATCTCTACTAAAAAAATACAAAAAACTAGCCAGGCAAGGTGGCGGGCACCTGTAGTCCCAGCTACTCGGGAGGCTGAGGCAGGAGAATGGCGTGAACCCGGGAGGCGGAACTTGCAGTGAGCTGAGATCCGGCCACTGCACTACAGCCTGGGCGACAGAGCGAGACTCCGTCTCAAAAAAAAAAAAAAAATTTAAAGCTACAACATACAATGGCATGTTATGTGAAAAGATATTTGGTTCTATTGTATGAAAGTTGAGACACATTGACCAGTCCAAAATAAACTTTAAAAAGCATGGCAGAAGTTCCTGTGAAAATTACAACTAGCTATGTCTTTCAAATTTGTAAAATGTATGTAAAGAAAAATAATTATTTTTTTCTTTTAAAAATGCTAAGCCAGCTGAAAAGCACATGATAAAACTTCTAAGACAATAGTAATTAATGGACCATATTCTGTAAATCACTTTCCTAAATGATCTACGTGTTTTATAGAAAGTCTAAGCAAATTTTACTATTCCTGTCATAGTTTGAGTTTCTATACTTCTTTATTTGCTACTGTTAACAGATATCTTGTATGTTTTGCTACATACAAATGGCTACCTTTGATTCTGTTTAATTCTAATTTTTAAAAAGGTTCTTGTTCAAGGAAAGGGCAGAGTTTAGAGTAACCTACTCTGGAAGATTCCACTTTCTATGTTTGCCTTACAAGATTTCCAGCAGCCCATACTTCAAATGTAATGTGGAGAAAACATCTAAAGAGAATCTTCATTGACTTTTTGTAGTCCAGAACATGAGGTCATATAAACGAAGATAAACGTTGCAGCAAAACCATCCTCTTTAATGAGTGCCCAGAACTTCTTGGTAAATTATCTTTGGCAAATCGGTCTCATTACATTTTCATTCTACAAATGTTTTTGTGTGTGCTTTTTATCTGCTGTGCACCATTGTAAACATTCAGAATAGCAAGTCTGAAACATGTAAAACCTAACATGTGATTTCAAAAGTCCCAAGAATACACTGAAGTGCCATATTGTCACCTACAAAATCCTTTCCACTTCTCCTGATAAAATAACCGTCTGATATGACTTGACTGTATTCCTACTCAAATCTCACCTTCAATTGTAATAATCCCCATGTGTCATGGGAGGGACCCAGGGGGAGGTAATTGAATCATGGGGATGGGTTTTTCCTGTGCTGTTCTCATGACAGTGAATAAGTCTCACAAAATCTGATGGTTTTATAAACAGGAGATCCCCTGCATAAGCTCTCTTGCCTGTCACCATGTAAGACATGACTTTGCTCCTCCTTCACCTTCCACCAGAGTGAGGCCTCCCCAGCCGTGTGGAACTGTGATCCAATTAAACCACTTTCCTTTGTAAATTACACAATCTCAGGTATGTCTTTATTAGCAATGTGAGAAGAGACTAATATGCCATCTAAATTTATTGCAATTATTTATTTTACAACTATAAATGAAGTCAGGATTCAGGAATTACACTTACTTATTTACAGTTAAATCTCCAATATCTAACAGACTGCTGACTTATACAAGATAAATGTTCAAGAAATTTTTGTTGAATAAAACATGGATCCAGAGACTAAAATGGAATCAACTGTGCCTTTTGTTCCTCTTTACTGTTTAAGGAGGAAGATAAGTTTAGATAACTCAAAACATTACTGACAAAATGCTGCAGTCATCTGAACAAATCATTTCCAGATGAATTGGTGACTTCTCTAACGTGATTATTAAAAATATAATTAATTAATTTAGAATATTATACAGACAATCCACATTTTCATTTTAATCCTCCAGAGCTAATCAACTTTTTGCCTTCATCTCTTTATGGTTTATTTTCTTAATTTCCATATGTATGTATATATTTTTTAACATAAGTGATCACATTAAGCCAAGTGATATCCTTATAGTTGTATTGTCTTTAAAAAACTCAAACTTCTTAATAAATTAGCAGATGTTTGTATTATATGTTCTTGAATTTAGTTAGAGCAAGTGAGTGAACCATAATAGTGCCAAAGCAATAGAAAATCCTGAGGCACAAGAAGCACAAGGAGTCAAATGGGACTATGTATAAATTTTATACAGTAATTTTAATTTTACTTTGAAACATGTAGACAGACTTTTAAAATACAGTAAATTATTTCACTACTTATTTGAAACTAATTTTCATACTATTTCTGCCTTTTTAAAGTAAGACAATAAAGAGTTCAAAAATTGTTTACATTATTTTTAACTCAATTGTTTTTTGTTCTCAGTTAAGATATGAAGCTAACATCCTAATTTCACTACAGTTTGTATTTCATTTATAACTTAATAATGCAATATTCTGTATATTCTATCAGAGAAGTAATTAAAATTAGAGATGGTGTCCGGGCGCGGTGGCTCAAGCCTGTAATCCCAGCACTTTGGGAGGCCGAGACGGGCGGATCACGAGGTCAGGAGATCGAGACCATCCTGGCTAACACGGTGAAACCCCGTCTCTACTAAAAACTACAAAAAACTAGCCGGGCGACGTGGCGGCCCCTGTAGTCCCAGCTACCTGGGAGGCTGAGGCAGGAGAATGGCGTGAACCCGGGAGGCGGAGCTTGCAGTGAGCTGAGATCCGGCCACAGCACTCCAGCCTGGGTGACAGAGCAAGACTCCGTCTCAAAAAAAAAAAAAAAAAAAAAAAAAAATTAGAGATGGTAAATACAAATATAATTTCTGTAACTACCTCTAGCTCAAGTTTATTTTGGAATCAGATTATTTTTGAAAGAACAGAGGAGTGAATGAAATAACTCTGATTGAATGTTGAATGAATCAGAATGGCAAAGTCAGAAAATTATGTTTCTGCTCAGTCTTGATATACTTGCTAGCTCCCGTCTATAGTTTGAGTCTGGAGTATAAATCAAATATGATTTGGATACTTTTCAGTATAAAACAGAAAAAAGGAGACAATTCTATTTCCAAGCAGGGTAGTAGGATGTAGAAAGCTAGAGAATATTGCTCACCATCCGTAAAGAAGGACAAATAAACTACAAAATTACTATTTTTTGAGATTGTAAAGTAACCAGTATCTCTGAACTCCAAAGGGTGACAAGCTTTTCTAAGGAGAGATGAGACAAACAGGCTCTTTAATCTTGGCAGAGAATGGGAGGAGAAGGTGGTTGCCACAGACATGGATTAGAAGAAAACAATGAAAATTATTACTGAATTCTTAAATAGTAAATGTGGTCTACTGTGACACATTAGAAGCCTGGAGAATCCCCAAGAACTATTAGATTGGCACTCATTTCCAAGCTTGTTCTAACCTCCACAGATTATTTTGAGAATGATTACAGACAGGTAGGAGACAAGGGGAGAGTCCCTTCCAGGGTGAGGCACAGGCTTGAAGTTGCACACATCTCCTAGAGTCTTCTATCAAACTAAGAAAAATATTAAACTGCTGAGGAATAATTAGGAAATCCACTGATCTCCAAGGCCCAGGTAAAGATCCTTGACTTCTGGATGCAGAGAAGGAAGTAAAATGTCTCTGCTCCAGTGGGAGGGGCAGAAAACCTACTGGGGCCCAGCATTTACACCAATACAAAGCAGAGTTCTGTTCCCATTAGAAGGGGTAGGAAGGCCCTCATCAGTGTAGCCTCAAAGTCCTTGAGGAAATATTAGTAAAACAAATTCAGAAAAGTATAGAGAAGATAACACATCTAAGTTAGATTTGTCCCAAGAATGAAAGGTTCACTCAAAACTTAAAAATCAATCAATGTAGTCATGAGGTGAAAATGACAAATCAATGCCATCTCAATAACTTCAGAAAAAAAAGTTGACAATGCTCATAATCTGTTTATAATTTTTTAAAAATAAGTAAAGTATCAGTAAAAGAGAACTTCCTCAACTTTATTTAAGAATCTATTGAAAAAACTACAGGCCTGGTACAGTAGCTCATATCTGTAATCCCAGCACTTTGGGAGGCTGAGGTGGGCGGATCAGTTGAGGTCAGGACTTGGAGACCAGCCTGGCCAACATGGCAACACCCCATCTCTACTAAAATATACAAAAGTTAGCCAGGATTTGTAGTGCACGTCTGTAATTCCAGCTACCCAGGATTCCGAAGCATGAGAACCATTTGAACCTGGGATGTGGAGGCTGCAATGTTGCAGTGAGCTGAGATCATGCCAGCCTGAGTGACAAAGTGAGACCCCATGTCAGACACACAGACACACACACACACACACAGCAGTGTATATCATACTTAATGGTGAAAGATTGAATGTTTTCTTTTTAAAGACTGGGATCGAGGCAGAAGTGTCTAATTTCAACATTTTAATTCAATGTTGAATAGTGTTCTAACAAGTGAAGTTAGGCAAGAAAAAAGATTAGAGACATCATGATTGGAAAGAAAGAAATAGAACTATCTCTATTTGAAGTCAACATGATTGCCTATAAGAATCTACAATAGCTGTTATAACCCATTTGTGGTTTTAACCAGGTTGCAGGCTATAAAACCATATACAAAAATAAATTGTTACAATGCACTAGCACCAAATGTTTGGAAATTGAAATAAAAATAATACAAAACTGAAATATAAATGGAAATGAAGAGTATTATTAAAGAGGAGATACTGTTTGTGGCAATGGATTTGTAACTGTACACATTTGTCAAAACCCACTTAAATGAACCTGAGAGAAGGTAAATTTTATTAACTGCAAAATATACCTCAATAAACCTTACCTTAAAAATGCCCAATAAAAAGGAAAGAGTGGGAACTACTGTGGAGAAAGGATTCTCCAAAACATTAGGAAAAAACCTGGAGCCCTCTGACTTATGGGAAATCAGCAGAATTCCAGACACTATGAAACACAGAGATGATAGTGAAATGGTTATGAGTAACACTCTGAAGCCAAATGACAGGTGTTTAGATGCTGGTACCTCTATACCAAGCAGCACAACCATGGCAAGTTGTTAAACTGCTCTTCTGTGAAACAGAAGTAATACTAGCACCTTCTTCATAGGATTGGTTTGAGGGTTAAACTAATGAAAGACTTACAGTACTTCACTTACAAGGAGCACTACATATGTGGTTTTAAATATATATATTATTATGTATTTTAATGAATAATTAAATCACAAATATATTCACTAATTTATCAAATAAAATAAGTAACACAAATCAAAGGCAGCCAAAAATATGAAAATTTTAGAAGCAGTGTTTGAGAGTAGGAGGAATTGTGTTTATTTTTTTCTTTTGAAACCAAATGTTTATAATAACTGTGGTGGATATTTGAGTTACCCAATACATTTTGATAATTATTATTCCTTACAGATGATGTGTGTTTTGATTAAAACAATAAATGAGAATGAGTTCAAGCAGTCATTAAGCCAATGTTTACTATTCTTTCCTTGATGCTTGATGGGTGAGGTTCCAGCATTGCTTTTAATGGGATCACAGTCCAGTGGAGAAGGTAGGTACACAAATAAAGTCATGGCCCCATAATAACTTGTCAGTCAACAACAGACCGCATATACAATGGTGGTCCCATAAGATTAGAATATGGCATTTTTGCTATATCTTTTCCATGTTTAGATATGTTTAGACATGTAGATTCCACTGTGTTGCAATTGCCTACAGTATTCCCTACAGTACATGCTGTACAGGTTTACAGACTTGTAGCAAAAGGCTTTGCCATACAGCCTAGGTACATCATAGGGTACACCACGTAGGTTTGTGTAAGTACATTCTATGATGTTTGCACAGTGAGGAAATAGCCTAACAATACATTTATCAGAATATATTGCCAACATAAAGTGACACAGCTGTAATTAAAATACAATATGCCAAGTGTTGGAAGAAGAGGTATACACAGTGAAATGGGAGCTCAGGGAGGTAGGGGGGCAGGGTTCCAATGAAAAACAATAGGGATAAGAAGTGGTAAGCCTAATGGAAAAGAGTTTGGGCTTGCTGGTCATTCAGTGATGGGTCAATTCTGACTTTGCCATTTCCTTCCTTCTTGTATGACCTTAAGGAAGTACTTTAATTATTTTAGCCACAAATTCTTCATCTTAAAACATAGACCGTAACAGTAAGTATTTTCTTGGGCTGTTGCAAAGGTTAAATGAAAAAATACATATGAAGGACTTAGTAAGTACATGAAAATCACTCTCGATAAATGCTAGCCATATTGTTATTATTAGCATTATATTAGTAGTATTTGTTTCTACGAATTACATCGTACTAACATAGTATTTAGCACACCGTTGTCCCAAGTATTTCTGATACTTAAACAAAGCATTTTTACATAATATTTTTACTGGATCTTCAGTAATTGTGCAAGGCAGAATGACAGATATTATTGTTCTCAATTTACAGATAAGACCAACGGAAGAGTGTAAAAGTCTTGTACAACTGTTATAAGTTTTTCTCATGAAAGGCTTTTTAATTTATCTGTATTAGCCTCAAATGACTTGATTTTCTCAATTTTTCTATACTGTTTTACTCGTAATTTTTTGATCCATTACTCAATGATGCCTAAAACATAGATGTACACACACACACACACTCTCTTTCTCTCATGTGTGCACACACAATAAGACTCTGTATATGTTTATTTTCAACCTGTTACATAAATTGTGGCCCTTTAATATAGCTTTTGGATAACCTAAATTTATTTTAATCTAGCACAATCAATTTTTTCAGTTCTTTAAATGTGTAATTTGGTAGCTTTTATTACATTAAGAATATTTCTATTAGAAATAACAAAATAACTATGTTCTACAAAGGACACTTAATGTCAAATTTCATTTCTAAGGGTACAAAGATAAAATACATAATAGAAACAATAACAAAAATGCTTTGTTACTGATTTATTACATCTTATTTGCCTTTTAAAAACATCATTTTATTCATTCTTTTAATACAATAGCCACATGATTTGACTAATGGAAAATGGAAGACAAGTATTACTCAATACTACCTCTTAGATATCTGGCAGAGAAAAACGGTTTCACACATGAAAAAGCAGCAGTAGGGAAATTAGGTGAAATATCACATGAAACTAAGCTCCTATATTTTATTAAATTTTGTAAGTCACAAGTTTAAAAAGATGTAGATACTGTTCATAACAATTCACTGATTTGCTCAATTTGGTTAATCCTTTTTTTATTATTATTATACTTTAAGTTCTAGGGTATATGTGCATAACGTGCAGGTTTGTTACATATGTATACTTGTGCCATGTTGGTGTGCTGCACCCATCAACTCGTCAGCACCCATCAATTCGTCATTTATATCAGGTATAACTCCCAATGCAATCCCTCTCCCCTCCCCCCTCCCCATGATAGGCCCCAGTGTGTGATGTTCCCCTTCCCGAGTCCAAGTGATCTCATTGTTCAGTTCCCACCTATGAGTGAGAACATGAGGTGTTTGGTTTTCTGTTCTTGTGATAGTTTGCTAAGAATGATGGTTTCCAGCTGCATCCATGTCCCTACAAAGGATGCAAACTCATCCTTTTTTATGGCTGCATAATATTCCATGGTGTATATGTGCCACATTTTCTTAATCCAGTCTGTCACAGATGGACATTTGGGTTGATTCCAAGTCTTTGCTATTGTGAATAGTGCCGCAATAAACATACATGTGCATGTGTCTTTATAGCAGCATGATTTATAATCCTCTGAGTATATACCCAGTAGTGGGATGGCTGGGTCATATGGTACATCTAGTTCCAGATCCATGAGGAATCGCCATACTGTTTTCCATAATGGTTGAACTAGTTTACAATCCCACCAACAGTGTAAAAGTGTTCCTATTTCTCCACATCCTGCCCAGTACCTGTTGTTTCCTGACTTTTTAATGATTATCATTTTAACTGGTGTGAGATGGTATCTCATTGTGGTTTTGATTTGCATTTCTCTGATGCCCAGTGATGATGAGCATTTTTTCATGTGTCTGTTGGCTGTGTGAATGTCTTCTTTTGAGAAATGTCTGTTCATATCCTTTGCCCACCTTTTGATGGGGTTGTTTGTTTTTTTCTTGTAAATTTGTTTGAGTTCTTTATAGATTCTGGATATTAGCCCTTTGTCAGATGAGTAGATTGCAAAAATTTTCTCCCATTCTGTAGGTTGCCTGTTCACTCTGATGGTAGTTTCTTTTGTTGTGCAGAAGCTCTTTAGTTTAATCATATCCCATTTGTCAATTTTGGCTTTTGCTGCCATTGCTTTTGGTGTTTTAGACATGAAGTCCTTGCCCATGCCTATGTCCTGAATGGTACTACCTAGGTTTTCTTCTAGGGTTTTTATGATATTAGGTCTAACAATTAAGTCTCTAATCCATCTTGAATTAATTTTCATATAAGGAGTAAGGAAAGGATCCAGTTTCAGCTTTCTACTTATGGCTAGCCAATATTCCCAGCACTATTTATTAAATAGGGAGTCCTTTCCCCATTTCTTGTTTTTCTCAGGTTTGTCAAAGATCAGATGGCTGTAGATGTGTGGTATTATTTCTGAGGACTCAGTTCTGTTCCATTGGTCTATATCTCTGTTTTGGTACCAGTACCATGCTGTTTTGGTTACTGTACCCTTGTAGTATAGTTTGAAGTCAGGTAGCGTGACGCCTCCAGCTTTGTTCTTTTGACTTAGGATTGTCTTGGCAATGCGGGCTCTTTTTTGGTTCCATATGAACTTTAAAGCCGTTTTTTCCAGTTCTGTGAAGAAACTCATTGGTAGCTTGATGGGGATGGCATTGAATCTATAAATCACCTTGGGCAGTATGGCCATTTTCACGATATTGATTCTTCCTATCCATGAGCATGATATGTTCTTCCATTTGTTAGTGTCCTCTTTTATTTCACTGAGCAGTGGTTTGTAGTTCTCCTTGAAGAGGTCCTTTACATCCCTTGTAAGTTGGATTCCTAGGTATTTTATTCTCTTTGAAGCAATTGTGAATGGAAGTTCATTCATGATTTGGCTCTTTGTTTGTCTGTTACTGGTGTATAAGAATGCTTGTGATTTTTGCACATTAATTTTGTATCCTGAGACTTTGCTGAAGTTGCTTATCAGCTTAAGGAGATTTTGGGCTGAGACAATGGGGTTTTCTAAATATACAATCATGTCATCTGCAAACGGGGACAATTTGACTTCTTCTTTTCCTAACTGGATACCCTTGATTTCTTTCTCTTGCCTGATTGCCCTAGCCAGAACTTCCAACACTATGTTGAATAGGAGTGGTGAGAGAGGGCATCCCTGTCTTGTGCCAGTTTTCAAAGGGAATTTTTCCAGTTTTTGCCCATTCAGTATGATATTAGCTGTGGGTTTGTCATAAATAGCTCTTATTATTTTGAGGTACGTTCCATCAATACCGAATTTATTGAGCGTTTTTAGCATGAAGGGCTGTTGAATTTTGTCAAAAGCCTTTTCTTTTTTTTTTTTTTTACATTTATTGTGCACTTTATTTTTATTATATTTACATTGTAGTATATAATGAAATAATTATACAGCTCAATGTAATGTAGAATCAGTGGGAGGCAGAGCTTGTTTTCCTGCAACTAGATGGTCCCATCTGGGACTGAGGGGAGACAGTGACACACAAAGTGTGTTGCTTATGTTCAGTCTACTCCGTAATCTGGTTTTGGTTGCTGTCACTGCAGAAAACCTGCTTCACAAAGATAGGAAGTTGGAAATGGAAGCAGGCTTTTCAGTGCTTTTGTGACAATCTCAGGATATTCTGCCTTGACTTGAATTCAGAATGTATGGAAATTTGAAGTTGTCTCAGACAGACTTTTAAGTCCACCGTCATTTGTGATCTCAAGCAGTTGCTCTTCTAGCACGGACAAAGCCGATTCACATGGTTTATTCGCAAATAGGTTGCGTATCCATTCTTTCCCAGTTTGGGGGTCTTTTGTGGTTGGGAGGTAATGCTTAAACTGTTTTGAAAGCTGAGATAGGTGATCATGCACCAGCTGGGAGAAAGAAGGCCCTGGCTGAGTCTCTTTCAGAATCTCTGCTATGTTTGAAACATGTCAGAAATCTCAGTGTTCACTCGTCGCCCCCATAATTCCAGTTTGGCTTTGAATGCAGCTACTTTATCTGCAGACTTGAACACAGTTGTCCATCTCTCCCGAAGTGACAGATTGAGTTTGTTGAGCAGGTTGAATGTGTCACACAAGTTTTGCAACCCATTCTGTGTCACAGAAATGTGCTGCTAGTGGTGACTGTTTTTCTGAAATCTCTGGAGCAGCTTTTGTAACTAAGAAACTCTGGCCAGTGATCTACCTTTAGAAAGCTCTCTCGCTGAGAGAAGATGTGTGTGCTCTGCATCCATATCCTCACAGAGCTGTGCAAACAGATGTGAGATAAGGGCATGTACTTTAATGTTAATAATTTTAGTCACATCTTGCAAAATATTGTTCAGGCGACATTTTTCAGCTAGCCAGCATTTCTCTATGGATGACACGGTGCATAGACTCGACATTCAGAAGTGACCTCTTTGACCTGAGTAGTGAAACCAGAAAGCCGTCCAGTCATGGCAGCTGCTCTGTCCATGCATATACCAACACAAAATGGCCAATTCAGTTTTCCTGATATGTAATCATTCAAAAACTTGAATAGTTCTGCAGCTGTGGTGTTGGTTGGCAACAAAAGTGCACGTAACATATCCTTATGCGTATCCTCCTGAAAACATGTAACACAAAAACGGGCATTGTTGCCTTATTGTCAGCATTGGTAGACTTGTCAACCTGGATTCCATACCACGGTTCCCATTAATGCTAACAGTTGTGCCTCAGTATCCTCTGCTATTTAATCCATTCGTCTAGTTACAGTGCAAGCCAAAAGAGGAACACATGCCACCTTTTGAACTGCAGCCTCTCCTTAAAGGTCATGACAAATGTCCTCAGCAGCAGACACGATCAACTCTTCACCAATAGTAAAGGGCTTCTTAGCTTTATCAGTGCGGTTAGCCACTAAGAATGATGCTGTCAGTGTGTCAGTGCAGACACATTTGATGAAGTGGTGATGTTCAATAACTGCTTCTGTTCTTCATGTTCGTGTTTTTTTTTTTTTTTTTCTTTCGAAAAAGACTTGTCTTTTAATGCAGGGTGCTTGGTCTCCATGTGATGGAGCAGTTTTTTTTTTTTTTTTTTTTTTTGTCAAAAGCCTTTTCTGCATCTATTGAGATAATCATGTGGTTCTTGTCTTTGGTTCTGTTTATATGCTGGATTACGTTTATTGATTTGCGAATGTTGAACCAGCCTTGCATCCCAGGGATGAAGCCCACTTGATCATGGTGGATAAGCTTTTTGATGTGCTGCTGAATCCGGTTTGCCAGTATTTTGTTGAGGATTTTTGCATCGATGTTCATCAGGGATATTGGTCTAAAATTCTCTTTTTTTGTTGTGTCTCTGCCAGGCTTTGGTATCAGGATGATGTTGGCCTCGTAAAATGAGTTAGGGAGGATTCCCTCTTTTTCTATTGATTGGAATAGTTTCAAAAGGAATGGTACCAGCTCCTCTTTGTACCTCTGGTAGAATTCAGCTGTGAATCCATCTGGTCCTGGACTTTTTTTGGTTGGTAGGCTCTTAATTATTGCCTCAATTTCAGAGCCTGCTATTGGTCTATTCAGGGATTCAACTTCTTCCTGGTTTAGTCTTGGAAGAGTGCAAGTGTCCAGGAAATGATCCATTTCTTCTAGATTTTCTAGTTGATTTGCGTAGAGGTGTTTATAGTATTCTCTGATGGTAGTTTGTATTTCTGTGGGGTCGGTGGTAATATTCCCTTTATCATTTTTTATTGCGTCTATTTGATTCTTCTCTCTTTTCTTTTTTATTAGTCTTGCTAGCGGTCTGTCAATTTTGTTGATATTTTTCAAAAAACCAACTCCTGGATTCATTGATTTTTTGGAGGGTTTTTTGTGTCTCTATCTCCTTCAGTTCTGCTCTGATCTTAGTTATTTCTTGCCTTCTGCTAGCTTTTGAATGTGTTTGCTCTTGCTTCTCCAGTTCTTTTAATTGTGATGTTAGAGTGTCAATTTTAGACCTTTCCAGCTTTCTCTTGTGGGCATTTAGTGCTATAAATTTCCCTCTACACACTGCTTTAAATGTGTCCCAGAGATTCTGGTATGTTGTATCTTTGTTCTCATTGGTTTCAAAGAACATCTTTATTTCTGCCTTCATTTCGTTATGTACCCAGTAGTCATTCAGGAGCAGGTTGTTCAGTTTCCATGTAGTTGAGCGGTTTTGATTGAGTTTCTTAGTCCTGAGTTCTAGTTTGATTGCACTGTGGTCTGAGAGAGAGTTTGTTATAATTTCTGTTCTTGTACATTTGCTGAGGAGTGCGTTACTTCCAATTATGTGGTCAATTTTGGAATAAGTGCGATGTGGTGCCGAGAAGAATGTATATTCTGTTGATTTGGGGTGGAGAGTTCTATAGATGTCCATTAGGTCCGCTTGGTGCAGAGATGAGTTCAATTCCTGGATATCCTTGTTAACTTTCTGTCTCGTTGATCTGTCTAATGTTGACAGTGGAGTGTTGAAGTCTCCCATTATTATTGTATGGGAGTCTAAGTCTCTTTGTAAGTCTCTAAGGACTTGCTTTATGAATCTGGGTGCTCCTGCATTGGGTGCATATATATTTAGGATAGTTAGCTCTTCCTGTTGAATTGATCCCTTTACCATTATGTCATGGCCTTCTTTGTCTCTTTTGATCTTTGATGATTTAAAGTCTATTTTATCAGAGACTAGGATTGCAACCCCTGCTTTTTTTTGTTCTCCATTTGTTTGGTAGATCTTCCTCCATCCTTTTATTTTGAGCCTATGTATGTCTCTGCATGTGAGATGGGTCTCCTGAATACAGCAGACTGATGGGTCTTGACTCTTTATCCAGTTTGCCAGTCTGTGTCTTTTAATTGGAGCATTTAGTCCATTAACATTTAAGGTTAATATGGTTATGTGTGAACTTGATCCTGCCATTATGATATTAACTGGTTATTTTGCTCGTTAGTTGATGCAGTTTCTTCCTAGCCTTGATGGACTTTACATTTTGGCATGCTTTTGCAATGGCTGGTACCGGTTGTTCCTTTCCATGTCTAGGGCTTCCTTCAGGGTCTCTTGTAAGGCAGGCCTGGTGGTGACAAAATCTCTAAGCATTTGCTTATCTGTAAAGGATTTTATTTCTCCTTCACTTATGAAACTTAGTTTGGCTGGATATGAAATTCTGGGTTGAAAATTCTTTTCTTTAAGAAAGTTGAATATTGGCCCCCACTCTCTTCTGGCTTGTAGACTTTCTGCTGAGAGATCTGCTATTAGTCTGATGGGCTTCCCTTTGTGGGTAACCCGACCTTTTTCTCTGGCTGCCTTTAAGATTTTTTCCTTCATTTCAACTTTGGTGAATCTGGCAATTATGTGTCTTGGAGTTGCTCTTCTCGAGGAGTATCTTTGTGGTGTTCTCTGTATTCCTGAATTTGAATGTTGGCCTGCCCTACTAGGTTGGGGAAGTTATCCTGGATGATATCCTGAAGAGTGTTTTCCAACTTGGTTCCATTTTCCCCCTCACTTTCAGGCACCCCAATCAGACGTAGATTTGGTCTTTTTACATAATCCCATACTTCTTGCAGGCTTTGTTCATTTCTTTGTCTTCTTTTTTCTTTTGGTTTCTCTTCTCGCTTCATTTCATTCATTTGATCCTCAATCGCTAATACTCTTTCTTCCAGTTGATTGAGTTGGTTACTGAAGCTTGTGGATTTGTCATGTATTTCTCATGTCATGGTTTTCATCTCTGTCATTTCATTTATGACCTTCTCTGCATTAATTATTCTAGCTATCAATTCTTCCACTCTTTCTTCAAGATTTTTAGTTTCTTTGCGCTGGGTACGTAATTCCTCCTTTAGCTCTGAGAAGTTTGATGGACTGAAGCCTTCTTCTCTCATCTTGTCAAAGTCATTCTCTGACCAGCTTTGATCCATTGCAGGCTATGAGCTGCACTCCTTTGCAGAGGGAGATGCGCTCTTATTTTTTGAATTTCCAGCTTTTCTGCCCTGCTTCTTCCCCATCTTTGTGGTTTTATCTGCCTCCGGTCTTTGATGATGGTGATGTACTGATGGGGTTTTGGTATAGGTGTTCTTCCTGTTTGATAGTATTCCTTCTAATAGTCAGGACCCTCAGCTGTAGGTCTGTTGGAGATTGCTTGAGGTCCACTCCAGACCCTGTTTGCCTGGGTATCAGCAGCAGAGGTTGCAGAAGATAGAATATTGCTGAACAGCGAGGGTACCTGTCTGATTCTTACTTTGGAAGCTTCCTCTCAGGGGTGTACTCCACCCTGTGACTGTGAGATGTGGGGTGTCAGACTGCCCCTAGTGGGGGATGTCTCCCAGTTAGGCTACTCAGGGGTCAGAGACCCACAATTTGGTTAATCTTATCAAACAGAGTTTTATGGGGCTTTTCTTATAGGCTTCATGATACAGCTACCAGCTGTTAAAATTGGACTTAGGATTTCAGATCTTGATTCTTGTGTACAATTTTGAAAAAAAAAAAAAAAAAAATGGAAGTTAAAGTAAACAATATAAAATTAGTAAAACAATTGGTTGACATGACAAGGAATTTATGTCCTTAAAAGAGTGTAAGTAAGATACACAGTTAAAATGTTACTATATTTGAAATACAGATATTCTACCAGCAAGAAAAATATTTGTTGGGAGTGAAAAAATGACTCCACATGTTGTTAATCAATCATTCAGTTAGCTTCCTGCTGGCACTTGTATAAGATCTATTACTGTTGTGAATATTTTACCTGTGAAATCATGGAGAAAAGATAATTAAACACACATTAACCAGACCTAGGGGTTTGAGTGTAGCAATCTATTAATCAATATTGATTGAATATTATAGTAGACATCATGAAGGAAATGGGTTTTAGCTATACCTTGAAATATGAATAAGATGAGGGTAACAAGAAGGCAATAGAGTGAGAAGAAGATGCAGGAGAAGAAATTTCAGGATGGGAAAATATGACATTTCCACAATTTCTTCATTCACTGCAGAAAATTGTATGTCTATTCAATTTTTCAGATCAAATAACTGAATACACATGCTTTCTTTTCTAATTCTCCGTCAAATCTTAGCAAATATGAAATAGCACTATATAATTTTTGAAGAGTTACTTCTTCAATGTCAGTTAATTTTAAAATAGCATCAAGCAATATTTACTTGGTCATTCATTCACTTACTTCAAAATTCCCACCTACTCCTCACTTCTCATTTCCATTGCCTTAGTTCAAACTTTCATGTATTCAGTTGATATTTTGGTGTACCTATTATTTGCCTGGCATTGTTCTAGGAATATAAAGACAAGCAAAACATGACCTGAATCCCTAACTTCTGGAAGCTTGTAGTCTAATGGTAGGAACAGACACTGATCAAATGATTCCTTAAATAAATGTAAATTCACCCTTGAGTGTAGTGCTAGAATAAAAGGTGTTATTGGAGCTTATGAAAGGGAGAGTTGACCTGGTCAGGAAGGTCAGAGAAGGCTTCTTTGGGCAACTGACAATTTAATATCAACCTAAAGGATGAGTAAGTGTTAGCTAGAAAGGGAAAAGCATTACATATGAAAGGCAAATCATTTGCAAAAATCTGTACTGACAGAACATTTGGCAGGTATGATCTTAGGATGTCAACATGAATGAATAAGAGAGAGCAAGGAGGAATTTGGTGCCAAGTGAGCTTGGTGCTTTTTCTCCTGGATTATCTCTGGTCACCCTCTAGTTCAGCATCACTCTAGACCCTCTCCAATCCAGTCCTGTCATATATGTTTTATTGAAGTTAATATGATTATATCACTCCTGTTCATAAGCCTGTTTCTTCATCCTTCATGGAGACACCTGCACTCAGGCATGATATGTATCTCACCATTGCCAGAACATGGTCTGCCTTTGAGTGATCTTTGAACTGGTCACCTTTCTTGACCCTTGAATTTGCTTTGCCTGGATGGATCTGCCAGTAGCCTGGCAATCTCTTCATCTTTTCTGCTGAGGTCAAGTATTACCCTCCATTTTGGGACCTTCATGAATACCCCCAGGGTGGGAATCTTTCCTCTCTGTGCTTCCACAACTTTCTTTGCCTTCCCTGTTCACACCTCTGTTGACATGGCATTTGAAGAGAAGGTACACTCTTTAGAGTCAGGGATCTAGTCTCACTGTTTTATATACAGTATGCTGAGAAATGTCTGAGAAAACCTGACACTTAAAAAATGTGGAGTTTTTTAGCCAAACTAAATATTTATGTCAGTTTTTTAGGCCACATTCTGATAATTTAGGATGAGTGATTTTGCCTGAATTGTTGATTCAAATAAATTAATTTAAAACTGCTCAGTTTTAGAGATAGCTTTTCTTCACTATTAATAAATAATGACTGAACAATTAACTTTTTTGGTGAAAACCCCAACAGAGTCTTAACTTTACTTAACTCCTTTACTTAAAACTAAGATTTTAAAAATATGTTAATTACCATTAAAACAATTGACTTAAACTCTATGCCTCAGATTTCTCATTTTTAAGGAGAGGATAATAATTATCTCCTAGAATAACTATTTTCTAGATAGATAGTTTCTCTATAGAGAGACAATATAGATATCTATCTATAGATAGATAGTCTCTGTCTAACAATCCTAAGATTGTTATGAAAATTAACTGTTTAATATTACCAAGTATTTTGAAAAGTATTTGGCACTAAGTAATTGCTCTACCAGTGCTTATTAATTAAGTAAAAAAACAAACAAACAAACAAACAAATAAGTCAGGTATTGGCAGGCATTTCTGAGAAATTTCTGAGTTGTAAAGGAGTGTAAAGATGAATCCATTATAAATGTAGTGATTACGCTTTGAAAGAGCCCTTTTATAACTACCCATGTTTATTCAATATAACCAGTTGTAACACTGCCCCTTCCTCAGCCTGCACAATTCCAGCAGCAGGAAAAGAAAGAGACTCTAGGTCTTCATGTCATACTCTTGTACCACAGGTTGTATTCTTGGGCTTAGTGGTGAGTTAGGTATCTTTCTCGATGCTTCTTGCTACTGCTACTTGAGACAAATTGTGTCTCCCTGTTTACTTAAGAAAAAAAAAGTTGAAAGCTCATGCCATCAAATAATGCAACCCCCACTTCCCTATTGCAGTTATTGCTAAGACTCTAATGACCCATTCTCATCCCTTTAATATTTTTAACTCTGGTTTACTGTGACTCTGCAATACTATTGTTGTTGCAATTATTAAGAATTATTGATATAGATGCTTCTCTCACTTCCCTGTCTTCAAAGTTCCTTGGCGTTTACTTCTCCATAGATATAGTCATTCCTCCATCTTCAGCCTTTCTTTCTCCTCATTTCAACTGAGGTATCATCAGTAATAACTGCAACTCCTCCAAATTTCAGTTTCAAGCATAAAACCAGTTTCTACTCACCCTAGTCACCTACCTTTAATAGTTCTTTACCAGTCTATGACTAACATTCTATTGACTCTATGCCTTTTCATTCTCCCTTTCTGACTTCATTCCTCATTTTCTTCTTTTTTAACAGTTTAGATTTCATAGAACATCATTTATCAAAAATGATTCAACTGCCTTGCCCATCTCCATTCACTGTATTTATCTGGCAAAATCCAAACCCTGGTTAAATATAATTCAATATCAACCTCATGCCTGTGCCTTTGAAGCTGAACAAATGTGAAGGAAAACATCATGACTGGTCTTGCTTCAAATTCATGAGCACTATATGTAAGAGGAGAGCCAGAACTCAAATTGAATTTCTTAATTCCTCTTGTTCTACCACACAGCTAAATAACTGTATGTTGTCCTCACTTCTCAAACTTCCAGCACCTTCTTCTCATTTTACTCTCAACAGGATTCTTAACTGCTGCTTCTAATTTCACTGAAAAAAATATAATTAGGAAACTTTTACACACTTTCCATTATTATCTACTTTCCTATGGCATCTGCATCTTATTCTCTGCCTTTTTTAGCTTCTCTGTGTAACCATAAGTCCTCTCCCTCCATCTGTGCATTACATTTTATTCCCCCCTCACTCATTCCTCCATCCATTTACTTATTGTGGGCTGAAATGTATTTCCCAAAAATGTGTGCTTTGAAGTCCTGACACTTAGTACCTCAGAATGTGATAGTATTTGGAGATAACATCTTTAAAGGGGTAATTAAGTGCCATGTGGTCTTTAGGGTGGGCCCTAATCCAACATTGCTGGTATTCATATAGGAAGAGGAGATTATGAAACAGACAGAGAGAGGTACCTGACTCATGTACTCAGAGATTAAGGGGTGACCATGTGAGGATAATGAGAAGACAGTCATCTGCAAGCCAAGAAGAGAAGCCTAAGAAGCAAAACATGCCTACACTTGACCTTGAACTTTTAGCCTCCAGAAGGTTGAGAAAATAAACTTCTGTTGTTTAAGCCACCCAGTCTGTGGTATGTGCGATGGCAGCCCTAGGAAATGAATATACTACATCAGACAGTCTCACTATCTTTTCTGCAAGACTAATTATTTCTCTCTTAATAGAAGTTTCTCATCAGTATACAAATATGTATTTCCTCTGTCTTATACAAAGAAAAATTATCTCTTGATCATGCATTCCTTCCTGCAACTATCTATTTCTTTCACCATTTTCCATATAATTCTGCTTCTAAACTTTTATCCTTTCTTTCTTGAATATACTCCAACCAGGCTTCCCTTCTGTTTCTCTTCTTAAGACCATCACTCCATGGGAAAAGTGCTCCTTATCTAACAAACTTCTCAGTAATAGTAAGTTCTTTTCAATAACAATCTCCATGTTGTTATAGTACTCAATATTTATTTGTTATCCTATTTGGTCTATTAACACCATTTAATAGGGGGAAGATAAGTCATCTCCCCTCCCTCCATTCTCAGTGCTTAACTCCGGACTTACATATATCCAAATGTATACCTGGCATTTATGCTTGGCTAATGAGTTTTGCTTAATTCCATCTATCCAAAATAGCACTCCCTTTTAAACTACTTATCCATTTATCTCTACCTTAATACATGACAATTCCATTCTTCCAGTGGTATGGTTTGACTCTGTGTCCCCATCCAAATCTCACCTTGAATTGTAATAGTCCCCACCTGTCAAGGGCAGGACCAGGTGGAGGTAATTGGATAATGGGGGCAGTTTTTCCCATGCTGTTCTCATGACAATGAGTGAGTCTCACGAGATCTGATTGTTTTACAAGTGTCTGGCATTTCCCCTGCTTGCACTCACTTCATCCTGCTGCCCTGTGAAGAAGGTGCCTGGTTCTCCTTTGCATTTTCCCATAATTGTAAGTTTCTTGAGTCCTCCCCAGCAATGCAGAACTGTGGGTCAGTTAAACCTCTTTCCTTTATACATTACCCAGCCTCATGTAGTTCTTTATAGCAGCATCAGAATGAACTAATACATCCAATAAAATCAAAAGAAAACAAGCAAACAAATAAACAAGTATTCTTCATGTTATCTAGGAGTCCTCTTAAAATTCTCACATCTCTTATTGAATCCATCAGCAAATCCTGTCAGCTGTATATCTCTTCAAATGCCAGAATCCATCAATTCTGTCACTACCTTCCTCTTCCAATTATTCAAACTCTCTTGGTTGGACTCTCACCACTATTATCTTTGTACTTTACTTCACTTTATTCTCAATGCCACAGACAGGATCATCATTCTGTGATATAACCCACATTATGTACATCACTGCCCTAAATGCTTTGGTGGCTTCTCATCTTACATAGGAAAAAAGTCAAAGGTTTTTCAAGGCATCCCAACATTTCCTCTGTTCTTTGTTCTTTGTTCCTTGAACACTCCAGACACCTCACACCAGAACTTGTGAACTTATTCATTATGTTACAAATGATGCCTTTTCGGAAATTTGCAGGGCTCCCTCTTCCACTCTGCTTTATTATAATCTTATAAACTATCATTTTCTTTATTTTTTTCCTTTCTCCCACTTTCCTTAATTCAACGAAAGTAGAGATCATGTTCCATTTAGCTTACTGCTATAACACCATATATAAAACTGTCTCTGGCACATAATAAGCACTCAATAAGCATCGTGAACAAATAAATAAATAGATTTACTAATATGAAAGATACATTCCCTGATCTTTTGCAACATGCTTACATAATCAATAGACTCTTTGCCCCCTTCTATTGCCAGAATTTCCTCAACAGTTACATCTTGTCTCCTGGGCTTCAATGACACAGTGTATGGAAACGTACTTGGATATTCTCATCCCTGGTCTAACCTAGGATTCGGAGAGAATTAACATCTGATAGGGCAACTTTTGACTACTAGGGGATGGTTGCTGGTGGATAAAAGCTCCATTTTCCCTTCCATGAACCTTCTAAATCTCATTTGACACAGTACCTCAAAGTGTCCTCAGCATAATCAAACTGCAGTTGCTCATGATGGCAACTCACTGGTAATGGAATTTTGCATTGGCTTTACCTCCCTCCTTGGGGTCTCTTTCTAAAATAAACTGCCTACATACATGTCCTTTTCTCCGATTCTACTTTCTGAAGAGAACCCAGTCTTTGTCAATTTTTTTATGAAGCGAAGTCCCAAAATATTCCCTAGAGTATAATAGGTACTCAATAAATATTTGCAGAATAAATGATTGGACAACTCACTATAATAGCAAGTACCTTTATTATTCATTTTTAGATAAGTCTTGTAAGATGAAATTGATCTCATGTATATTATCTTCTACCATTTCATTTATAACTGTATATCAAATCCCAGAAACAAAAAGTCCCAAGAGACCACAAGAAACCATAATCTTTTTAATCTTTTTCTCCAAATTGGCTAAAAGAATTATAGAATGTTTATAATCAAAGCTTTAAAATACCTCCTACTTTAATGGAACAAAAGATAAATTACAGTATGAAAAATTTCACCAGTGCCTTCTGCTAAAACCTACTCTACTGGAAGATTAATGACATCCTGCAGTTTAACTCTGAAACACAAGAAACTCTTTTAATTTGCAGTTTAAATAAGTTTTCTTCCTTCAGAACAATGTTTATAGTTATTGCATTTCTACGAACTGCTCAATAGGTAAATTCAAACCAAATAGTAGAAATGAGAAATAAATGACTTCATATATCTTGTCAAAAAGTAAGGTATGGGGTCACAGAATGGTTTATAGTGCCCCTTATTCCACGTTTATTTTCTTTTCTCAGCAGTAAAAAGGAAAATCCTTATTCCTGAAAGTACTTCTGGCTGGCAGCTGCTGAGGTGAGGATCATGATTTCCTGATTCTAGCTTGGTTAGATTCAGTTTTTACTATAGACATAGAAATATTGATACAGCAGTTAAGTGCACAAAACAAGTGGCAAACATCCCTAAACACAACTCATCTTCTGCCCTCAATCCATCTTGATACCCTTTGCAATTTCATGAGTTTCTCATGAACTTCCTACTATAAGTTTCTGGAATCACACATTTAAAGGAAAAGCCATGTATTTCATGAATTCTTGTATTTGTGGATTCACTTTTGCATTAACAGTTATTTTCATTTGGCTTCTTAGGATTAAGTATGGAAGACAGAAAATAGGTTACTCTTCTGGATACACAAGGATAATGATTGAGGTCACATGTCAAATTCTATGAAAATGTTACTGGCATTTTGACAAATGTTTTACATCTTACTTTTCATCTAGGTAATAGTTATATGATAAACTCAGTGCCTATGAATATTTTAGCTGTTACCATCTAATAGACAATATAAACAGGTAAAGAAAAAAAGGTGGCTACAAAACCTGGGCTAAAACTGAAGGTAATTACTGAGAATTCTCAGTAAATGAATCCTTCTATAGCCTGCTTCAGGGTTTCTTAAAGCCTAGATTTTGCTTATTTGAACTTTTTAAGATTTAGAAAGTCAATTTTCCATTCAGGAGATTCCCCAATCCTGAATATCTAGTATTTTGTTGTTGTTTTAGGAGTGAGGAGCAGTGAAAATTAAAATTATATTTGGCCTTAAAATAGTTGCCAAGGCAAGTTAGCTTATGATGTACTTTGAAATTGTATACAAATTGAGTACATATTTTCGATCATCTTTTCTTTCGACTGTATACATTGAACAGTAAAGTATCTTGCAAATCATGAATATCGAATTAGATATCACAAGGAAGCAGACCTATTTACATAGCCCAGTGACTGTATTTAATAAATGATTGGGAAGTACTTGGTTGTAATGAAAAATAAAAAGGTATCTTTGAGAATGTTTAGAAATATTAGTACAACTTGATAAAACAATAACTTGTAGAGCTTTTTAGTTTTCAATGCACTTTTCCATATATTAAGAGTTTTGAGCCTTTCAATGGTTCAGGAAGGTGGACAAATATATTTATCCCAAACACACAAACTAAAGAAGCAAGGTAGCTCAGACCTGTTGACTCACTTGCTCAAGGCACACAGTTTGCAAGTTACTCAATCTAAGCTTAGACTTGAGTTATACGTGAATTTTTAAATAAATCAAATGCAAAGAATTTGTTTCCTCAAAAATTCCCCAAACAAAAACACACCATATTAACAGTAATTATTATAACATTATAACTCTTCAATTATGAGTGATAAAACAGCACAAACTATTAATCAAATCTTATGAGAATAATGTAGGCTAGATTGTCCAAATTAAAGAAAACTATTGTTATTTTCTACCAAAATTTATTGCTATTATTCTCAAAACCTCATCAAATTCCTTTCAAGTCCAAACTATACATAAAGTACAGTAGTCAAATTAAATAGTGTAGTCTTAGTAATACACAGGCCTGAGTATAAAAGGATGTATAACTTTATATATATGTAGGCAAAGGTTTTCTTGATGTTCTCATTTCAATGAGTACATGAAAATTTTCAACTTTTAATTCAAGTTTATGAAATCACTCCTACTATTAAATTTAGTTCATTGAAATTTTTAAACTCAACCAATCAGATATGCTTTCTCTCTCCTTCCTCCATTCTCCCTTTGGGCAGTTTAAGTTTCTAGAAGCTTCCCTTTCACCTGGATTGAGCAAAGGACCATTTCTTTCCATGACATCCTTGGCCACACTGATTTATGTTTCATTAGTAGCTTCTGTCTCTTATCCTGGTAATCATAATGTCACCAAAACTCCAGGGGTTCAGTATAGGTCCTGCTGCTTGTGGCATAGAATGTCAATCACTGAGACAAGGAGTATTGTCAGGAAAGAAGGCTTTAATCTGGTGCTGCAGCCAAAGATAACAGGAGATAAAGTAGCAAATCCATCTTCCACCCAACTAAAATGGTGGGGTTTATATAGCAGGAAAGGTGGAAAACCAGGCATTAGGGAGTGGTAAGGAAGCAGTCATGATGGATGGGGGGCTGATGTCTCATTTTCTGGACATGGTAATCTGATGAGCTTTAGTTTCTTCATTGAGGGCGGTTTCCTGAGGAAGTCAGATAAAACAAATGTCAGTTTCAAGTTTTAAAAAAAAGAGAAGGTCAATTTCTATGTCTATTCAAAATAACTTAAATATTATTTGTATGAGACTATTGGGCCAGTTTCAATAGTGTGCAACCATTTGTTGGTGAGATTTCCAGCTTTGCTATAGCCTCTATTCCAGCAGTCTATATTCACATCATCTAAATCCTAGCTCTCAGCTTCTTCTAGTTTCGAGCATTTCTGAGGAAAATACATTAAAAAATTAACTATCTCTAAGGTAGACAGAAGGGAAATGTACTCTCTAAGTACTCTCTAAGTAGAACACTCTAAGACGCTCTAAGAGGACATTGAATGGGGAGAAGGGAAGAGAACTCAATTAAAGCCCCAATACATCATCCTCCTTCGTGTATTCTATTTCCTCTCTTTGTTCAGAAATTGATTTTATCTGTTGATTAGTAGTACAATAACTCTTACATTCCTTTTTCAGCAAATGTTTACTGAATCCAGGAAAAATTCAGATGCTATGCTAGATTTTTGGTTCCAACATGAAGACCACACAGTCTGTGTTGAATGTGCTCACAATTTTACCATAGGTGACCACATAAACAGATAATTAGGGTGTAATCAATAAAAAGCTGTAATAATGAATAGAGTATTGTGAAGTGAGTGTTCTACTGAAAAGGTCTTTAAAAGTTTCATAGAGTCAGTTATCTAATTTTGTTCAAGAGAATTAAGTAGAAATTTCAAAGGTGTGTCGGGGTAAAGTGAGAGAAATCATTACTGAGACTTACTGGACAAGGTTGCTATTGTGTGATTAGAACTCTGTGTACCCAGAGGAACTTTGGTACTTTCAGGGACACAGTACAATTTTACTTGAGCACAAGAAGTCTCAAATTAGAAATAAACTAATGAGAAAATTACTCTAGTTTATCCTTAACCACCATTTTTAATACTTTGCATTTCTCTGCTAACATGAACTGATCAATTGTTTGACTCTGTTACGGAATTAATTGCTTAATTCAGTCAAATTGGTAATCAGATTAATTGACTGGTTAAATCAATTGTCATTGCCAAGTTGGATGAAACAGAAAAGATTGAATTGTATAGTTTGTTATAAAGGCAGGAGCTTGTTCTCAAATTTTTTGTTTCTTATTTAAGTAATGTCTATAGATTTTTTAAAAACTTGTTTACATTTTGTACATAGCACTTATAACTGAGTTTTTACAATATTGTGATGGAAGTGATGGAAGTGTTTTTGACTCCAATTTTACTGATGGAAATAAAGAGGTATATCAGGGTTAAGTGATTGTTGACTATATTACTGTACTGCTAATAAATGGCAGATTTAGGACTTGAACTGAAGGGCTGCTGACTCTAAATCTAGCACTTTTTTTCTAGAAATAGAGAGGAATGAAATATTGGGTATAGAAATTTTTAAAGTCATCAGTAATTAAAAGGTATACTAAGTCATGAGGAATTTTTATTTCACCACAGAAACATTTTCCTGCCTTAAGGTTAGGGTGGGATAGTATTTTTTTGCAGTACACTTGGGAAATGGTTAAGTCTGATGGATGACCTGGCACATTATTGGAAATAAAGTTCCATCAAGTAAAACATGTATTACCAATCATTATCCTGAAGCTTTTCTAGAATTAATTGGACAAATATTTACAGGATCTCATGTGAGCTTCACTGTAATTTTGGCAAGGTGATATATAATTCTAAGGCCCATATATTTTTTTCTGTTTTGCCAGTTAAGCGAAGATTCTTATTTAAGTGTCCACAGTGTGATTGGTACTATTGGAAATGGAAACAATGAAAAGATTCATTTTTTAATTCAAAATGTTACCTTCCTTCCTTTTTCCTTCCTACCTTCTTTTCTTTCTGCAGAAGCATTCGTTGAACGTCTCACTGTACCAGGCACTACTGCAGTGTGAATAGTAAACAATGTCTAAAATATGTCTAGCTCCTGGCAAAGCTCACAGTCTAGTGATGGAGATGGAATTCCCACTCGTGAAACAATTGAGTAATTATATTCTGAACAATAAGGTATTAGCTAGAATTATACAGTTATATTGATAAGAAAAATAGTTGATCAGTTTAATTCATTAATTGAATTTGAGCAGAACTCACAATTCAAACCCCTAGGGATGAGTAAGAGAAGTAAACCTTATGGAAACTATGATACATTGGAGATTATATGTTCTGACTAAAAGGTTCATCAGTCTCTGTGTTTTTTTCTTGTTTGATTATTTGTTTGTTGTTTTTTAAGAGGCTTTCCGGTAAAGACCAGAAAGCCTGCTAAACAAATTCTAAAAGAGCTGTAACACTTAGTCCCTGTGCTGTGGAAGAATATTGTTAAGTAGAAATTCAAATTATGCATTGTCAAATTAGCCCATCTCCCTCTTTTTTTCCTAGAAATCTGGAATTTACAATTATTTTCTGAGCTTTTTTGTTTTTTCAAGATGGTAAATAAAATAGACTTTGGAAAAAGATTGTGTGGGACAAACAAAACAACCATGACCATGAGTTTGCAAATTCTATGTTTTTAAATTACAAAAGTGTAGGATTACCAAATGTGATAACATTTTTTGCAAGACAACTTATAACAAGTTTGATCAGAATTGGATTTGTCTCTGGGCATAGGAAAAAATGCTAAGCTACAAATTGACAAGTACAACAGTAAAGAGAAGAGCAGAGGGGAGAGGAGTGGAGAGGGTAAAAGATAGGGGAAGGAAAGAAGGGAAAAATAATCCTTTATTCACAAATGCTGTCTTTGGGATGGCTTCATTTTTACCCTCAAATTTGTTAAAGAAGAAAAAAATGCTTTTTTTTTTTTTTTTTTGAATCAATTACAGAAATACTCCCAAATTGCCTTTTCTCATGAGTGGTTAACAGATGTTTCCACAAGTTAGTGAGTTTACTCAAGTGTCAGAGGCTGGACATTTGTGTATAAAATCCGTCTTTAGTCAAAAAGAAGCAAATTAGAGAAATATCTTACCAGTGTAAATATTTCAGATTGTAATAAACTCCATAATGCCATAGCACATAATACTTGGCCAGAACACATTAACTTGTCCCTTCCAATTTCAATAGCAGTAGTATTTTCCTTTTTTAATTTGTAAAAACAAATCACACATAGCAAAAAATTTTTCCTAAATGTAGAAATCTACTAAAACTCTAAACTTTTAGCATGTGAACCTCATTTCTAAGTAGATAAATGACAGACTATTAACTTTCCTTTCTACTTCCTTTGAGTCATGACTTGACTTTCAAAACATTTGGTCAACCAGACTCAAAGTCTCCTTGCAGAAGAAACATTGAGAAATCATGTACTTCTCTCCTTTTACAATTCCCCTTCAGGGCAGAGCAATACAAGTGACCCTGGCTTTTGACAAACCTTAGCTGAACAAAGTGTAACAAGCCCTGTCTGTTTTGAGCAGAATTTTCTATTCTGACAGATACGGCTCAGGAGCATTTGATGTCTGCTTGCTGGTCATAGATAATGGTGCATCTTGGGACCATTGTCATTCTTGTCAATAAAAAGGCCTGGGGGGACATGCAACAAAGTTACCTTTTGATTCACCGTTTTTCTTTCCTTCACAGGACTTTTGTAAGCCTGTGGTCAGCTAGGTCATTTTATTTTATCCTGATGTGCCTTGATAATAGCATCATGTCTACAAAAAATTTGACAGGCCATCGATGTTTGTTTCTTTGACTCCTATGTTGTTTTTCAGTCCTCAATGTCAAACATACTTTGAAAGCTACTGAATATGTTGGTTGGGACTATATTTGACAAGACATTTCTTCTTTGATAAAATTAAGCTCATGGGGGTTGATCTTTGAATTTAAGGTAATTTTTTGAGCAATGCAAGATACTCCATCATTCTACTGGTGGCACACAAGAAATGTTTGAAAAACTGGAAATTCTATTTAATTTAGCTAAACAATATTTTAAAATATGAGTTTTGGAGACTGGAACAAGAGCAAACTGTTAAGCGCAAAATGGACAAATTATGACTGTTATCACATTAAAACGAGGTCTACCCTCATATTTACTGAATTCTGGTACAATTATGAAAAATGCAATGTGCATGAATGACTATATATGAAAGGAGGAGTTTACATAAAACTCAGTTTTTGAGGAAAGGCTGGCTATTGTTTCTGTTCTTAAAAACCAGTTGGAAGTATATGTTAAGAAATTATACTGAAGCTGCAGGATTACTTGAGGCCAGGAGTTCAAGATCAGCCTGGGCAACACGGCAAGACTCTATTTCTACAATTTCTGTTTTAATTAGTTGGGTGTGGTGGCATGCACTTGTACTCCTAGCTACTTAGGAGACTGAAGCATGAACATTGCTAGATGTCAGTAATTGGAGGCTGTAGTGAGCTCTGATCATACCACTGCACATTAGCCTTAGTGACAGAATAAGATACTGTCTTCAAAAAAAAAATACACAAACAAATATGCATATATATACACACACACATATATGTACATACACAAACATATAAATAACATATACGAGTAATATGCTATGAAATAATGAAGAATACCATTGAAAATATTTGAATGTCAAAGGGAATATGCATATCACAATGACAACCTTAAGGATAATATTGTACCATAAGGTTTTAAAGGGGTTCTTACATGCTGTGTCTGGTCAGATTGTCTGGTGTGTCATTTCTCCTGCTTTGAAGATAAGTAAACCAATGCTTAGAATGTGTGTGAGTTTTTTCATTGACAAAAATAAATTGACAAGTAGTTTGTATCAACTCCAAGAGTCTTTCCATCTCAACACAATAATATGTGCCAAGTCCTTTGCACAAAGTAAGAGCTCAATAAATGTCAGTTAGCATTATGAGAATTGGCTAGCATATATTGAAAATCCCTGTAGCTTACTGAATTATTTCAAATCTTCTTCTGAGAAAGAGAATATTTTTCTTAAATGTAATGAGAAAAATTATTCATGTACACAACAGTCATTTTAGCATAATCATATCAAGATATTCTAGTATAATCATTAAAATCAAATCTGAAAAATTTTAGGTTGGAAGAGATACTTGTTTATATTTCTGATGGAGGACAATACATTGTTGATAATCACTTCAAATAATAATTGATTCTTAGTCATTACATGGTATTGTGGTCTTTCAATATTAACCAGGAAAGTATATCCAGAAGTTAAATACATATTTAAAACAAGTATAAAATAGAATTAAATAAATAACCTTTCCAAATACAAGACTTTTTTTTTTTTGGCCTGATACCTTATGCTATTTGTCCTAATCTAAGCTATCAAATTTCACAAATCATCATGTTCTACAGAAGGGTCCTTTCATGTCTTGGAGTACTTGGAAAATAGATAATGATCTCACAAGCTAGCACAGAAAAACAATTTGTAATTGGAACAATAGAATATTTGTAAATGGAACAAACAGAATCATCAGAATTTCACCTTGTCAGTGGGGCAAAATCAGTCATGGACTGAAGACTTCTCTGGGTTTGTCCTAAAAACTCAAAATCAAGCATCAAAAGAATCCAACTTACTCCAATAACTTAACTTTGTGACAGAAGAGAAGCAAATACTTCTTTTAAATACACAAGGAAATGCAGTAACCAACAAAGTAAATTTTTAAATGCATTGGCTTATATCAGGAATGCAAGGTAGATTTAACATTCACAACTCATTTAATTATTTGACTGTATAACCGATTAAAAATGTAAAAAGAGCATATAATTTTGTACAAAAAAGAAATTTCACAAAATTCAGCACACATTCATAATAACAACTTGCAGCAGACTAAGAATTCAAGAAAAGTTTTTCAATCTAAAAACGACAATTTATGGCTGGGCACAGTGGCTCACGCATGTAATGTCAGCACTTTGAGAGGCTGAGGAGAGCAGATCACCTGAGGTCAGGAGTTCCAGACCAGCCTGGCCAACATGGCAAAGCCCCATCTCTACTAAACAACACACACACAAAAAAATTCCAGGCATGGTGGTGTGCACCTGTAGTCCAAGCTACTCAGGAGGCTGAGGTGGGAGAATGGCTTGAACCTGGAAGACTCCAGCCTGGGAGACAGAGCAAGACCTTGTGTTTAAAAAAAAAAAAAAAAAAAAAAAAAAAAAAAAAAAAAAAAAAAAAAAAAAAAAAAAAAGATAATTTATGAGTAATCTACAGCTAATGATAAAAAACTGAAAGCTTCTACTTTAAATTCAGGAACAAAAAAGGATGATTAGTCTTACTCTTTGTATCCAACATTTTACCAGAAGGCCTAGGCAATGCAATGAAATTGGGTAAAAAAATACAAAAGATATACAGACAACAACAGAACTGAACTGATTATATGATTGAACATATACAAGAGCCTATAGAATGCAGAAAAATTCAAATACTAAAATTATATTAGGTACTTTTTTATTTTTATTTTTATTTTTATTTTTATTTATTTTTTTTTTTTTGAGACGGAGTCTCGCTCTGTCGCCCAGGCTAGAGTGCAGTGGCCGGATCTCAGCTCACTGCAAGCTCCGCCTCCCGGGTTTACGCCATTCTCTCGCCTCAGCCTCCCGAGTAGCTGGGACTACAGGCGCCCGCCATCTCGCCCGGCTAATTTTTTGTATATTTTAGTAGAGACGGGGTTTCACCATGTTAGCCAGGATGGTCTTGATCTCCTGACCTCGTGATCCGCCCGTCTCGGCCTCCCAAAGTGCTGGGATTACAGGCTTGAGCCACCGCGCCCGGCCAATATTAGGTACTTTTAAGGTAAAAGTTAAATATAAAATATTGTGGCTGGGTGCAGTGGCTCACATCTGTAATTCCAATACTTTGGGAGATTGAGACCATCCTGGCCAACATGGTATAACCCCATATCTACTAAAAATGCAAAAATTAGCTGAGCATGGTGGGGCATGCCTGTAGTCCCAGCTACTCGGGAGCCAGGGGCAGGAGAATGACTTGAACCTGGGAGGCAGAGGTTGCAGTGAGCCGAGATCGTGCCATTGCACTCCAGCCTGGAGACAGAGTGAGACTCTGTCAAAAGAAAAAAAAAAAAAAAAAGTTAGTGTTTTTCCACATTTAACAAATTTGAAATTGAAATTAAAAGTGCTATTTTCAATAGCATAAAATATTCAATACTTAAGGATAAATATAACAAAATATATGTAAGATCTAAAGGTAATTAATATATGTAAGTCTCTAAAATTACATTAATTTGTTAGGAGAAATTTAAAAAGAGCTAAATAGAGAAAGGTATTATGTTCATCTATCAAAAGAATCAACATTGTTAAGATATACATTATCTGAAGATTCAATATAACCCCTATTATTTCCAATGAGATTTTATTTTTATGTAAAAATTGATGAAATCATTCTAAAAAGTAAATGATCTAGTATAGGTAACATAATTTTCAAAAAAGAACAAAATGGAGTTCTTAGAATACATTTCAAGACATTTTACACTTAGAATACTACATTTCAAGCTACAGTAATCAAAAGAATATGATATTGACAAAAAGATAGACATATAGCTCAATGAAACAGAATATATTACTTGACACATAGATGCTCAATTGATTCTTAAGGTAATTCAGTGTGAGAAATTTAGTTCAATTAGTCCTAATTCTAAATTAACATCATCGTCTCAGTTTTCAAGTCTAGACTACTCTCCCTCATCAGTTCAAAAGCCTTTTGCAACCTGCAAACTGGGAAAGCATTCCCATGTGGATCTACTTTCAAACTCTTAGATTTGATTTGCTCCCATCATCTGAGTCATTTACTCTTTCCCACTCTCTCTCTGTGTCATGAGATATTGTAGATTAACGGGTTTAAGATGTCTTCTAATTTAGAAAGATTCAAGTTTTTATTTTGCTTTCTTGTTTTTTCAGTAGTTTTGGGGTAAATTTTGAAAGAAGAAAAGGGCAGAAAAATGGTATCTCTAACCTATTCATTTATCTTTATTCCTAATTTTTCCTTGTCTCTCTACAGTCTGCGCTATAAGTAAATCTAGAGTTAAATATTTCTATCTGTATAGTGGAAGATAGTATCAGGATATTTTTATACTTGTTGAAGTTAAGCTTCCCTGGATTTCTCCAAATCATAATACATTATATTTCTATTTTTTCTATGAAATAGTCACTGTAATAGTCAGGGCTTATTGAGCATTTACAGCATTCCAAGCAATGGTCTTCAGAGTTAACAAAAATGAACTCCTGTGATCTTTGGAGGTGAGTAATATTATTATCCTAGCTTAACTGATAAAATAAAAGAAAACTGAGACAACAAAAGCTTAAGTGATTTTCCCAAGGTAATAAAATTCAGAAATAATTGTGTTGTGATTTGAACCCAAGCAGTCTGCCTTCAGAATCTGCATCTTTTAACTATTGTTTTACACAGTATCATGGAAATTAAAAGTAAAAACACCTATGCATACACATGCACACACACACGGAATTCATTTTTTAATGTGTTCTCTCTTCTTTTCTTTCTATGGCATTCCACGTAGAAACAGAAACTAGAATTTACAGGAAACTGGAAAGAAATCAACACAGTATTTGAGTAAATTACGTTAGTGCTATGTGTGTAAATCTTGTCTCTTTAGAATGTAAGGACCTACTATGAGGATCTTGAACTCAAAAGGGACATGGAATTTCCTTAGGAGAGAAGCTGATGCCCAGCAGAAAAATTTGCTGATGACAGAAAGACAGCCTGTCAGTTCCCCAGTAAATCTGGTTGTCTTGGTTAATTAGCCTGGAATATGGTCTTGATGTTCCCAGCAGAGGCTCCTTCCTTCCTTCCTTCCTTCCTTCCTTCCTTCCTTTCTTCCTTCATTTCTTCCTTCCTTCCTCCCTTCTGTCATTCCTGATAAGGTTTATCTGTGTACCCACCCAAATCTCATCTTGAATTGTAGCTCTCACAATTCCCATGTGTTGTGGGAGGACCTCGTCGGCAATAACTGAATCTTGGGGGCAGTTTCCCCCATATTGTTCTTGTAGTGGTAGATAAGTCTCACAAGAACAGATGATTTTATAAGAGGAAACCTCTTTAACTTGGCTCTCATTCTCTCTTGCCTGCCACCATGTAAGACATGCCTTTCACTTTCCACCATGATGGGGAGGCCTCACCAGCCACATGGAACTGTGGAATTAAACCTTTTTTTTTTTTTTTTTTTTTTAAATAAATTACCCAGTCTTGAATATGTCTTTATCAGCAGCATGAAAACAGACTAACACAGTAAACTGGTATCAGTAGAGTGAGGCTCTGCTGGAAAGGTGTCCAAAAATATGGAAGCAACTTCAGAACTAGGCAGAGGTTGGATCAGTTTTAAGGGCTCAGAAGAAGACAGGAAAATTTCTAGAGACTTGTTGAATGGCTTTGACCAAAATGCTGATAGCGATATGGACAATAAAATCCAGCCTGAAGTGTTCTCAGATGGAGACGAGGAACTTGTGAAATGGAGTAAAGGTGCCTCTTGTTTTGTTTCAGCAAGGAGATGCGGCATTTTGCCCCAGCCCTAGAGATTTGCAGAACTTTGAACTTGGGGGAAATGATTTACAGTATCTGGTGGAAGAAATTTCTAAGCAGCAAAGGATTCAAGACGTGACTTGGGTGCTGTTAAAAGCATTTAGTTTTAAAAGGGAAATAGAGCATAAAAGTTCAGAAAATTTGTAGCTTGACAATGCAATAGAAATAAAAAATTTCTGAGGAAACAATTCAAGCTGGCTGCAGAAATTTGCATAATTAATGAAGAGTCAAGTGTTAATCACCAAGACAAAGGGGAAAATGTCTCCAGGGCATGTCAGAGACATTTGCAGCAGCCCATTACATCACAGGCCTAGAGGCCTAGAAGGAAAAAATGGTTTCATGGGCCGGGCCCAGGGACCCCCTGTTATGTGCAACCTAAAAAATTGGTGCCCTGCTTCCCAGCTCTTTACCCAGGCTAAAAGGGGCCAAGGTACATCTTGGACTGTGGCTTCTGAGGGTGCAAGCAAGTCCCAAGACTTGGCAGCTTCCATATGGTGTTGAGATTGCAGGTGCACACAAGTCAAGAATTGAGGTTTGGGAATCTCTGCCTAGATTTTAGAGGATGTAAGAAAATACCTAGTTGTCTAGGCAGAAGTTTGCTGCAAGTGTGGGGCCCTCATAGAGAACCTCTGCTGAGGCAGTGCAGAAGGGAAATGGGGGATTGAAGACCCTGCACAGAGTCACCACTGTGGCACTGCTAGTGGAACTGTGAGAAGAGAGCCATCATCCTCCAGACGCCAGAATCTCAGAATGGTAGATCCACTGACAGCTGGCACTGTGCTCCTGGAAAAGCCAAAGACACTCATCGCTAGCCCATTTTTGGCTTTTAAGCAGCCAGGAGGGTGGCCGTACCCTACAACGCCACAAGAACAAAGCTGCCCAAGACCATGGGGATCTACTTCTTGCATCAGTGTGACCTGGATGTGAGGCCAGGAGTCAAAGGACATCATTTTTTAACGTTAAGACATTAATGTTAAAAACGTTTGACTTGCCCCGCTGTATTTTGTGCTTGCATGGGGCCTTTAGCTCTTCATTTCGGCCAATTTCTCCCATTTGGAATGAGTGTATTTATCTAACGTTTGTACCACCATTGTATCTAGGAAGCAACCAACTTGTTTTTTATTTTAGAGGCTGATAGGCAGAAAGGACTTGCCTGGTCTTAGATGAGACTTTGGACTGTGGATTTTTGAGTTAATGCTGAAATGAGTTAAGACTTGGGGGACTGTTAGAAAGGCATGATTGGTTTTGAAATGTGAGGACATGGGATCTGGGAGGGGCCAGGGTTGGAATAATGTGGTTTGTCTGTGGCTCCAACCAATGTCTTCTTGAATTATAGCTTCCATAATTCCCATGTGTTGTGGGGGCGGGGGGATCTGGTGGGCAATAATTGAATTATGGGGGTGGTTTTCTCCATACTGTTCTTGGTGTAGTGAATAAGTCTCACAAGACCTGATGGTTTTATAAGGGGAAACCTCTTTTGCTTGGCTCTTATTCTCTCTTGTCTGCTGCCATGTAAGATGTGCCTCTCACCTTCTGCCATGATAGTGGGGCTGCCCCAGCCAAGTGGAGCTGTGAGTCTGCTAAGCCTCTTTTTCTTCAGAAATTACCCAGTCTTGGGTGTGTCTTTATCGTGAGCATGAAAATGGACTAATACACTGCCTTCCTTCAAAACTTGAGTGATCGTCTAGCAAATTGTGAGAATAAAGTAGTTAAATAGGCACAGTTTCTGACCTCATTGGTCTGAATTTAATTGTTTAATTAGTTAGGTAATTATCCTAAAAAAGTGAAAAGTACAGGTACTATGAGAAAGTAAAACAAGTTGGCTAACCCAGACTTGATAACCAGTCCTGCCTGAGAAAGTGAAACATAAACCAAAATCCTGAAGAGTTCAAATAAAACTGCCTTTTTTGTGTGTGAAATTCCTAGATCTAAGCAACTAAGTTCAGTAAAATGTTAAAATAGGCAGCATGTCCTTTAACATAGAGTTTCAGGAAAAAAATTAGAATGGATAAACATTATAGCATACTTTACAAAACTTTTATACACTTTAGAAAAGTGACTTGACCTCTCTGAGGCTCAGTTGCCTCATCTGTAGTTGATTTTAATCCAATGTCCCATACATGTTTGCTGAAAGGATAAAACAAGATTGCCTTTGAAAGAGAAGAGCGTCTCAAGCACATACCAAGATGTATCATTGTTTCTTTCTTGCTTTATTTTTTGTAATTTATTATTCTTTCAGCCTTAAGGTCTCTGGTCTCAGGCAACAGTCATGCAAACTACTTTACTTAAACTACTGTAGGCATCAGAGTTACCACAAAAGCAGCCCTGCTCTACAGCAAGTCCCCATGCATGCCAACAAACCTGATCCTATTTATGACCAGCTTGTTTACTTTGTGTTAGCAAGGTTGTTATTTTTCACTCCTCTTTAAAGGATCAAGAAAAGAGAGTAGTAGAATAATAAATTTAAATCAAGGCTCGGCATGGTGGCACATGCTTGTAATTCCAGCACTTTGACAGGTCAAATCAGGAGGATTGCTTGAGGACAGGAGTTTTTAACACCAGCCTGAGCAACATACTGATACTCTTTGAAAAAAAAGAAAAGAAAAGAAAAGAAAAGAAAAGAAAAGAAAAGAGAAAAGAAAAGAAAAGAAATAGAGAAGATCTGGAAGTGAAGGAATGAAAATAAAGCTGGTTTCTTTGGCTTTTCACAGTGCTATAAGTGTCAGAACAGGCATCATTCCACAGCTTTCCACCCCAGTTGAGGGTTTTGTTTGGGGGCCTTTAACCCTGGATAATGTACCATGGTTTAAGGCCTCCAAACAAAGCCCTAACCCATCCACTAAGATGGATCTTCTTCGAACAGGAGTTTAGGTTGTCCTATATTTTCTCAGGCCTACTCACCTCTATCCATCAGGGCACACTCAATGGTTCCTTTTCTTTATTTCCAAGTTCCTTCTTCTGCATTCTACTTGTGATATTCATAATGTTACCTTCACTCTCATTATCTGTCCAGTGCTTTACAATGGTAGTGTTTGTTTTTTACAAGGTAGTAGTTCTCTAGTGACTGAACCTGTTAATATTTAAGTATAAATAGACTGGCCGGGCGCGGGGACTCAAGCCTGTAATCCCAGCACTTTGGGAGGCCGAGACGGGCAGATCACGAGGTCAGGAGATTGAGACCATCCTGGCTAACACGGTGAAACCCCGTCTCTACTAAAACACACACACACACACAAAAACTAGCCGGGCAAGGTGGCAGGCGCCTGTTGTCCCAGCTACTCGGGAGGCTGAGGCAGGAGAATGGCGTAAACCCAGCAGGCGGAGCTTGCAGTGAGCCGAGATCCGGCCACTGCACTCCAGCCTGGGTGACAGAGCGAGACTCCGCTCAAAAAAAAAAAAAAAGTATAAATGGACTAAAAATTAGGTTTACTGAATATTTTAATACTAGATATCTGGTTAGTTTGTTCCTCCCAAATACAGCCAGAATCCAAGTTCAATAAAAATTGAATGATTTTCATCTCTATCTGCATTTATATTGGTATCAGCATCTGTTTTTTATCTATTAATATATGTAACCTTTTAGTGCTGATATTTTCCATTTTATCTTTTTGTGTTCACTCGTGTTATCTCTGGATAACAATGGGACATAAATATGATTAAAAAAAGAAGTGTAAGGGCTCATATGTCTGTTCAAAATCATACAAGAGGATATATCAATGCCCAGGTTAGACTACATATTTGGGAAATATGTATAACTCCTTCCTATAGGGTATCACCTTGGTGTTATCCCTGATGCCAGCCCTCATTAATTCTCACTATTTGAAATCACCTCTGTCAACAATCTAGGTTAAATTCTCTGGAATTTTTCTCATACAATATGCTAACATTTTTCAAAAATTCAGTATATTCAAACCATTAAATGAATGTCCAGCAAAAAATCTGCCAGTTGTATTCGAATTGTACAAAAGAGTTTATAATAATAAAAGCTTATCAAAATAAATCATGATAACATAGTGATTATAAACAGTATTAATTATTAAATATCAGAAATGGGATTATTTAGTCTTCAGTCCTTCAAAAATGTGTCTACATCTGACCTTTTAATATCTTGGGCCATGTGTCAGAGTCCACATTCATTTTTTTTCCACTTAGTATTTTTATTCAATAAAACAACTTGAACTCATAATTATAACTCTGGTAGCTAATCTATTCAGTAAGGAAAAATATTTATTGCAAATCTTTTATTTGCTAAGAAACACATGATATAATTGAATATATCAGATACATAGAATGCATTAGACAAAATTCCCAACTCTAGAGGAACTTGCATGTTAAAATGGGAAGACAGGCAACAAATAATCAAACAAGTAATAATAATCAATAAATAATCAACTTAGAAGTTTGTATACAACAAATAAGTTGATTATTTAGTAGATTAGAAAATGATGTTAACAAAAGACCATGAGATCTGCAGAGGAAGAAGGGACAGCTTTTATTTCCGTAAGAACAATGTGTAGATTAGGGAGATCAGCATTGAGTACAAATGAAAGTGGACTTTCCAAAGAACAAAGGAGAAGCTTGGCATAAGTAGAAAAAGCTCCTACCTGAAGTTCTTAATCAGGTCCGTTTATTCAAATGAAGGATTCAATTTTGTTTAGCTTTGTTTGGTCAAGATAGTCAAGCTCTGATTGAGTGGCTTCCCAAACCCTAATCAGAAGTCTGTGACAGATACTTTGTTCATACGACTGATTGGGGTGCTTTCTGGCTGCAGTTTTCCTCGGTTCCAGTCACAGGAATTGTTCTGGCTCAAAGGCATAAAGTAGTTTGTTTGTCAAGAGCTTCCTTTCCAAGAGCAAATAGTGTGTGACTACTCTTCTCTTACCGTGCCATGACCAGTTAGTTCTGCTATCTAAACTTGGGTATCTCAGCCATAAGGAGTCCCTGTTGTCTAGAGAGCTTAGGGCCTTATTTACAGCTGTATTTCACCATGAAAAGTGCTATAAAGAAACAGAACAAGAAAGAAAGAAAGAAACGAAGAAAGGAAGAAAGGAAGAAAGAAAGAAAGAGAGAAAGAGAGAGAGAGAGGGAGGGAGGGAGGAAGGAAGGAAGGAAGAAGGAAGGAAGGAAGGAAGGAAGGAAGGAAGGAAGGAAGGAAGAAGGAAGGAAAGAAGAAAGAAAGAAAGAAAGAAACGAAGAAAGGAAGAAAGGAAGAAAGGAAGAAAGGAAGAAAGGAAGAAAGGAAGAAAGGAAGAAAGGAAGAAAGGAAGAAAGGAAGAAAGGAAGAAAGGAAGAAAGGAAGAAAGGAAGAAAGGAAGAAAGAAAGAAGGAAAGAAGAAGGAAGGAAGGAAGGAATGAAATGAAAGAAAGAAAGAAAGAAACAAAGAAAGAATCAAAGTTTGCAGTGATAGGAGTGTTCAAGGTAGTTCTTACTGAGAAACTGAGATATAACAAAGTCTTGAAAGAGGTGAGGGATTTAGGCAAGTGAATATCTAGAGTAAGAGTGTTCCAGGGAGAGGGCATGGCTAGGGTAAAGGTTTAGTACCTGGCAATTCCAAAATACATTAATGAGGCCAGTGGGGCTGGATCTAAGTAAGAATGGAAAAAATAGTAAGAGACGAGTAGAACACACAGCAATTATATGGTGGCTCCATCAGATTGCTCTGAACATTTGAATGAAGCATACACTTCACTCCAAAGACTGCTTTCCTTGCAGTAATAAATACTAGCTCAACAGCAGATCATTTGTATTTTCAAGGTTTGGTGATGGAAGAATACAATGACAAAAATTACATTTAACATGTAATTGATGTGAAAGTGCCTGTGTTGACAGAAACTGTATCCTCTTAGCTGATTTTTTGTTTAGTTGAAATGAGCAGTACCATGCTTTTATTTTATGGACAACTATTGAGAGTACTCAAAGCTAGAAGAAAGGCCAGGCACATTGGCTCATGACTGTAATCCCAGCACTTTGGGAGACCGAGGTGGACAGATCATGAGGTCAAGAGATTGAGACCATCCTGGCCAACATGGTGAAACCCCATCTCTACTAAAAATACAAACAATTAACCAGGCATGGTGGTGCAGGCCTGTAGTCCCACCCACTTGGGAGGCTGAGGAAGGAGAATCGCTTGAAACCAAAAGGCAGAGGTTGCAGTGAGCCGAGATCACTCCACTGCACTCCAGCCTGAGCAACAGAGTTAGACTCTGTCTCAAAAATAAATAATAAATAAATAAATAAATAAATAAATAAATAAACAAACTAGAAGAAAACAGCAGAGAATGAACTCAATGTACTATTTATCTCCATTTACTACTAGACAGTATCTCTTCCTATGCATTTTTCCTATCTGTGAGAAATAGTATTAGATGACGGTGGTGATTTTTTTAAAAAAAGATTATCATTTGTACCATAGTGTCCTTAGGAATACTGATAGCTCATGCTCAAATTCAAAAACATCCATACTATGTTCAGGAAGTAATAGTTTCATGCTATTCAAGACATTCATTTTGTTTATTTGAACATTCTTCTTGAAATCATAGAGAGGTTTTTTTTTTTTTTTTCCTATCGTTTTCAGTTCCTTAAAAGGATATAAATTTATGTCATCCCTGATGGACATTTTTCCCCTTAAAGCTAGCATATTTCAGGGTGAAAAACAAATATACTACCTGTCCAAAGAAGTACGTATAATTTTACATGATTGTGCAATGGTGCATAATAAAAGAGTAGTACATGATCTCCTTTTCTAAATTCTATTCAACATGAAATTAAGAAGGTTAGGTATATTGCTAAATGCTAGTTGATTTCTGCAAATAAAGTGGGGTAGGAATTTTTTTTTTTTTTCACGTACCAATTATTTAATTGACTTAACTGGCCCTTTCTTGTCATACATGTTAATGGTCCACACAACCTAACCCTGATGTGCTTTTTCAAAATCCATGTGCTAGCTAGGAAAATTGCCTTATTCTAAATAAAATATCCCCTTCCCTGTAGCATGATATTTAGGGATGAATAGACAGTACTCTTCTTCTTTAAGTTTCCATGTAAAGTACACATTTCATACCCTGAATCTCAGTATTTTCCTCCAACAGCAGTTTCTGAGAGAACACACCAATGATGGTAATACATCTTTGTACTGAATTTTGTTGAAATGATACATTATTTACCAAAAGGGTAATGTGAAAGAAAATGTTGCCAATGCCTCATTCTGTTTTATTTCCAAAAATAACTTTGTGTGAGTTGTAAATGGCTGACTAGAAGCATTTACTGTGCACCACTCTCAGGGAGAGGAAACAAAGTGGTGGGTAAATATTGACTCTTCAAGGAATCATCTAAGAAACTAGTTGGGATCCATCAGAAGTGTTAGGGGACAAATGGAAAACAGAGAATAACAAAGCTGGGAAGGCACCCACCCGTGATCACTGTGAAACCGAGAGAAGCTTCCTAACGTAAGGTAAGAGAGAGAGGATAAGATCCCCCAGGGGATCCACACTTCCTACAGGGACCTGTGCAATTCTGGGAATGAGAGAACCTCCTGAAACTTCCAAACACAGGCCTCTAGACTAATACAAAGAGCATGTATTCATGGAATTTCTTCAGAGGAACCACTCAAGACTATGGGAACCCCTACAGGCTTTGGATCCCTGAGGAGCCCAGCACCAGCTTCCATTACACCAATAGAGTCCACAGTCACGGTGCCAGAAGAAAGCAGACTGTTCTCAGTTCTTCTCGCCAGAGAAGGGTGGTCTCCTGCTTCCAGCAGAGTGGCCCACCTTTTCCTGAACCCTGCTGGTGAGCACAGGTCTGTTTTCCCCTAGGAAACACCTGGACGTTGTACTGTACAAGCCCTGTCCCTGCTGCTTCTAGTCAGTAAAGACTTGTAAGATTGAGTGGCTCCCAAGCAAGGGAGGACTCCTCCATTCTCAGAACACTGAGAGGGGTGAGATACCCAGGTTTGTGACCTGGTTGGGGAGAGCAGTGTACCTCCCTTGGTAGGGCTAGTCTGTGAAGGGTGCGGCCTGCCTGCCAGTCATAACCTCTGCCTGAGGGAGCCTCATGCATGGTCTGGAATTCCTAACATATGGAACACTGGTGTGGGACCAGGGATCAGATAGAGTGCCTCCAAGGCCCAGGATTGGTCTTAGGGAGAGGTTTATCTCCCTCCCCAGTGTCCCACCCCCACCGACTCCAGAGCACTGCTGTGAACATGCTCAAACATGAAAGCACAGCATGGCTAAGAGCCTATCTATAGGCCATCACACTTAAGTGCTATTTCCTGGATCAGAACCCAAATTACAATACCAAAAGTATTTTGCCAGTACACAGTGCCTGTGAAACCTAAGGCAAAAACTCAGCCACAAATAAAGATCCTGCACAGAGCCTTGACCCTCTGAAACCACCCAGAAATAGAGCTAACATGCTATACTCATCTTACATTACAGTTAAAGGAACAACAGTCCTGTCAGATGAGAAATAATCAGCACAAGAATTCTAGCAACTCAAAAAGCTGGGGTGTCCCCTGACTTCCAAGTAAACAAACTAGCCCGCCAGGAATTGTTCTTAACCAGATTGAAATGACAGACATAGAATTCAGAATCTGGATGGCAAGAAAGCTCATCAACTTCCAGGAGAAAGCTGAAATCCAATCCAAGGAGTCCAAGAAATACAGTAAAAGGATCCAAGAGCTGAAAGATGAAATGGTCACTTTAAAAAAGAACCAAACTTAATTTTCGAAATTGAAGAATTCACTATAAGAATTTAAAAGTACAAGCAGAAGCATTAACAATAGACGAGATCAAGCTGAGGAAAGAATCGCAGCACAAAACCAGTTATTTAAATCAATTCAGACAAAAACAAAGCAAAATTTCAAAATAAAGTAGAATTTTAAAAATAAATAAAAGTTCTAAGAAACATGGAATTCTGTAAAGAGACCAAAATCTGTCACTCATTGGCATTCCCAAAAGAGAAGGAAAGAAAGTAAGCACCTTGGAAAACATGTTTGAATATCTAGTCCATGAAAAATAATCCAATCTCGCTAGAGTTGTAGACATGCAAATTCAAAAAATATAGACAACACCTACAAGATCGTGCATGAGACAACATTCCTAAGGCATATCATCATCGTATTTACCAAGGTCAACACAAAAGAAAGAATTTGAAAGGTAGCTGGAAAGAAAGGTCAACACACTTACATAAAACTAGACTCCTGCATTTCACCATATACAAAAATTAACTCAACATGGATTAAAGATTTAAATGTAAGACCTAAAACTATAAAAATCCTAGAAGAAAACCTAAGAAATACCCTTCTCAACAACAGCTTTGACAAAGAATTTATGGCTAATCCCCCAAAGCAATTGTAACAAAAACAAAAATTGACAAGGAGACTGATATGGTTAGACTTTGTGTCCCCACCCACATCTCATCTTGAATTTTAATTCCCAAAATCTCCATAATTTCCACTTGTCAATGGAGAGACTAGGTGGAGGTAATTGGATCATGGGGGCAGTTTCCCCCATGCCATTCTCATGATGGTGAGTGAGTTCTCATGAGATCTGATGATTTTATAAGTGTTTGGTAGTTCCTCCTGTATTCATTCTTCTTCCTGCCATCTTGTGAAAAAGGTGCCTTGCTTCCCCTTAACCTTCTGCCATGATTGTAAGCTTTCTGAGACCTTTTAACTGTAAGTCAATTAAACCTCTTTACTCTATGAAATAACCAGTCTTGGGCAGTTCTTTATAGCAGTGTGAAAAGGGACTAATACAGGGACTTAATCAAACTAAAGAGCTTTTGTGCAAAAAAAAAATAAATGGAGTACACACATTGCCCAAAGAATTGGAGAAAATATTTACAAATTATGCATCGGACAAAGTTCTAATATCCAAAATCTACAAGGAACTTAAAGCAATCAACAAGTAAAAAACAATCCAATTAAAAAATGGGCAAATGTCATGAACAAACACTTCTCGAAAGAAGATGTACCAATGGCCAACAAATCAAAAAACTGCTCAGCATCACTAATCATCAGAGAAATGCCAATCAAAACCACAATGAAATGCCATCTTATACCAGACAGATGGTGATTATCAAAAAGACAAAGAACAACAGATGCTATCAAGGATATAGAGAAAAAGGAGTACTTAACACTGTTGGTCAGAATGCAAATTACTTGAGTCACTGTAGAAGGCAGTTTGAAGATTTCTCAAAGAACTTGAAACAAACTTCCATTCGACACAGCAATCTCATTACTGGATACATAGCCAAGGAAAATAAATCACTCTACCAAAGAAGACACATGCACTCTTATGTTTGTTGCAGAGTTGTTCACAATAGTAAAGACATGGAATCAACCTAGGTGCCCATCAGTGGTCGATTGGATAAAGGAAATGTGGTATATATACATCATGGAATACTACACAACCATAAAAGTAATAAAACCTTGTCCTTTGCAGCACAGCTGGACACAGCTGGAGGCCATTATCCTAAGCAAATTAGTACAGAAACAAATACCACATGTTCTCACTTACAAGTGGGAGCTAAACATTAAATATGAATAAACATAAAGATGGAAGCAATAAACACTGGGGACTACTAGACAGGGGAGGAGAGGAGGGAGGAATTAGCTAAAAACTACCTATTCCATACTATGCTCACTGCCTGGGTAATGGGACTACCTGTACCTCAAATCTCAGCATCATGCAGTATACCCATATAACACATCTGCAAATGTACCCCTGAATCTCAAATAAAAGAAAATAAATAAATGTAACTTTAACTTTGTTGCTAGTTTATGAGAGGTCGCTATGCTCTGTAAAACACAAACAAAAACAAAACATAAAAGCAAGGAATGTTTTCTGCCCACGTTCCTTACAGAAATGCAGACAAAGTTTCATAAGAGACAAAACCCTGAGTATTAAAGGTTAGTGGACTAGTGGTGCAGTAAAATCTGATTTTTTTCAGTAGACATTCTCATACTTCCCATCTTCAGTTTTCCATTCCAGGTTCTTGGGAAATTCATCATGCTTGCAAGAGTTAGCTGTCCTAGCATCATACAGATTTCTATTGTTTGTTAGCCCTAGTGTCCTATGCATAATCTGCTTACTATTTCCTCCCCACTGTTAAGTCTCAGTTAACCATATTGAATCCTTTATCCATTTTGCTTCACTGGTGATGTCAAGTAGCACAATAATAACAAAAAGCAAAAGTTAACAAATATAACAACAATATAAAGATGACCTGAAAAAAATTCAGTTAAAAGAAGGTGAACACTATTCCCTAAATGTTGGTTGGAAGCACAATTGTGACCCAACATTACAACTCTTAAGAATATAAATATCATTGAGAACTACTGAAATTTCTGCAGAAAACATACTTTATTCCACATTTGTGATGTTACATTCAAATCACTGATTTTAAAAAATTTCCAATAAAGTTTAGCATCACTTGATAGGCCACTGGAAATTATCCATAGTAAATACCACAAATTTGAGAAGCAAGTTCTTTGCCTTTTGTGAACAACATCTTTCCGCATTATTTTATAATAGCCTATATTTTTCTTGCTGGTGTTGTGAACTCAGTTTGAAATGTCTCTCTCTTCTTCTCTTTTCTGATTACGAAAATTCATCATAAACTTCAAGGCTCAGTTCAAATGACATTTTGTCCATGAATTTCTCTTAATCCCAGCTGTAAGAATAAACCTTACCTTGAATGTGTTCTTATAGCAAATAGTTGGCATTTCTCTTATAACACTTACCACATTCTACATTGTTTGCTTGTTTTCACCTTTAGGGTAAGAAAAATCAATTTTTCAAAGTGTTACAGTTAATTACTTGTAGAGAAGGACTAGATCCCAGATTTTTTAACTCTTGGTCCAGAATTCTATGTACTGCATTACACAGTACTGCTTCCTAAATATCATCAAATCCAGCAAATATTCCATTTTTATTAATCTTATTTCTTAAAAATTTGTTTATATCTTTATATTTTTTCTGTTTCTTGGTCCCCTCAGATTGTAGTTTACTAACAGAAGGGACAGTCCTTATTAGTGTATTTTGTGAAAACCTTAAAAAATTTTAAGCCCCCAGGTAATGAAGTGAGTCTAAGGGATCATACAGAAGAGGAGGAGAAAAGAGAGGTAGAGGAAAGAATTGAAGGATGAAGTGGGGAGAAGTGAATGTGATAGTAGCCATAGGGTAAATGCTAATGTATTTCTTATTAATGTATCTCTTATTAATAAAAAATACATTTCAAGGATAGAGATTCCATACCCATGGACCTTTGTCATGGGGTAGGGAGAGGAGAGTTATTAACAAACCCACAGAGCAAAAAGTGTTTGAGGCACAACTGGGAATCATCATTATATGGAATTAGCTTCATAATCACATAAGTGGGAATGAGGGAAAAAATATTTGGCAGTGAGGACAATGTTAGTAAATAGTTCTCAAGTGACTGAGTCAAATGGCTGCTTCCAATCAAAATCTGAATGTCACTCAAAACAGCATCTTACAGAACAGTAGCTTGTGTTCCCCATACAGTGCTTTTGTTATCCTCTCTCAAATTCAAGTTGTGTTTTCCTGATTATTCTAAATATGAAACTCAGAATTTGTCTCCCTTACAACCATGATTGCATTTGTTTTGTTTAGGTTTCTTTTTTCACTTGTGTTTCTCCATTAGCTTTCAAGCTCTATAATGGAAGTTTCTAATTAGTTTCGAAGTGGCCAGAGGGTAATGCAGTTGCTTGATTCTTCACACATGGCACTGTTAAATCCTAAAAGCTGGTTGAAAATCTAGCACTCTGCCTTGTGTTTTGAACAATGAAAATTTTAGAAGACTATTATCTTTGAAAATTATATATACTCTGGAGTTTACTTTGAACTGACAGTGTTTACCCTCTGTATTTGCAAAAATAAACAGAAAAATCTTTAAATACTAACAACCACATCTGATTCTTGATATTCCTTGGCAGCTAATCACAACTCCTTTGCAAGACTTTACCCATGACATGTAAATATTTGACAAGAAGCTAAATTAGAGCTATTTGAGCTTCTTATGCATTTAATGATCCCCACTATAGGACCAGAAAGTAGGCTAAGAGTAAAATTAGGAAAAGTGCAAGGAAAAGTTCAAGGGATAAGAAAGTTCACCAACCAATATGGTGGCATGCTTTTAATAGCCTATTATATTGCTGCTAATGGGAAAATTCCATATTGTTGGTTCCTGCTCATGATATTACTTGCTATTAAGTTTGAAAAAACTTAAGTTTTATGTTATATAGCTATAAGTAAATGACACAAATAACTTTTCTGATCTCTCTTACATTTTTTGTGTAAGACATGTCTGCTTTTGATTTCATGGTACTAAATTAGTTTGAATACCATTGGAGAGCACTTTTGTAGAATCAAAGGAGTTTCCATTGAGAAGGGCTAAACAAGTTTCTTAAAAACATGAGTTGCAAACTAAGACCCTCCAAGGTAAATTCAAATCAAATGTGTGTTATTCAGCTAAATAGACTGTCAGTAAGAAAAATGAAAATAATTTGCAAGCCTTTCAGCTGGCCTTGTGCTCAGCAGTTTACCAAAATGCCCACATCCTCTTTCGTCATGCATCTCACTTGAATCACTTAGATGCATTATCTGCATGTCTTCATCATTTGATAAGAAGGAAAAACAGATTTAGAGTAGATAATCAGTATGCCCCCAAACCATATAGCTAGTTAGCAGTAGAGCTGGGATTATAGCCTAAAGCTCTTACTTTCCAGATAAGAGCTCTTACCATTGTTTTCTATAAGTTTAAATTCTATGGAGTATTTTGTAGGATGACATGATTATTGCATGTAATTGGATTTATTTCTCGAAATATTGAAGCTTTCAAACTATGTGTTTGTGAGTTTTGGTGGAGAAATCAGACAATGGAGGAGCTGAAGTTCTTTAGTGTTCAGTTGAATATAGGTTGTCTCTCAAGTAAAGATACTTAATAAGATATCACTACACCTTCCAGCTATAAGTCTCTTTACTACTGAGAATGACCATGAAACACAGAGAGAGTGAAAACTTCCATTCATCATCTGAAGAATATTCAAGAAGCCATGATTAAATAGATGGACACTGATGATATATAAATATGTTTGTTTTTTGATGGGAAGAACTGAGTGATGAATTTATTAGCACTCAAAGAAAACCTGGGGCTATAAAGGGAATACACAAACTATTATATCATGAACATCAGGGTTAATACGAACTATAAAGTGACCATGAGAGTCATTACACAGAGACAGCATTAACGAAAAACTAATGTTTCTTTGCCACATTGGTTTGGTTTTAGTGCTTTAATCTAGACAAGTCAAATTTAAGAAGAATGCTTCCCATAACATAGCACGTAGGTTATCCATAGAAATCTTTTATCCATATCCCTTTCTAATACAGCAGACTGATGTTTGGAAACAGAAGCATGCTATTTAAATGGACTGTTCATCAGAATCTATTTTGTGGTATTCAAAACTTCTTCTTTGAATTCCTCTTCTTGACCCTTTTGGCATCAAGAAGTGTTTAAAAGCATAAAATTCAAAATGAAAGAGAAGATGCTTAGTAATCTGTTGTATGTGCCAGGCTGGCAGTGGATTTTCAGGGCCAAGTGTTTCCCTGCAGATGATTCATTGACAAGAGGGGCCAGCATAGTCTCCGAAGAACCAGAGCTTTGAATCTCTTAGACCAAAATATCTCACCAGTGAAAACTGGAATTTATATTTCTGGGTATCTTTTCTTCCCCTTTATTATTACCAATTAATGTTTATTTGCTCCTTCCTGGAAGTTTCTGCCACTGTTTGTTTAATGGTGTGTATATAGTTTTATAATAAGTGTGTTAACACTTTGTATAATTATTATGTGTGATTAATCCTGCGTGCTCTGGAAAACTGTTAGGTTATTTTTGTCTTTTTTTAAAAAATTTAACCAGTGGGAATGTCTTTAAGTCTTTGTGTTATTCACATGTAATACAAGTTGACAAGAACTCTGGTGAATTGAACAGAGCATGAAAAGCCTGTATTTAAAAATCTGTGCTTAAGTAACTGAGAAGATCAATTGTTTTCTACTCTTAGGACCATCTCTGTGGTAACTGGCATATAGAGAAGAATTTTCCATGTGATGCAAGAATGTTATGGAGATCTGAGTAACAGGTATATTATATTTCACAACAGGATGAATGTCAAAACATGTTATTGTTTTGATGATAACATATGGATGAAGTGTTATCAAAAGTATTTGTGACAACATTTGATGCAAGGATAACAATCTGAAGTCTATTAGATATATGTATTGAGCAATCAATTGATAAACTGATACATCGATAGAATGTAGGTAGGCAGATAGAATGATACATGTACATATACAGATTAGAGGAAAGAGAGTAGGAGAAAAAGAGGGAGAAAAGACTGTAGTGTATCTATACAAGACATATAAAAAATTGATATTTTGATGATAGAAGTATCCTCCTCAGAGTTTCAACTTATGACTTGCAAAGGTGTCTCTCTTAGTAGACATTGAGACTGGAAGGGATCAAGGCCCAAGACCATTTTCCAGAGTTCTGTCCAAATGTATAATGGAGTCAAGGAGATGGAGACCAAAATATCAGCTTTTGTCCTGACAGAGGTGGAATAATGTACATTATGCATTATACAGTCACTGGCTTGGATGTAAACTGAGGCCTTGCTGTACAAGAGCAGAGTCTTTACCTCCAGTTTATTAGATGGTTATGAGAAAACAAGAGTACAGATCTCAGATCCACAGTAAGAAAGGGAGGAAGAAACTTAAACTTCAAATGTCCAGTTCCTTACTTCAAACTGGACCAATCAGATAGCTCACTGTTCATGCAGTAGTAAGTACAGACTTCAGAATCACTTTTTTATCTCCGACTTTAAGGCCATTATTTCTTGATTTTCTTTCTTGTGCTTGCTGTCATTTTTACAAAGTGTATTTATTCATGTTTAAACTATTTTATTACATTGACTCTATGCTGGCACCTCTTACTGTTTAAATTTAAATTATTTTGATTCATATATTCCACTCTTATACATTTCTGATTTTTTAATTACTCCAACTATATAGAACAGCATTTTAAAAATCACTTTTTTAAAATCTTTCTTTAAAACTTTTCTTGGTTCAATAGCAATAAAATGCCTTTTTTTTTTTTTTTTTTTTTTGAGACGGAGTCTTGCTCTGTCACCCAGGCTGGAGTGCAGTGGCCGGACCTCAGCTCACTGCAAGCTCTGCCTCCCGGGTTTACGCCATTCTCCTGCCTCAGCCTCCCGAGTAGCTGGGACTACAGGCGTCCGCCACCGCGCCGGCTAGTTTTTTTTTTTGTATTTTTTTAGTAGAGACGGGGTTTCACCATGTTAGCGAGGATGGTCTCGATCTCCTGATCTCGTGATCCGCCCATCTCGGCCTCCCAAAGTACTGGGATTACAGGCTTCAGCCACCGCGCCCGGCTAAAATGCCTTTTAATAAATATAGTCAGAACAGATATAACATAGAAAAGAAACAAATTACAAAAGCATATGCACTGTTTATTAAGGATACACATAGGCAATGATAGTGGAAATCCCAGTTCCACAACAGCTGGCCGGTCTTGTAATCAAATAAAACTCTGAAGAATAAAGTAGCGATTCCCTCACATGAGATGCTACCACATACATTTAATGCACAGTCTCAATTAATATTTATAGTTTTTAATGTCACAAATTACTTCATTTTTTGCTTAACTTCTCTAATCTAGGTTGAGTGTAATAATGCTACTTACAAAGGAAAATGTATAGTAAAATTTGTCTACGTATTCAGAATAGAAAAACCAGTCATACTGAGCTTCTATTCCTGGTAGCTCTGTTCCAGGAAGAGGAGACTTTAAAACAATTTTAGCAAGCTAACAGTATTTGTTGTTCATGTTTATTCAAAATTAAGCAAGTGATGTCTCATGTTAAAAATGTGTCTTTAGTTCACCAGTAGAAATTCTAACAATTTATACCATAGAATTATGATTTAATTTCTATTATTGTTTAATAAAATAAATGCATTCTGATTCCTTGAATCTTCTGTGAACAGATCTTTTAAAATTGAAACATATTCAGAATATTCTAAATGGTTTTTTAGGTGCTCCATGATAAATTTGGCAAATATATAGTAACAAAATTATCATTTACCTCTTTATTAACTGTTGCCAAATTTTTGGAACATGTCATTACAATCTATAAAAAGTTTCCCACTTCTTACTTTAATTTTTACTCATTAACTTTTTTCAACCAATGGAAAAAAACTTGCATCACATTCTTGCATAAGCAATAATATTATTAAAATAAACATATCAGGCAGATAAGTAAATTTGGCTGCTTTGTTTGTATTGTGTTCACAGTTGAGGTCAAATTGGTTTCTTACCTGACAAAAACACAATGAGATCTTTGCTTAGTGGATAATTTCTTGACACTCTTTACCTTCAATAACCTTAGTAACTCAGCCTGCAGTAATAGTTTATAATAATAAGTTTCTGTTTTGTCATCTAATGAAAAATATCAAACTTAATTGAGTAGCCTTTAAATAATTTACAATTTTACTACATCACTAAGCACACTCTTTAGTCAAAATTATAATTTCTTTAAACATAACTTTTTCAACAAGGAAAGCATTGTACTTCTTTCTATTCTGGTGCAAGCTCTTTAATTTGAATAATTTCTCCAGAAAGTTTTCATGACACTGCAGCTGTGTCATTGAAAAATACTTGTGCCCCAAATTTAACTTTCAAACTGCATTTGTCGGCAATGCATGCGGTCACAGCTTTATAGAGTGCAGAGCTAATTGTGTTTGTTAAAAATGAAGCAAAAAATAAAATGAAATCTCCCATCATAAAGTCATCACACTTAAATTGTTCTTACAGTAAAGGAAGTGCCCTTTAAACAGTATTTGCACATCAAGCTCTCAGGAAAAATACTTTACTAGCTTTATTTGTTCTTCTAGCTCATCCTCAGTTCCTGAATATGTTTTTATGTGTTATGTCACTGGAAAGTGGTACTTGAGTTACCTTCTTTGCAGCAGTCCCTCATCATTTCTAAGAAAACACATTTGATGCAGTATTTCACTGATGTCTTTGTAATTGCTTATGTTTTTTTCAGTCTTAGCAACCCAAAGTGCTACTTTATAAGAAACCAACAATGCACTAATGTTTATATGTAAAATATTTAACATCTGCTTCTGTTGACTTTATTTTAATAATCTGTCTGTCAAATAGTTCTTTGGTTTTGAACTTATTTCCATATGTCTTTTATGTTAATACCATTTAAATTTTGAAAATTAATTGCCTCATTAGCTGTTGCATTTTCACAAATAATTCAATGTTGTTTTAGCATGTTACTATCAATTACAATAAATATATGAGAGATCATACTCTTAAGTAAAACTTGTATGAACTCATTTGATCCTTATGCCTTCACAATTATTTCTACTGTCATCATTTGGTTTACTCTTGCTGCTGCAGTCTCAAAGTTGAGGCTTTTTACTATATGCAAATTAGGGTTAAAATGAAGATTACAATGTTTACTTCCCTAATGTAGCCAATAATGTTAAGCTATAAATGAAAATTAAAAAAAAAAACATAGTTGATGAAAATTTTGAATGATTATAAAAGTTGAAAGTTACAATAAATTGACTATCTTGCTTATAGCTATATAACAACCAAAACTTACAATAACCTATGTTGTATCATGTTTCCACTGTGCTTGTCAGCACAGGCTACTTACCACGCAGCTTTGATAATACCCATGCAATTCTTTATCCTGTTAACCACAGGGCTCCACTTGTCAGTCACTTGGATGATAAAGTCACTATAAAACTTTCTAAGTATTTTTTTTTCTGATTTGTGTACCTAGCACGGCTCCACGGACCATTGTTTTCTGCGAGGCATCGTGATTAGAGGAAATTTCAGCCAGACGTAGAAGTGCCAGTAGGTTTCAGCTGTTCTCCTCCTGCTGTTCCTCATTTCATGCTTCTTTCTCCTGATAAAGAGTAGCTATAGCCTTTCATCAGATCTTCAGCTGGGTTTCAGAATTGTTCTAGATCGCTGATTGATGCATGCTTCCCATTATCTTACTTTTTGAACAGGTGTGTCTAGCATAGTCAATTGTAGTCCTTCTGTTCCCATCTCACCATTGTATGGTAAGAGCAAGGGGGAATACACCATTTCCTTTCAGTTGTCAAAACTCCAGATCAGTAGGAGCCACTGATGTGAGGTCTCAGTCTCATCCAGATCCTGAACCACTAAACTTCTGTTTCTTCTGGCACTAGGATTTTATAGATAGTGGTTCTTTTTATTTATATTCACTTATTCTACTCATTGCAGTCTATTCTGGTCCTAGTCCTTTTCTTTTCTGTGATCTTCATATTTTCTTTCTAGGAAAATTTTATCTTTTATTTTCTTCCCTCTCACTGAAATTTGTTTTGGGGCAGTGATGGAGAGGGCGATTGTTATTCTCTTCCTCCCTCCCTTCCTCCTTTTCTTCCTTCCTTCTTTCTTTTTTTCCTTCTTTCCTTCCTTCCCTTTCTTTGTTCTTTTTTACTTTCCTTTCTCCTACCCTCCTTTCCTTTCTTCCTATCTCCCTTCTCCCTCCCTTCCTTTTTTACATCACCTATGGTTACCTAGCTAAGATTTTTCCCCATGACCCTTAAAGTCTGTCTATATTATGTTCTCATTCCTTTCTGTAAGTGCCTTTATCACCCTAGCTTTATCTAATCACCACCTCATTACTTTCAGCAGTTGTAGGGTATATGTTACTGGTGCAACAATCTCAAATATCTTTTTATTTGGGATTCTTCAACCTAATGTAATCATCTAATTTTTTAAAAATCATTTGTCTATTCAGTTCAGATAAGTGGATTTTTTTTTTTTTTTGTCTTTATTTGGAAAAAAGACAAACCTTTTTTTTTTTTTTTTTTTTTTTTTTTTTTTTTTTTTTGGTATCTTCTTTGCAACTTTATTCTCTTACCTGGACCTGGAACATTTTTTTTGGTTTGGACATTACACACAGATAATTTCTTTATTCAAATCTTGTCTAATGTGAGATATAGCACACATACATCATACATATAAACTTGCATAAGGCATACATTTAGAATATTAAAAATAATTATGAATTTTAAACCCATGTAACTATCAAGCAAATCAGCCTATAGAATATTAGTGGCAACCCCAAGTTTCTTATTAGTTATTTTTTTCTCGATCATACATATAACACATTCACTATAAAGAACCAACTTGCCAACATTCAAGATAATCATATTTTGATAGTCAATATGGTTATTAATATAGATTAGTTTGCCTATTTAGATCTTTAGGTATGGAGAAAATAGTGGGAATTACTGGTGCTTTTTTTTTTTTTTTTTTACTAAATACATATTTTAGAATTATATTACAGTATTTATATCTAGTTCCTTCGTTATCTGTGTTATGTATATCTGTGCTACTCAGAGTAGATTCAGAAATTATCAGTCCAGGATAAATATAAATGAACATACAAGAATGTAAATCAATGTACTAAATCTTTATTGAGAAATTCTTGCTAAAACAAACAACAACAGCCACAAAAACAAAGCCTAATATGCTAAGTGAAGTATTTTTTATTATGTTACAGGATCCTTATGTCTTCATAGAACACTATCAAACATTTCTTGTGCCTGTGCCAGTTAATGGACATTTTACGTAGAACTACTGTATAGTATTCCATTGATTAATATACCATTAATTATTATCTGTTGTACTGTAGATCAAAAGTTATGTTGCTTCCAGTTTGGGGCTATTTTAAAAAAAGATTCTAGCTACTTCTATAGTGTGTGCAATCAAAAGTAGATTTCCACTCTCTTCAAATGTATTGAATAGAATATAATATTTTCCAAAATAGCTGATTACATTTTTATGTCCTTCAACAGTGTATAAAAAAATCTACATTGCTTCATATCATCAGCAATACTTGATTTGTTATATGCAGGATTGAATGGAAAAAAAAATTCAATCCTTGATAATGTCACATTTTAAAATGTTTGCCAATCTGGTCGGTATTTAATGGAATTGCATGGTGGTTTTAATGTTTATTTCCATATTACTATATTATGGTATCATTTGAGGAACAGAAATCCTTAATTTTAACGTAGTTAAATGTATCTGCCTTTTCTTTCTTGCTTAGTGGTTGTAATAGTACTGAGTGTCAACTTGATTGGATTGAAGGATGTAAAGTATAGTTCCCAGGTGTGTTAGTGAGGGTGTGGCCAAAGGAGATTGACATTTGAGTCAGTGGACTGGGAGAGGCAGACCCACCCTCAATCTGGGTGGGTACTATCTAATCAGCTGCCACTGTGGCTACAGAATAAAAGCAGACAGAGGAACATGGAAGGACTAGAAATTTTGAGTCTTCTGGACTTCATCTTCCTGCCATGCTGGATGCTTCCTGCCCTTGAACATCATACTCCAAGTTCTTCAGCTTTTGGGCTCTTAGATTTACACCAGTGATTTGCCAGGGGTCTTCAGCTACAGACTGAAAGCTGCACTATTGGTTTCCCTATTTTTGCAGTTTTGGGACTCAGACTGGCTTCCTGTCTCCTCTGCTTACAGACAGCCTATTGTGGGACTTCACATTGTGATCATGTGAGTCAATTATCTTAACAAACTCTCCTTCATATATTCATCTATCCTGTTAGTTCTGTCCCTTTAGAGAACCCTGACTAATATAGTGGTCATTTTTGCCTTGATTAAAGGAAACGGCATACACAAAGTAATATGCTATTTTTCTATATTATGCTTAAAATCATTCTAGTTTTTGCATTTCACACCTAGGTGTATGCTGACATCAAGATGACTATTCTGTGAGATAGGGTTCATCTTCTTTCCCCACCCTCACTGTCTTTAGTAACACCGTTTCTGTAAATCCAGTGTTGATATACTTGGCTCTCTCTTCACTTTCGTTGTTCTAATTTCTCTATCCTTGTGTTAATATCATACTTCATCTAAATTTACAATTTTTGATATCAGCTAAGTAAGATTTTTCCTAGGGGTTTATTCATTTGTCTAAATTTTCCAATTTGTTTGCATAAAGTTGTCCATAACACCCTGGATATAATGAAGGTTTGTTGTAGAGAGCCTAGATGCTGTTATCATCCTCTAAAGAGGGTTTTTGCTTTAGAGAAAAACTAATGTGGTTAGACTCAAACCAAAAACTCTGTCCTGCCTGCCCAGGATAGCATATCAAACCTTGTTCCAGGTTGTTTTCAACTTACTCTATAAATGCATGCTTCACAGGTGGGCCAGAAATATGAACAGAATTTATACACAGAAATTTTGGACCCCTTCTCTATTGGTGGATCATTCTCTCTCCTCTCTGAAATTCCCTGACTCACTGGCAGCTCTGGCTATACAGCTCATTCCTTGTTTGTTTGTTGTTTGTCTGTTTGTTTCCCAGCCAGAATAATGTAAGACATTCTATTGAACTTTTATTGTGGGTCACTAGCTTCAGTTTTAAAGCTCTCAAAACAGGAAACTCACCCAGGCCACAGTTTTCTTTAGGTTTTGAGTTTTCTTCAAAATTGCCCAGCTTTTACTTTCCAGATGCTCATGTTTTGCCCAAATTTTGCCGTTTTTACCTGTGAGATGTTGGTTTGTTAGGAAATTATTTCTAATACTGAAAGCAGCACTCCTCCTTGTTGCTTCTTCAAGGTGAGCAAATGTCCTCCAGGTTTTCATTTTCTCCTTTATTTTGGCCATCTTATGATCTCTTTGATATTTTCAAGAAAAAAAATTGATCAAGTGTGGGTTTTTTGGCTTCTTTTGGTGGGGTTTGTTTTTTGTTTTTTTGTTTTTTAGCTTTTCCTCTGGGGGCAGGTTGACCCAAATATTGCAATTCATTTTCACTGGATGGGTAAGTCATCAGGTGATTTCCAGAGCAATTGGTCATCTATGTAGTTTCCTTATATTAGCTAATAGCCTTTGTCTCTAAATGATGTTGGCTTCTCAGGTAGTAGAGCTTACAGAATTCGGTTTTTGTTGATATATGCAGTAAAACTTCACAGTAAAGGGAGTCTGAAAATTCAGTTTTCTAAAATGGACATTGTATTATAGAGAGCATAATTGAGATGATCCTGTGCAATAGTTGAGGGTGTCTTTGAGTGTGGATGAGATTCCAATTCTTTCAAGTTCCAAATGTGGTGTGGTCCCACCCCGTGGTGCTTGTCAGCTTCAATTTCAATAGTATTAGAGGAGATTGTTGGTTCTGTGGCTTACTGGAGCATGTAAACAGTGTTTGTGATTTCAGGAGTCTTCTGGTTAATTGCTTATATTCTGAAAAGGAAGAATTTGGGTAGAACACAAGAGCTACAGGGCTTACCTCTGCCTTTCATTCCTTCCTGGAGTGGGACTTCCTATTGTTTTCCTGCTGTGCTGGCCATTTCCACCAACTACCTCTTTACTCCCATTCCAGCAGTGAAGAACTTTGACTTTCCTAGATTGAAAACTACAGCTGGACTGAGGACAGAAGTTAGCATCAATCTTGTTATATCAAAACAATTTATTACACTGGATTAATTACTTTGAGGGTTTATTGTATGTTCCCAAATTCAAGCTCCAAACTTGCATGATAAATTTACTAGAAATAATAACATAATTACAATGCCCCCTCAGGCTAGTATTCCATTCTAAAAGACATGAACAAATTTGACCCATCTAAAGTTTACTCTTCCAGAATGCCTGAGCATTTCCTTTTTATTAGGTCAGCAATAAAACCAGTTAACTATAGATCTTAAATATAAGCTTCTACTTACTCCCAAGAAAATTATTTACCATATGATTGTCTTTTGGTCTTATTCAGAAAAACAAAACAGAACAAAAGAAAGCCACCACAAATTGCCCTCTTTCTGAGTAGTTTCAATAAATATGCCTTTTCCTCCCAGTTATATTGAAATATGATTGATGGATGAAAATTGTATCTGTCCAAGGTGTAGAACATGATATTATATATAAACATTGTGAAATTATTATCGCAGGTAAGCTCATTAACATATCTATTATCTCATGTAAATACCTTTTTTCTTGTAGGAATACTTAAGATGTATTCTCTTAGCAAATTTCAACTATGCAATACATAATATTATTTATTACAGTCAGTATGCTGTACGCTAAGTCTCTGGGACTTACGTACTTTACATTGATCAACATCCCCATTAACCTCAACCCCTAAGCCCTGGTAACCACCCTTCCTCTCACTCTATGAATTTGACTTTTTTAGATTCCACATTTATATAAGTGAGATCATAAGTGTTTTTCTTTCTATGTTTGGCATATTTTATTTAATATCCTCTAGGTCAATCTATGTTGTCACAAATGGTGGACTTTCCTCTTTTCAATAGCTGAATAATATTCCATAGATAGATAGATAGATAGACAGAGAGAGAGAGAGAGAGAGAGAGAGAGAGATGGATATAGTGATATATATCTATATCTATATATATAATATATACATACACACTACATTTTCTTTATTCATTATTCTGTTGACAGACACAACTTATTTCCATATGTTGATTATTGTGGATAATGCTATGATGAACATGGAAGTGCAGAGATTTCTTTGAGACAATGATTTTACTTCCTTTGAATATATACACAAAAGTGAGATTACTAATTTTTTGAGGACCCTCCATACTATTTTCTGTAATGTCTGAATTAATTTTTACCAACAATGCATAAGGGTTCCCTTCTCTCTACAATCTCATCAGTCCTTGATATCTTTTGACATTTTTATAATAGCTATCCTAACAGGTGTGAGGTGATATCTCATTGTGATTTTGATTTACGTTTCTCTCATGATTGGTGATATTGAACACATTTTCATCTTTGGAAAAGTGTCTATACAGGTACTTTAACCATTTTCAAACAGGTTGTTTTCTGAGATTGAATTGTATGAGTTCCTTACATATTTTGGATATTAACTAACCCCTTATTATATGCATGGTTAACAAACATTTTCTCCCATTTCACAGACTGCCTCTTCATTTTGTTGAGTATTTCCTTTGCTGTGTCCAGACTTTCTAGTTTGATGTAGACTCACTTATTTATTTTTTCTTTTGTTGCCTGTGCTTTTGACTTCATATCCCAAAAAAATTATTACCAAGACCAATGTTGTGTAGCTCTTCTCTTATGTTTTCTTCTAGAAATTTTACAATTCATGTCTTACATTTAAGTCCTTAATAATTTTGAGTTGATTTTTCATGTATAGTGTAAAATTAGGAACCAATTTTTTTTCACATGAAGATGTGATTTTCTTATTGAAGAAACTATCCCTTCTCCATTGAATATTCTTGGTACCCTTGTTGCAGATTAGATGATCATCTACCTGTGGATTTATTTCTGTGCTTCCTATTTTACTCCATTGGTTTCTGTGTCTCTTTTTATACTAGTACTGCTTGATAAGTAGAGCTTTGTAATATAATTTGAAATCAGGTTGTGTGATGTCTCCAGCTTTGTTCTTCTTTCTCAAGATTGCTTTAGCTACATGGAGTCTGTGGTACTTCCACACAAATTTTAGGATTTTTTTTTCTATTTCTGTGAAAAACTCCATTGGAATTTTGATAGCGATTGCATTGAATCCGCATATTGCTTTCAGTATAGACATTCTGGCAAGTCTTTGAACCTAAGAATATAGAATATCTTTCTTTTTATTTGTGCTTTGATCTCTTTTTATATTTCAGTGTGCATATCTTCCACTTTCTTGGTTAAATTGATACTTTAGTATTTTTGATGCTTTGGTAAATGGAATTATTTTCTTAACTTTTTGTTCAAATAGCTTGTTGTTAGTATATAGCAATGCAACTGGTATTTGTAGGTTGATTTTGTATCCTACAATGTTAATGAATTTGTTTGTTAATTCTAATAGATTTTTTGATGGAGTCTTTAAGGTTTTCTATGTATAATATCATGTCATCTGCAAAGAGATAATTTAATTCTTTCTTTTCTATTTTGATCCTTTTTATTTCTTTTTCCCTTCTGATTTCCCTGGCTAGGACTTCCAGTACTGTATTGAATAGAAGTGGTGAGAATGGATAACTTTGTCTTCTTCGTGATATTAGATAAGAGATTTTCAGCTTTTCACCATTGACTATGATGTGAGCTGTGGGCTTGTCATAGGCAGCTTTTGTTGTGTTAAGGTACATTCCTTTTATACCTAATTTGTTGAGAGTTTTTATCATGAAGGATGGTGATTGTTGTCAAATGCTGTTTCTGCATCAGCTAAAATGATCATGTGATTTTTGTCCTTTATTTTGTTAATATGATATATTACATTTATTGATTTACAGATGTTGAACCACGCTTATTTCATAGAAATAAATCCCAGTTTATTATGCTGTGTGATCCTTTCAAGGTGCTATTTAATTTAATTTGCTAGTATTTTGTTGGAGGTTTAAATGTATGATCATCGGGTCTATTGGCCTGTAATTTTCTTTTCTTATAGTGTCCCTGTCTGGCTTTAGTATCAGAGTGGTATTGGCCTTATAAGATTAGTTTGGAAATGTTCTCTCCTCTTTAATTTTTTGAAAGAATTTGAAAAGGAATGTTGTTAGTTCTCTTTAAATTTCTGGTAGTATTTATCAGTGAAGCCATAAAATCTTTGGCATTTCTTTGATGGAAGATTTTTAAAAATCACTGGTTCAACTGAACTACCCATTGGTCTGTTTAGATATTTTATTTTTTCATAATTCAGTCTTGGTAGGTTATGCTTCCCATCAGGTATAAATGTGTGCATTTTCATGAAGTCTGTTTGCAGGTTTGATAGCAGATACTTTAATTCTGTGCTTTTTGACAAAGGATATGGTATTGGGTTCTAGAAGTGGTCATTCAAGATCATCCAGTTAATTAGAGTAAAGGCCCTTCTCTCTTGATGTAAACATATCCATCAGCCACAATTACTACTACCTACTGACAGTCCTATGGAGAAAATACCATCATAGTTTCAAGATGCATTAATTTGGAAATAGTACTCAAAACTGTTGTATTCTCAATTGCATTTGAACAACAGAGCTATAATCCTAGAAGCCATGTATGGGTTCTGGGAGAAAATCCTAATAAATTTCAAAGTTTAGTCAATCATCATATTTGTGTTAATATCTAGTATCAACAGACAAATAACTTTCTTCCTTCATAAAAGGTGTAAAAACAACAAGGAAATGTATACAATGCTTACCAAATTCTGCAGTGAAAGTCAAAAGGGGTAGAAGAGCATTAGGAAATACCTGGATATTAAGAATAAGTTGACTTCAATTTATTGAGCACCCCACTTTGGGATAATTTAAACAGTGAGGCTTTTCAAACTAGGAAAAGTGAAATGTAGTACCTTTGAAGAGAAAATTAATTTTTCACATGTACAGAATAGGATGAGGAGACTATACATTTGAATTAATTTTGTGTGAAATCCAAGTAAAATTTTAAACCTAAAAATACGGAGAAAATAATTACCTATTTAATTGCACATTTTATATACTTAAAAAAATTAATTTAAACAAATTCAGCTAAATCTACTTAGCACAAATTTTAATGCCTATTATTTTGAGAGAGAGAGAGAAAGAGAATTGTCTTGGAATTAGAATTTATATAGCCTATAAATAAGCTACAAGTATGTAAAAAGATCAAGGTATAGAATATTTGTATTACAATGACATCTAATTCTAAAATGGCAATTTTCTTGCTTATGTTATCATGATAAAACTTGAAAACATATTTTTCTTAGAATATTATAGAAACTATAATTGGATTATTTACAATAATAGTATTTTGTAAATTTTAAGATTCTTAACCATATTTGAAAAATAAAACAAAACACATTATGCAAACTATTTCAGAAATTCAGTCTAGTAAACCTATCAAACAGTAATTCCAAGTAAATGCAGTAATATAGAAAACAGTTTCTGTTAATAAGTAAGTCTCAATTAGCCAGAGACATTCCCAACATTTCAGTCTTTTCTGTTGCAAATATTTCTAAAAATATTGATATGCTATCTTTTTTACAAAATAATATAAACAACATTATTTCCTATTTTTGAATCTTGTAGCAATACAAGATTGAACCCAAGAGGCAGAGGTACCATTATTTTTCACTGTATCATTTCTGTAAACACATATGGGGTAGGAATTTAGATTATATCTTTTAGCTGAGTGCATTGAAATAAAGACTAGAAAAGCCATACTCTATTTGCCAAAGCAAGTCACAAAATCTGTTCCTACACGGGAGAATAGATAAATAGACACCACCTATTGATAGTAGAAACATCAACATTACATTGCGCTCACACCTGTAATCCCAGCACTTAAGGAGGCTGAGGTGGGAGGATTACCTGATGTCAGGAGTTTGAGACCAGCCTAGCCAACATGGCGAAATCCCATCTCTTCTAAGAATACAAAAATTAGCTAGGCGTGGTGGCGCATGCCTGTTAATTCCAGCTACTAGTGAGGCTGAGGCAAGAGAATTGCTTTAATCCAGGAGGTGGAGGTTGCAGTGAGCTGAGATCATGCCACTGCGTGCCAGCCTGGGTGACAGAGTGAGACTCCATCTCAAAAAACAAACAAACAAACAACAACAACAAAACACATTACATAGGAAAGAAATGAAATGGATTAGGAAATGTTTTGGTGACCTACGGCAATAGGCACAAATACACATACACTAGATTTTCAATGCTTTTAAATTTGCCTAGCACAGATGAATGCAATTGAAAAGCAAAACATTGCTCGATACAAGAGCAGGCTCATCCCAACAGATACATCAGTAGCACAGTGCTTCTTCTGTTGGTCTTTTAGAATTATAGTTATCTGTTTTGTGCTCAAAATATGCAAATGGTGGCGATTTCATCTGTAAAACTTGGGCAACTTGCATTAATCATTATAACTGAGTACAGGTCTTTCTCAGCGTGACTCATAAATATGTTTGAGTTTTAAAGCTTTTTATAATAATATTAATTTAATCTGTAAAATGACATTGCTTGCAATGAATTCCATTTACAAATCGGAATAGGCAATGAAGAGAAAGTGGTAGTATAGCTGCAAATTTTTAATGGAGACTAAAAACAATGGAGCAATGGAAAACATGAGAATATCTTCTTGCTTCTAAAATATCTTGCAATACCGCGACACTAATGAAGATGGAGTTTGCTTAGATGGATTTGCCTATATGCCACTTACTGTCAAAGAGATGGTTATCTGACTAAAATCTATTATTGATTATTCAATTTAGTGTTCATATATTTAAATTTTATTCAGGTTAGAGTGATGTTGAAACTTGGGTTTCACATTCTAGCATACTACTGCTGTGGTTGGCAACAAAAATGTTAAAATACAATCATCTTCGAAGTATGAAATGGCCACTGGAGGGCTGATTTCCATTTTGTGGTTTATGGCTTCTTCTTAATATCTGATAATGTAATTATGCTTCAGCAAAGAATGAATCTTCTCTTGGTAAAGTAAGCCATGCCCAGAATATTGATGATTTAAATAAAATAATATCATGACTTTTAAAAGGGTATTCATTTGGAGAAGGTTTTTACTATGTAAAATATCCATTATTCAAAGCTAGAGATCTTACCTTGCTTTTTTCTCCAAGATAAAATGTGCAAGAGTAAGAATTTGATTTCTAATTGTTGTTTAGTAATATTATTGTTAAAGTTAACATTGCTTTTTTTTTTTTTTGTATGTAACACACTGTAACACCTAAAGAGAGAAATTATTTTGCAAAAATAAGAAGTATCCTAAAACTGTTCAACACAATACAATTTGATCTACAGGTTTCCTGGCAATATATTCTTCCCAACTTTTATACTTAACTTCACTTCTATTAGATTTACAACTTGATGGGGTTATCTGATCTAAAACTACTGTAACTACTTTCCCTTTTAAATTTCAGTTGTCAAATCATGTTATCTAGTTTATACTACTCTGAGTTATATCCAGTGTTTTCCCATTCTTTGCTAACACAACATCTCATAAAATCACATAGAATAACATAATATGACAGTTGAATTTAGGAGAGCTCATATTATATTTGAAATTCAACCAATGTTACAATTTAATGGCTATAGAAGATTAGAGAAGAAATGACATGTTCATTTCAGAGATATTTTTATTCCAATGTATTTTTAATGTTCTCATGTCTTTTATTATTTTGATGGGTTTTCAGAAACAGTTTCAGAAGCTCTTATTTTGGGCTAGATTTTTATAAGGAGAGACAGGGACATATTTGAAAGTTTTAAGAGTACATTATTACAACATATTACTTAATTAGATGAAAAAATTCTGAAATAGGTAACTTGAATATTACATTGTTGATCAAAATTTCTAGTTGACACCTGCATAATAATGAAAAGAAAAATGATGTCTAATTAGTAATCTTTTAATGTTCTTAGTAGCATACCACCTCTGTAGTAGTAATGATGTCTTTTTCAACATCACTGTGGTGCAGCATTTAAGAAGTAATGATATGGAAAAAGATAGGATGATGCGGTGCTGGCATTTTCTAAGAAGTGGTTATAACATGTAAGCACGGGATAATACCTTTACAATTTGGAAGCACAAGACTGAAATCAAGATGCAAGAGTTGCTTTTTATTCGCCTTGCTCTTGCATTTTGATTTCAGTCTTCTGCTTCTAAACTGTAAATGTATTATTCTGTGCTTACATGATATAAGCATGTTGCATTATATATACATATACACAATATATTTTTAAAATATCCTATATAATGTTTTCAAAATATATCTATATATATACAATGGCTTTTAAAAATATACTCATCTTTTCCCACTTGAGAATGGACTTTCCTATAAAAGTTTATAGTGTAACTGACTAGCTTAGCTTCAAAATGCATTTTAAACTTTTTAAAAAATCCTCTCTAGTCTTAGCCTTAAAATACCCTTTGAAACTCTTGGTTTTCCTCCCTTTCCACTAGACACTCCTTGCACTCTGCCAGCTTATCTAATTAACTGCTTGCTTAGAAATTCCAGGGGTTAATCTTGAAATGAACCAGGCCCAGAGACCCAGCTGAGGAATCCTTCCCATCTAGAGATTATCTCAAGGGAGTTAATCTACATCCTGGCCACTGCTGAGATGGAGCCAGCCTGCACTCCAGATGGACAATAACTTAAGGTAGACATGGGAGCAAGATATGCAGACCCTATATCCAATACTACTCCTGCATGTTTCTCATAACAAGTTCACCTTCTTAAATCCCTTACCCAGCCCAAAATATGAAATGATCTTTCAGAGACATGAGTCTGCCCATTTTCCAACTGCTAGCACTTGAATAATGTTGCTTTCCTTTCAGTATACCTCACTTCTCATGTTCTTACCTCTGAGCAGTGAGTAGCTGAACTTCACTTGGTTACAAAAGGACATATTAAGTATTCGTCTTAGAAGATATGGTCCCTAAGTAAACCATACTTTTATGGAAAATGAGACAAACCTTGGTACTTTTCATATAGTAGTATTTTGTATATAGTAAAAGCTATCAACAAACTGCATTCACGGGTACTGCAACACTGGATCCTCATAGACATTTGTACCATTAACTCATCCCTTTAATAGACAAAAAATTACAAGATAAATGGGCTTATCGATTCCCACAGAGTTAAGTAGCAAGTCAGTGCAGATTGACTTCCAATAGTAAAGTCAAGCTTGTACTTCCTGAAGTGGGCTGATCTAACCTTCTTTTCATGGGTTTATCCTGGGTTCATGATTAACCAAAACTCTAAGAGGTTTTTGTTTGTTTGCTTATTGTTTTAGTTTGTTTTTTATTGTTTTAGTTTGTTTTATATACATTAATCATTGTATAGTATTAAGAGATTTTTGTTTTTTGCTTATTGTTTTAGTTTGTTTTTTATACATTAATCATTGTATAGTATTTGTGCTAATATTTTGTGTGTAGGTTTCTTAGCCTTCAAGTACAGTAAAAAAACTACTGAAAAGGGAAAGAAGTCATGAACGTTTTTTGGCAGATTAAATTGGGAGGAAGCTGATCTCCTGCAGGGCAAAAGACTTACAAAAACAACACATAATTAAAATATTATGCACTATTTACATAAGAATTCTGAGGAGCTTGAAGCACTTTACAAAATCAATTTGACTAATCCCAGTGAACAGTGAGGAGCTATGAAGGATAGTGGAGATGATCGCTGTCCTCATAAACAATTTCTAATACTTTGGAGAAAGACTGCCTTTTACTCAGATCTCATAAGTCTGTGACACAGCCACATTTAGTGGAAAATAATAGACAGTTGGGGAATAAAGTAGAGGAAGGCAAAGAAGGAGAACTGGAAATGTTACAGTAGGTAGTTAGTCAGACATGAGCAGAGCAGAAGAGGACCCCTCCAACCAGGAATGTCAAGTGATATTATCTCTCTCAAATAATAATTGGTTGAAGTTGGTACTAGAAAAAGGCAGTCTTCCAATAGAAAAAAATAAATAAATAAAAATAAAAACCCAAAGCTAGTGATCAGCAGCTTCCCAATAAGATCTCAGGAGTTTTGTGAGTGGGCTCAAGTATTGTGCACTAAGAGGCAAAATGGTAGTTTAACTGGTGTATGACCTTCCTGTAGGAACTCTCAACTGGTAATGCAAAAACACCTCAAGTGAGCATGTGCACAACTTCAACAAACACACTGAGCATGCAGCTCCTCCCAAGTGCTAGCAGGACACTGCTCATGCGGACACCCACCCCAATGGGACAATCAAGGGAGAAGAAGTGAACGACTCTGGAAGCATCTCAACATAAAACAAAAAAAAAACAAGTCAGAGGTCAGACAGCCCACTTGGATCACTCAAGACTCTTGCTCTTCCAAGTGCATTTTACTTCCTTTTGTTTCTGCTCTAAAACTTTTTAATAAACTTTCACTCCTGATCGAAAGCTTGCCTTGGTCTCTCACTCTGCCTTATGCCCCTGGGTCAAATTCTTTCTTCAGTTAAGATATATTAACTTTACATCATAGTATTTCGGTATCTGTAATTTTACTTCATAGTATCTAAGTTACAGGATATAAAAGAGAAAAGGGAAGAGAAGAAATAGGGAAGAGAGAGAAGAAAACAAAGATACACACACAAATACATATACAAATATATACATTTATGTACACATACTCATAAACATCATAATAAAAATAAGGAAAAATACTTTTAATAGTTGTTTCTGCAAATGGTCATGTAGTCATAGCTTTTATTTATAACTATAGTCTTCCACTACTCACTCTACATATTTTTTGCCCTTAGTAAGCATCTCAGTTGGTTGTGGTTCTTTACCTAATAGGATGACTTCAACTTTCATTTCTGAAGCATCTGAACTTTACTAGTCCTGCTTAAATTGGGTTGTTTTATTTTCCACTGACCTTACTAAGATACAGCCTAAGGGGTCCCTAGTATTCCAGACATACTCTTGTTTACTTAATGTCATAGCAGTCCAGTTTTGTCTTGGTAATGAGGATCAATTACCCCAGACAGTATGGTAACTTCATTTTTTTTCTGTTGATTCAGGAGCACAAGGAATTCAAAGTGGACTAAAGGCAGTCTTAATTGGGAATTCAGTGGAATCATTGTTGCTGTCTTCTTGTGGAGTACTATTCTCTTTAAAATTAGCACCTCTGGACCAGCAGAGAATAAAGGAACAGGGGCACAAAACAATAATTTTGCTGGTAAATCACTGAGGATAATAAGAAGTGCTGCCATTTCCATTTCCATCCACTGATTTCTACACTTACCATTCCTGGCTTTGGGAGCAACAACACCATATAGTAGATGTTGCTTTAGAGCATAGGGCCTCCTGGAGAACATTGCCGCCGCCTTGCAAGGTACTGGCACCTGGGTGTCACTATAACTGAGTCTACAAAAGGCTCTTCCATCATTCTATCAAGCCAGCTGCTTCAAGATAATGGGGAACATGGTAAGATCAGTGAATCCCATGAGGATGGGCACACTGCTGCACCTTGTTTGCTGTGAAGTGAGTTATTTGATCAGAAGCAATGCTATTGGAAAACCATGATGTTGAATAAGGTATTTTGACAGTCCATGAATGGGGGTTTTGGCAGAAGCACTGCATGCAGTGAAGACAAATCTATATTCAAAGCATCTCTTCCAGTAAGAGCAAAATGCTGCCCTTTCCATTATAAAAGTGGTATAATAGCATCAACATGCCTCCGGGTAGCTGCCTTATTACCACAGGGAATGGTGCTATATCAGGGTGGAATGTTGTTCTTGCGGCTGGCAGACTGGGAACTGAGCAGCTGTAGTCTAGTCAAACTTGGTGAGTGAAAGACAGTGTTTGTGAGCCCATGCTTAACCTTCAGCCCAACAACCATCACCATTTTGTTCATGGACCTTTTGGTCAATGACAGGGATAGTTGGGACAGAGGCTGATTGGTATTCACAGACAGGCTATCCTTGATCCATTTGATTACTAAAATTTTCTTGAATTTCAACTTTGAGTAAAACACAAATGCACACATATCTACATGCATTTCCAATTCAGAGAGGTCCATTCACATGCTTCTTCCTCAAAATTTTTTCCTCTAATTCTACAATAGTGTTCCTTGCATTTCCCTAATCATCTAGCCAAACATTGTCTACTACCCATAGATTGAAACTGCCTTTATAAAAACTGTTAGTGAGAAAAATCTGACATAGGAACATTGTGAGAGTGAAAGACATTTGACCTAGCTGACTCCATCTTGCTTCTTACTTCTGAGCTGTCCCTTGTTCACTTCTGGACATAGGCTAAGCTAACTTTGGCTAATTTCTGGGCATAGACCAAGCAAACTAATTTATAGTTTGATTTTGAAGCAGATAAGATAACAACCCCTCCCCAAAACAAACTCCCTCCTTGCTTGGGGACAAGACCACCTTTGCAAAACTAACAAATTAAACAGAAGATTAGATATTATGTCTCAGCAGTCATACAGCCAGAGGTCACAAGATTTCTAAGCTCCCCAATTGCTCCTATAGATAACATTACCATTATAAAACTTAAGATTGGTGTTTGTGGTATTTTTCAGACCCTACATTCTGATGGAGCAGCTGGTGCCACTCACACCAGCAAACTGGGTCATCTTGTCACGTGACTCTCACCCAGGAACTGATTCAGGGCAAGAAAACAAGCTCTGACTCCTTATGATTTTATCCCCAACACTGCATTCTCCATGCCCTAGCCCCCTGCACATCAAACCATATTTAAATAACCCTAGCCTTCAAATCAGGATGACTGATTTGAGCAATAAATACTGGTCTTTTGCTCATCCAGCTCTGCATTTAATAAACTTTCTCTATTGCAAAAATCTGCTATGCTCAGTGCATTAGCTTTTCTGGGTGGCAGGCAAAATGAACCTGTCAGGTAATTACAGAATCGGTATATAATTGCACATCTGGCCATTTCTCACTTCAAATAGAGTGATGCAGTCTTCAAGTTCTGCCTTCTGGGAGGGTTTCCCTTTCCCGTGTCTCTCAGGGATGTCCAAGAAAGGGGATGTAGTGCTGCAGCTGTCCACTTTGGATATTGCTTGTGTATTGTGTAGAACCATCTGTAAATCAGGCTGGAGTTTTTTCTACTTCAGTCAACTGATTATAGAAAACTCCCCATGAGACCACAGGTGCAGGCTGGGAGAGAAGATAACAGATGAAGTGGGAACCTTGGACATTTGAACTACTTCCTCATGTAATTTACTTGTGCCTTTGAGGCCTGTTGAAGCTTATATTTGTATATAACACTTCCATGTAATGATGCTATGCTGCTGTGTATGTCCAGCTTGTGGCTTAGCAGGTTAGATCACACCCAGACCATGATGGGAGCTCAGGTCACATGGTAACTCGGTGGTCCATGGTTTGGCAATCAGTCTAAGGCCCAATAAAAAGGAAAAAAAAAAAAAAAGTGGCAGAGCATGATGGCTCATGCCTGTAATCCCAGCACTTTGGGAGGCTGAGGCAGGTAGATCACGAAGTCAGGAGTTTGAGATCAGCCTGACCAACATAGTGAAACCCCATTTCTAGTAAAAATAAAAAATAATTAGCCAGGCATGGTGGTGGGCGCCTGTAATCACAGCTACTTGGAAAGCTGAGGCAAGGAGAATTGCTTGAATCTGGGAGGCAGAGGTTGCAGTGAGCCAAGATCATGCCACTGCACTCTAGCCCGGGTGACAGTGTGAGACTCTGTCTCAAAAAAAAGCTGTTTCTCAAGGGAAGAGAAGTTATCTGTAGAGGAAGGCAGGGTTTTGCTTCAAAATCCTAAAGACCACTTTGTGATTCACCTACAGGGACCTGCCAAAGATTCCAAATAGAGTCACTATTTGCCAATGGCACTTCAAGCACCATTGGATCGACTGAATCATATCATCGAAGTTGCAGAGCAGCTTGCATAGCAGCTTGGACTTGTTACAGAGCCTTCTCTTGTTCTGGTTATCATTCAAAACTAGCTGTTTGTTGGGTCACTTGGTAAATGGGCCAGACTAACATACCCAAATGAGGAATATGTTGCCTCTAAAATTGAAAGAGGCCAACTAGGCCTTATACCTCTTTTTTTGGTGGTAGGAGAGGCCAGATGCAACAAATTATCCTTCACCTTAGAAGGGATAACTCAGCATGCCTCGCACCAATGGAACCCTAGAAATTTCACCGAAGTGGAAGACCCTAAATTTTTGTCAGATATATTTCCCATCTTCAACATGCAAATATGTTACCAATAAATCTAGAGTAGTTGCTACTTGTTGCTCACTAGGACCAATCAGCATAATGTCACCAATGTTATGGACCCATGTGACATCTTGTGGAAGAGAAAGATAATCAGAGTCTCTGAGAATCAAATTATGACAGAGGACTGGAGAGTTGATATATCCCTAATGCAGGAGAGTGAAGAAACATTGCTGGAATTGCCAGCCAAAAGCAAACTACTTCTTCTGGTCTTTATTAACAGTATGGAGAGAAAATGAAGTTCACTAGCTCAATAGCTACATACCAGGTGCCGGGGGTGTGCTAATTTGCTCAAGCAAGGAAATCACATCTGGAATAGCAGCTGCATTTGGAATCACCAACTGGGTAAGTTTACAGTTACACAGGCTCATCTGCCAAGATCTATCTGTTTTCTGTGCAGGTCAAGTGGGAATATGGTTGGAATCACCACACCTGCATCCTTTCTGTTTAAGATGTTGTCACTAATCTCTGGAATTATCCTACCAGGAAGATGAGACTGCTTTTGACTCAGTATTTTTATAGGTAGGTATAGACAGTTGTAGTGGCTTCCACTTGGCATTTATCACTATAATAACCTTCACATCACAGGTCAGAAAACTGATGTGGGGATTCTGCCACTTGCTGATTGCTTATTCCAATTATGCACTCTGGAACTAGGGAAATCACCATAGAATAGGTGTGGGGACTCACTGTACCCCCTGTGAGATGGGCCTAAGATAAAGTACCTGACTTTCATGACTTTGTAACCAAATATCATCTGGCCACAGTGACGTTTTGAGTGTCTTATAATTGGTGTCAGTTCAGAGCCATAATTTCTTCAAAATTTGATTCTTCCCTTGTTTCCAGTGTACACTAACTAACCTGGTAAAAGTAGGGTAGTGAAGGCTAAGAGAAAGATTAACAGTATACATATGTGGCAGTATAGTGGTGCTCCTCCTCAAAGGGACCCAGCCTCCCCTTCATTCATGAGGTTCTGGGTCTGTTAACTGGCTCCAGTTTACAAGGCCATGACTCTCTATGTTGATGATTCAAGTTAGACTTTTGTTCACTTGACTTAGTACTCTTCCACTTTGATTATATCACTATGCAATCTATGCATGTCACAGATTTACACATGTACCCCATAAATTTATTTTTAAAAGATCATGTAAGATTATATACTGCTCATCTATTTGACTTCCAGGGACACCATGATCAATTAGCCAATGCCACTGGTCTCTGCAAGTCAGACTATGCTGATTACTGCTCTGACTCTGCTATCGGATATGGTAACCATGCTCACCTTGTCTTTGGCAATTAAGTGCTATCACTTGGCCTTGCCACCCTGCAATTCAGTTATCCCCATTACACTTAAGGATCCCAGCTCAGATATGGCCATTATCACTGTAATTCTTTACCTACAGAGAAGAGCAACCTCCTAGCTCTTCAAGGATGCTGGAGGTCCTCTCATAAATTTATTCCTCACAGTCCAGGTAAAAGGTGTACACTCTGGGAGAGTGAGCAGGTTTTATGTGTTAAATCCACTCTAACATTTTAGTCTCCTTAACCTTTAGATATCTTCTTCTATAGTGTATCAAAGTAGTTCTGGCATATATACTTCATTTAACACAGGACACCTTTTGTTCTGTGTTTCAGCCAGCTAATCAATCAGATATTAGAGCCTTTCTAACTCCCTGAGCTGCAACATTTAATCCATAATCTCTGCTTAACAGACCAATACCAGTACATTTATCCTGACCCAACTTTATGTTTTTTTCACCATTTTTCCACACACTTAATATAGATTCCTACAAATATTCTCCAAATCTCTGACTATATAAACTGAAAGCATCATACAGTTCTTCTAGAATGCAGTGCATCTCTTCATGAGTCACACTTTGTATGTCATGTTTTGGGGCCTGTAGAGACTTGAGTCTAGTTAGAGGTCTAGAAGCAAAGATGGATGGTGGCAGCAGATTCTGAGAAGACCCAGCAGTGTCTTGCAAGATAACTGCCTTAGAGTAAGCTGGCACTTCCTCAGGTAAAGCAAGAGTAATCTTATGGGGGAAGCACTGCTTCTACTTACAAAAAAGAATCATCATAATTTAGGGATTCAAGGGCCCCACTTTTATCAGGAGCTTTGCTGTGTCTTCATTCCAATTCTTAAGATTTCATTCCATCCCAAGTAACGTCTTCACTTTAACATTAGACACCCACACTCTGTGAAGCTGCAAATTCAATTTGTGTTGTAATTCAGCCACTTGCAGGATGAGACTCTAGGTTTGGTTATCAGTAATCTCAGCTCTGCAGCTATGGGAGTGTTTCTTTCAGGACAGACATAGAGACTTCCTGGTTATTCACACAGCACTTGTGCTGGGAATTTGAAGCCATGAGATTATCTTCCCCTCCCCCCAATTTGTCTAGTGCAATTAGGAGGAAACAGCCACTGTCATATTCATTAATTTGACAAAAATGTTCTAAGGTATTATGGTCCCTCAGGGTCTTATAAATTATTAGTAATACGCAGTGGTGATATTTTATGTATCTATTGCCACACCACACCACAGACTATCACTGTGCTCTTTGCTACTGCGGATAGAGTCATTAGTACCTTTAAAGCTAACCAGATTAGAAAACCAATTTCAGAAACCTTAGAATCAATTCCAAAAACTGATCATTAAGATTTGATTTTTCTAGAACCACTCTGTCCAAAAATCTGTGACAGTCAGTGTTCTCTAGAAAAACATAGCCAAAAGGGGAGAGAGTAAGATTTTAAGGAATGGGTTCATGTGTCTATGGGACTTGTGTCTAAAGACCACAGTACAGGCCAACTGCTAGAAACTCAGGCAAAATTTGAAGTTGTAGTGGGGAATATCAAATCTGTAAATTAAGACATCAGGCTAGAAACTCAGGCAGTGATGCTATGTTACTGTCTGGAGGCAGAATGCCCTTTTCAAGAGAACTTCATTTTTGCTCTTCAGGCTGGTCATATGAGGCTCACCTACATTTCTGATGGTAATCTTTTTCACTCAAAGTCAATCAATTTTACATTAATTACGTCTACAAAATATGTTTACTGCAATGTCTAGACTGGTGTTTGATCAAACAATTCAGCATTATATCTTAACCAATTTGACACACAAAATCACCATCCCAATATCTAAAATTCAAAATCATGTGCTAAACAGTCACATGGAAATGCCTTCAATATCAAAAGATTTTAGAATTCAACAGTTTACCTATAATTATGGAAGATAGACTATGGATATCCTAACTACCTATTTATTTTAATGCTCTTTTTATTACATAGTAAACATGATTTTATAACTTGGGAGATAAATTACCCTTTAATATTTTTACAAAATTCTGCTTGTGTAGACAACCACAAAATTATATTTCTATGTAATTTTGATTACCCCAAAATTTGTTTTCCCCAATATTTGTTGAATTTATGATTTTTGGGTTACATTTTGTTCAGTTATTTTATGAATAAATGTCCCTTTGCAATGTGTGGAAAATATATTGGATCAGCTTAATGCTTTAGTAATGAAGTTTTATAAAGCTCCAATTACAGTAGATAACCTACTTAATACATTATAATGCTTATTTTCATTCCCTGAAAAAAGTGTTAATATTTTATTAAAGCTGAGAGAAAAATATTAGAAGCTGTCAATAGTAAGAAAGACATTTGCTACCATAAGTGATCTCTATGATAATTACAAAAATGTGGACTTTAAAATATTATGTAAATTTTATTAGGTGACAAAGTCACACAGGTTTTGAAAAATTATACCACAGTTGCTCATTAACAGGTCTACATTAATGTAAATCTCTTTGAAGATTTATTTTCTCATTTTTTTGAAGAACAGTAACTTTACTGATGTATTAATGACCTAATTGTGACTAACCAATCCCATTTTTGTTTGAAGGATCGTTCCCTTGATCCATTCAATAAATACTGGATGTGGGAAAAAAGAATATAGATTGATGGGCAAGAATTGTAATCACCACATACAGATATATGGGTTGAGGGAATAATGTGATTATGCAAAGAAAAATGAAATGATGCTTATGGGCCCTTGATGAACAATACAGGGTATTTGTATTAAGTAAGTCATGAATGTGGAAAATAGCAAGAAGAATATTTTATAAAATGTTCATTGTCTTTTAAGCACATAAGAGTGAGAGTGCTGGAACTCTGTATATTGTGCCTTTCAGGGGAATAGTTTCTATTGTCAGTGACAGAATAAGATGCACTGTTGAAGCAGCAGAATCTTTCTTCAGATATTCTCCAGATTCTTAATTCTACCCAGTTTTATTCCCTAGCAATATGATGTATGTAAAATTATACTGTTCTCTAAATCATAGTCCAGAGATTCAAAGCCAAAACTTATTTGTGTCTTGAAATTCCTAAGACTGAAATCATCAATATAATTTGAGTTTCAAAATATCCTTATGATAATGACATCAAACAAATTATCTAAAACTTAATAGACAAGATTAGAATTTAAATTATCTCAAAAAAATGAGGTCTGATATCCATATAAGAGAAGAAATAAGTTGAGCATAAAGCAATAAAAAAAAGTAAATTAGACTGCTATACATGTGCATGTGGGTGTACATATATGTATAGATTTGTATATGTGTGTATATATATAGTATATACAATAAAATTGTTGCCTCTATATGTGTGTGTGTGTGTGTGTATATATATTCTGTGCAATTCTGCAGTAGACCTTTGCTGCTCTTTCAGTTGGATCTTATATTCCTAAAATACCCAACATAGAGAAACTGTCACACCAAGTACCTTGTAGATTGGAAGAATGGGTTTCCCTTTACACCAACACTACTTACAATTGCAATTAGGGAAGTCTCAACTTCAAAAACCATAGAATTTAGATTCTGCTTGAGTACACTGACAGAAAGTTGTGAGTTGCTTCTTCAAAATTTATTGGACTTCATCAAATTTGCTGATACAGCCAAGTTGACCTGACTTATCTTTTAAAATTGGCAACCTGTGAACAATTCATCTCTAAGTGTAGATTTGTGTTTGACCTCAAAAACTGGGAATTATATATTGAAATGTCAAACTTTATCTTTGCTGCTACTTCTAAGCAAGTTTTACTAACCTTTTTTAGTATGCAGTCACATAGGTCTAAATTTTATTTTAAAACTTGGAATATTTTACCTAATAGTTACAAAAAGTGTTCATCACCTTTTAATAACTAGCTGACATAATTTTTCTATAGGGAGATTATTGGGCCTTTGTTATAGATGCAACCTGATGTTTTCAGAATTTTTCTAAAATAATGTCTCAGTTTGCTGTTATTTTATTTTAGGTTTTTTTTTTTAAGGGACAGAGCGGTATGTACATATCATGCCATTTTAATTGAGTAATTTCTAATTCCTAGTTCATGCTATTGCGTTCATGAGACAGTGCAATGGAAATGTATCTTTTCCTAGTATCTGACATAACCTAATTTTAAAACAACTAGATTCCATGTAGATGATATTTTCAAGTAAAGTATAAATATATAAACATAAAGGATATGTTAAATTAATTTTTTACTTTCAGACACACATTAAAATAACCCTAAAATTAATTATTATCAATCTGTTTCCCCAATAATAATGAGATGTGCTAACACTGATATTGTTTAAAATTTACAATTTAATATGAGCTTATAGTTCCCCTATATAAGAAAGTAAAACTCAATTAATGAAGTAGCAATCTCTGTAGTTAGAAGCAGATGAAGAGAAATCCTAGTATTGCCCATCTGGTATTACACTGGAAAACCTCATTTTTGTATTACATGATATGGTTTGGCTCTGTTTCTCCACCCAAATCTCATGTCAAATTGTAATTCTCACCATTGAAGGAGGGGCCTGGTGGAAGGTGATTGAATCATGGGAGTGACTTTCCCCTTACTGTTCTCCTCATAAAGTTCTCATGAAATCTGGTTGTTTGAAAGGGTGCAGCACCTCCCCCTTACTCCTGCCAGTCATTGAAGATGTGCCTTCTTTTCTTCACCTTCCAATATAATTGTAAGTATCTTGAGGCCTCCCAAGAAGCAGAGGCCTGTACAGCCCATAGAACCATAAGTAATCCTCTTTTTTTTTTAATTATTAAATTACCTTATCTCAGATATATCTTCACATCAGCATGGGATGAACTAATTCAGAAAAATGGTACCAAAAAGTGAGACACTGATATAAAAATACTTGAAAATGTAGAAGCAACTTTGGAACTTGATAGTGGGCAGGGGTTGGAACAATTTGGAAGGCTCAGAAGAAGGCAGGAAGATGAGGGAAAGTATTGAAATTACTAGAAACTTGTTGAATGGTTGTTACCAAAATGCTGATAGTGATATGAACAATGAAATACAGATTGATATGATCTCAGATGGAAATGAGGAAGTTATTGGGAGCTGGAGTAAAGTTGACTCTTGCTATGTTTTCTCAAAGAGCCTGGTGGTGTTGTCCCCTAGCCCTAGAGATCTGAGGAAATTTGAACATGAGAGAGATGATTTAGACTATCTGGCAGAAGAAATTTCCAAGCAGCAAAGCTTTCAAAATGTGGCCTGGCTGCTTCTAAGAGCGTATATGTGAGCAAAGAGATTATCTGAAGCTGTAATTTACATTTAAAAGAAAAACAGAGCATAAAAGTTTGAATACTTTGCAAAAGTTTGCAAAAGTCTGAAAAACTCATTTTTTTTTTTTCCCCTGGAGAGAAATTTATGTCTGCTGAAGAAATTTGCATAAGTAAAGAGGAGCCAAATGTTAATAGCCAACACAATTGGGAGAATGCCTCCAAGGCATTTCAGAGACCTTTGCAGCAGCCCCTCTGATCACAGGCCTGAAGGCCTAGGAGGGAGAAATGGTTTCATGGTTCAAGTTTAGGGACTCGCTGCTCTGTGCAACCTTGGGACATGACACCCTATTTCCCAGCTGCTCCAGCTCCAGCTATGGCTAAAATGGGCCAAGGTACAGCCTGGCCCATTGCTTCAGAGGTGCAAGCCCCAAGCCTTGGTGGCTTCCATGTGGGGTTAAGCCTCCATGTGTGCAGATTAAAAGAGTTGAGTCTTGGGAACCTCAGCCTAAATTTCAAAGGATGTATGGAAATGCTTGGACGTCCAGGTAGAAGCCTGCTGCAGGGTTGGAGCCCTCATGGAGAACCTCTATTATGGTAGTACGGAGTGGAAAAGTGGGGTTAGAACCCCCACACAGGGTTGGCCTAGTGAAGCTGTGAGGAGAGGGCCAGTGTCTTCAAATGCCCAGAATGGAAGATCCACGGACAGCTTGCACCATGTGCCTGGAAAAGTTGGGCACTCAAGGAAAGTCTGTGAAGGCATCTACTGTGGCTGTAACCTGCAGAGCCACAGGGGCAGAGCTGTCCAAGACCTTGGGAATCTACCCTTGCATTGGTGTGGCCTGGATATGAGACATAGAGTAAAAGGAGATAATTTTGAAGCTTTAAGGGTTAAGGACTGCCTTGTTGTGTTTTAGACTTGCAAGGGGCCTGTAGTCCCTTTATTTTTCTCAATTTCTCCCTTTTAGAACAGCAGCATTTACCCGATGCCTGTATGCCCCTTATATGTTGAAAGTAACTTAGTTTTTATTTTACAGGCTTATTGGTGGAAGGGACTTGGCTTGTCTCAGATTTGTACTTTGGATTGAGACCTTTAAGTTCATAATTAAAATGAGTTAACACTTTGGGGAACTATTGGGAAGGCATGAATGTGTTTTGAAATGTGAGAATGACTTGAGATTTGGGAAGGGACAGGGGCAGAATAATATGGTTTGGTTCTGTGTGCCCACCCAAATCTCATGTTGAATTGTCATTTCCAGTGTTGGAGGAGGGGCCTGGTTGGAGGCAATTGAGTCATGATGGCATGCTTCCCCCTTGCTGTTCTTGTGATAGAGATCTAATAAGGAGAGCTGATTGTTTCAAAGTGTATAGCACCTTCCATCTCCCCTCTCTCCTGCCAGCCATGTGAAGATGTGCCTGCTTCTCTTTTGCCATGATTGCAAGTTTCCTGAGGTTTCCCTAGGAGCAGAAACCTGTACAACCCACAGAACCATGAAACAACTAAACCTACTTTCTTTATAAATTTCCCAGTCTCGGCTATGTCTTTACAGCAGTGCAAAAATGGGCTAACACAGGAGATCATAATGCTACTTATACCTTATGGTTGCTGAGATAATCATATAAAATAATTATCATTTACAAAGCATTTGTTAACTTTCAAAAACTTTTTTGTGGCCACACATGATGACTCACGTCTACAATCCCAAAAATTTGGGAGGCCAAGATGAGAGGACTGCTTCAGCCCATGCACAACCAGCCTGAGCAATATTGCGAGAACCTTTCTCTAAAAAACAACAGAAAATCATTTTTTGTGTATATATTTTCTCCCAACAATCCTGTAACACTTAGAACCCTTGTTCTTGACTCCAGTCATGACGAGTTACAAGCTGGCTGGCTATCATGTCCTGCACCTGCCCACTTTTCACATCATTGCTGCCTCAGCAACTTCATCTTTTAATTGCCTTTATTTAAATTCTATGAGTTAAAATATTGCCTGTTTGTTAAAGCAATGATCATATGTCATTCTTATCTACAAATTCTCACCTGGCTTTGCCTTCGTCATCTACTGACTTTCGGTAAAATATGTTGCAACTTTGATAAACTACTCTTGTTACACTTTTTATACATTGACTTGGATTATATGATTTGCGAGTGTGTGTTTTTAACATACATACAGAAGACAAAAAATAAACCATAAATAATGTAACTGAATACTATTGACTGTCTATAGCTATCTGTCCCTATCTACATATATAATCTATCAATCATCTATCTATCTATCTATCTATCTATCATCTATATACCTATCCATTGATTTGTACTACCTTTATTTGATTTTCTATCAGTCTTCTGTTGCTCATTTTTCCCCCACAGACTGGTCTTCTATAGATTTCTCCCACCTTAAGGTGTCTGCACTGTCTGTTTCTTCTGTCTGAATCTCATTGTCTTTTTTTATTTTTTTTTTAAGACAAAGTCTCACTCTGTTGTTCAGGCTGGGGTGTAGTGGTGTGATCTTGGCTCACTGCAACCTCTGGGGTTCACTGCCTCTCGGGTTCAAGCAATTCTCTTGCCTCAGCCTCCTAAGCAGCTGAGATTACAGGTGCCTCACACCATACTGGACTAATTTTTGTATTTTTAGTAGAGGTGGGGTTTCACCATGTTGGCCAGGCTGGTCTCAAACTCTTGATCTAAAATCATCCTTCTGCCTTGGCCTCAAATGTACTGGGATTACAGGCATTAGCCACCACATCTGTACTGAATCTCATTTTCTCTAGATACTTATCAGATGAAATCCTTCATCTTTTTCAAGTCATTGTGTTAACGCTGCCTTCTCGATGAGTTCTTCCCTAATCACCTAATTGTAAATTGCCACCTACTAACTGTGCTGTTGATCTTTTTTATTTATTATATATTGTCTTTTTTCCTTAGCACTAACCACCTTCCAATTTATTATAATACATGTTTATTATGTTTATCATTTGTTTTTATTTAATTGCATTGTAATGTAAACCTCTTGGACATAAATGTCTTTGCTAGTTTTGCTTACTGAAGGTTTTTTAGTGCCTGGATAAATTGATATATAGAGGCATTCAAATTTGTAAAAATTTGCATGAATTTTGCATATTGTTCTTCATGGCAGTAGTTTCTTTATTCTTATTGCTGAATAGTTTTCCACTGAATAAATACAATACAATTAGCTTATCTACTCTATTTTATTCCTGAAGAATATTTGAGTTATTTCTACTATTTTATTTTTATAATACAAAAAGTTGGTTATTTGAAAATATCAAGAAATTGACAAAAACTTACACTATTTGTAAGACAGGGAAAAACACACACTGCCAATATCAGAAATAAAAGAGGGACTCACATAATCCTAAAGACCTGCAAAGGAAAATGTAGATACTTTTATACCAGCAAATGTTTCTGCTAAGAAGAAATATTATATATATATTTGAGAGAAGTCTTGCACTGTCACCCAGGCTGGAGTACAATGGTGCAATCATTGCTCACTGCAGCTTCAACCTCCCCAGGTCAAGCAATTCTCCCATCTCAGCTTTCTAAGTAGCTGGGACTACAGGTGCATGCCACCATGCTCAGCTAATTTTTTGTATTTTCTATAGAGATGGGGTTTCCTGTTGTTGCCTAGGCTGGTCTCAGATGGCTGGGATCAAGCCAACTGCCTGTCTCAGCCTCCCAAAATGCTGGGATTATAGCTGTGAGCCACTATGTCTAATCTGAAAATATCTTTGCAATAATACCTTAGGCAATATCTTGTAGATACTGTAAAACAACAACAAAAAAAGAAGTTTGATTTTATCAAATTAAAACCATTTTCTGTTCAAAAGACAAAATGAAATAATGAATAGGTAATTGACAGAATGAAGAAAATTATTCACGATACAAATATCTGACAAAGTATTTGAGATCAGAAAAAGTAACTATTTTTTACCTCAATAATAAAAAGACAAAACTCAATAAGTAAATAGCAAAATATTTGAACAGACACTTCAAAAATGAAGATTAGATAATGTTATCAGTATATGAATAGATGCTCAACATTCATCAGTAGAGAAATATAATTTAAAACCACAAAGAAATTCCATTACATATCTATTACAATAGCTACAATTATAAAGGTTGATAATATCAACTCGTTGGGGAGAATGAGAAGGAACTGGAGCTCCCATATACTGCTTAAGAGAGTATAGAATTATATAGTCTCTTTAAGAAAGCACACCATCATGAATGAATCTCGAAATTATGATAAACGAAAGGAGCAAGGCAAAAATGATTAAAGACATATTTAATGCAAGAAAATGCACAGTAACATCTAGAGACAAAAAGCAGATTGATTGTCAACAGGGACTAGATGTAGGTAAATGACAAACTGAAAGTGACATGAAAAATATGTTGTAGTTGTGGAAATGTTCTGCATCATCACTGTGGTGGTAGCTTTATGTATGTATACATCTGTCAAACTCTTTGAATTTTACAATTTAAATCAATGTAGTTTATTTTTTGCATATCAAGCTTCTCAATAAAATTAATACAAGAAAATAAGTGTCTTCCTCATGTGTGGCATCCTCAATAAATAAATAAATAAATAAGCCAAAAGGAAAGAAAGGAGGAAAGGAGGAAGGGAACGAAGGAGGGAGGAAGGGAGAAGGGAGAACAAACAAACAAAAAAAAAAAAAAAAAAGAAGAAAAGGAAAGGAAAAGAAACAAAGGAAACTCAGAAATACTAATATGCAATGGAGCAGGTCATTTTCTTTTTTCTTTTTTTTCTTTTTTCTTTTTGAGATGGCATATTGTTCTGATGGAACAAGACTGGAGTGCAGTGACATATCCATGGCTCACTGCAGCTTCGACCTCCTGAACTCAAGTGAGCCTCCAAGTAACCGGGACTACATGCATGTGCCACTATATCTGGTTAATTTCTGTGCTTTCTGTACAGGTGGTGTCTCACCATGTTGCCCAGACTGGTTACAAACTCCTAGACTCAAGTGATTCACCTCACGTGTCCTCCCAAAGTGCTTGGATTACAGGTATGAACAACTGTGCCTGGTCAGGTGATTTTAATTCTAATCTAATGCACCATCTGTCTCTTCTGACATATCATGAACTTTATATTAAAAAAAAATACTTACTAAGGAGTTGGTTCTGTAAATGCCTTTCAGCAAAAGACCATTGGAAACATACCTGTAGTTGTTCTATTTACTGTTAATGGGAAAGTGCTAATCATGGGGCATCTCTGTTACAGATGTTAAAAAAGGCTTATACAATGATTTACACTTGCCGTCGATGGTTTTCTGGGGAGAGAAGGGATTTAAAATAGGGCTTTCCTCTAGATTGGCTGTTATCAGAAAGTTGAACTGATTCTATAATTGTTCATTTTGACAACTTTTATCTATTGGAAGAACAGAAAAGGCAAAGCTAAATTTGTAACTGGTAAAGAGTTAGCAGTCACTCATATTCATCAGGATAAAGGTAAATTTGATCATTTTTAGTCTTAAACAATGTTCATGTTTTTCTGTGTTCAGACATGATTATGGTGTTGCCTCGTTTTTGTCTTCATCCATAAGGATGACGCAGTGGCCTTATCTGATGTTGATTTTTGAGAAATTAGTTATGTCCAGCAGAAGAACACCAAGACCAGCTTATGATCTCATGAGTGTTATACCAGCTTATGTCACTAACAAGGACTAGCTGATAAAACTTGGTCAGCTCCTGTAGGTCAGGGGCTGCATTTCTCTTTCTCAGTCCAAAAACACTCTGGACAAGGTATCCTTAATAAAAAAGAGAGGAAAAGAATAATTTTCAATTATATTTGAAACAATACAACAATATGCAGCTACCACAATAATTTTAGAAATAGTTGATTAATAATGTGCATATTCTAATAAGTTGATGAAATATATGATTTTGATGCAAATGAATTACAAACATTGACTACAATTTTAATCTTAATTGATTTCACTACAAGTGTATTAGGCTTACCAGATTCTCTTCTTCAGAAATTTGAGATTTATCTGAGTAAGAATTTAAATCTTTCCATATGCTTTGATGTAAAAAATTAGGTTGCTTTTTAGTGTTCATATTCTGCCATGGGAAGCAGGGCACAGAGTAAACTAATATCCAATGACATAAAATAAACATAGGCTCATAAGGACACCAAGAAGGAGTAACAACTCTGATTGATTCCCTAATGTTTTTCTAGTTTGCTTTTCCATTCATTTTCGTGATCCAGCTGCATTATTATCCCTGAGCTCCATGAGTCAGACAGAATTATTATTTCATTCCCATTTTATTTGCATAAAATTAGTAGCTTTCTGTTCCTTGCACTCAAACAGTGCTGATTTAAGATGAAAATATCACTTTACCATAACTATGGATATTTAAGAAAGCAATGGAAGGATATTACATATTGAGAAAATCTTGATGTAATATATCAAACCAAGACATGAAATATTCATTCCTACTGTCATAATGATAATTTATGTTTTTATTGTTGAAGCTTTCTGCTTTTTACTCTATCTTCTTTCTCTATATCATAATTGATCTAATCCAGAGATGCATTTAAGAGATTCCTAACAAAGATTTTTAAATTTCATGTGTTTGTATTTACTACAAGACCTAGTTAGTTTGAGAATAAGGTATTGTTGTCTAGAAAAGAGAGAAATGAAGGGAAGGAGGAAAAAAAGAATTTCTATCACTAATATTAGATAAATATGACTTCAGCAATGAAAGTACTAAATGATATAAAGAGAACAGTTATCAAATTTATTATTTATAAGAGATACACCTCTTATGAACGCATACGCATTTAATAGAAAAGTATCAAAATATTAAGAATATCCTGCAGAAAATATAATAAAATTATGGCACAAATTCAATATATTGGGAGACTTTAACATATTACTACATATCTGAGAATATCAAGCTTGTTAAAGTATATAAGCCTATATAAAGATTTTAGTATACAAAATATGTATTTATATTAGATCTGTTTGGCTGATAGACTCTACAGTAGGTCTGTTTAGCTCCATGACACTCTTCCTGGTTTTATATCTTTGTGTGGTACCCTCCTCTTAAGTGTGGGGTGGGTCCTGCAACTTGTTTCTAGCCAATAGAATATGACAAACATGATGGAATGTCACTTCCATGATTATGTCCTATATGACTCAGTCTTACTAGAAGGCTCTCATTCCCCTTCTCCATCTGTCCTTGAAGAAGCAACCTGCCGGGTTTTGAACTCTGTAGGAGAAGACTATGTTGAAGAGAACTGTGATGACCTCTAAAAGCTGAGGGTGGTCCCTGGTCAACAGACAGCCAAAAAAACAATGCCCTCAGTCCTAGAACTTACAAAAATCACTTCTGTGAGCAACCTGAGTGAGCTTTGAAGTTAACTCTTCTTGGCTCAGTCCTCCAGTTAAGAGTGCATTCCAGCTGTCACTCCTATTGCAGCTTGGTGAAACCCTGAAGCCAATAACCTAATTAATTATGCCTTTCACTACTCACTTACAGAAACAGTAAGAAAATAAACCTGTGTTTGTCTAAGGTGCTAAGTTTGTGGTAAATTGTTACACAGCACTAGAAAACTACGGCTTTCAGATATTGGTACTTGACTGTAGTATACTTCTGTAAAAAATATCTATGAATGTGGGAGTGGTGTTGGAACCAGAAAGTGAGTGAAGACTGAAGGAATTTTGAGAGGCCTAATAGAGAAAGCCTAAATTGCCTTAAACAGATTATTAGTAGAAATATAAATGGTAGGATGCTGTTGGTGAAGATTTAGAAGGAAGTGAGGAACCTATTGAAAAGTAGAGTTATGGATTTAAATTGTTTTTTTTCTTTTGAACAGGGTTTCACTTTGTTACCCAGCCTGGGGTGTAGTAGTGTGATCATAGTTCACTGCAGCCTCAGTCTCCTAGTCTCAAGTGATCCTTCAGCCTCAGCCTCCTGAGTAGCTGGTACTACAGGCGTGTGCTACCATACCCAGCTAATTTTTTATTTTTTGTAAAGACAGGGTCTCACTTTGTTGCCCAGACTGGTCTTAAACACCTCAACTCAAGAGATACTCCTGCCTTAGCCTCCCAAAGTGCTAGGATTACAGGTATGAACCACCATGGTGCCTGACTGAGTTACAGGGATCTTTGTCGTGGAGTGGCAAAATACTTACTGAGTTTGTCTCCTGCAGGTATATGGAAAGCAGAACGTGTAAGTGGTAAACTTGATCACATAGCTTGGTAAACTTGGTTGTATAGCTAAGGAAAAATTGGTTATATAACTATAGAAAATATTGTAAATGCTCACTGTTTTTCTTGCTGCTTATAGGAAAAATGTGAAAGGAGAGAGATGAATTGAGGTAAGAAATGTTAAGTAAAAAGAAATGAGGACTAGATGATTTTTAAAATTTTCTGCTTTTTATATGCAAGAAATAAACAAATTAAGATTCACTGTAAGGAAAATGTGCTCTAAAGAAAAGGTGGCGATTGTGTTTCTACCACCTTCTACTCCAGCCTCATAAAAATCAAAAGATTAGTGTTCAGTCATGCAAAGGTCACATAAAAGAGATTAATGTTGTACCTCACAGATCCTATGAAACAAACCACAGAAACTCTATAAAGCTTGAAGGCATTGTTTTTCAACCATCTCAACAGAAACCAAAGATAGAGAAGGGATGATTTGTGAAGATCTGTGAGTATGGCTTTGGTCTAATGGAATGGACTGTATTGAAATATATGAGAAACTATAAAGTTCTTCAGAAAATTATTAAGAGGAAACACCAACTTGGACTGAAATAGACAGCAAGAATACAAAATGAAAGGTGTCTTCTAGACTCCCTGAATTTTTTGGAGGAAGAAAACTGATAAAACTACTCAAACTCATGCTACCTTTCATTGAAAAGGAAGAATGACTCGGAGAGCAGAGCCAGGAACCTAGGAGGCAGAATCAAGAGCCATGGAAAATTATTCCTAGTCCTTGATCTGTAACTCAGAATGAGTCTTTGAAATCAAGGAACTACCAACATTTTCCAAGCTGGGTTTCAGTACATTTATAGGTGAGTAACATCTTTGAACCTCTCTCATTTTCCCACGTATTAAACAGAAATGTGTATAATTGTTATCCTATGACTCTCTACCCTTGTATGTTAACGGTGTTTGAAGCAGACAGCTTTATAGCTCTTTAGCTTTACAGTTCCTCAGATGGAGAAAAATTGTACCTGGGAACTGTACTGAATATAAAACTGAACTGTAAAAAACATCTATAAATGTGGGAGTGGTGTTGGAACCAGAAAGTGAGTGAGGACTGAAGGAATTTTGAGAGGCCTAATAGAGAAAGCCTAAATTGCCTTAAACAGATTATTAGTAGAAATATAGATGCTAGGAAGCTGTTGGTGAAGGTATCACAAGAACCCCATCCACAACTAAACTTTCTATAGATGATGAAATTTTGGCCCTTGAGCTGATGATGCAATGAGAGGAGACTTTTTTTTTTTTTTAAATACTTTAACTTCTGGGATACGTGTGCAGAATGTACAGGTTTGGTACGTAGTTATACACGTGCCATGGTGATTTGCTGTACACATCAACCCATCATCTACATTAGATATTTCTCCTAATGCTATCCCTCCCCTAGCCCTCCACCCCTCAACAGGCCCCAGTGTGTGATGTCCCCCTCCCTGTGACCATGTGTTCTCATTGTTCAACTCCCACGTATGAGTAAGAACATGTGGTGCTTGGTTTCCTGTTCCTGTGTTCATTTGCTGAGAGTGATGGCTTCCAGCTTCATCCATGTCCCTGAAAATGACATGAACTCATCTTTTTTATGGCTGCATAGTATTCTATGGTGTGTATGTGCCACATTTTCTTTATCCAGTCTATCATTAATGGGCATTTGGGTTGGTTTCAAGGCTTTGCTATTGTGAATAGTGCAGCAATATACATACATGTGCATGTGTCTTTATAGTAGCATGATTTATAATCTTTTGGGTTTGCTGAGTCAAATGGTATCTCTGGTTCTAGATCCTTGAGGAATTGCCACACTGTCTTCCTCAATGGTTGAACTAATTTACACTGCCAACAAAAGTGTAAAAGCAATCCTATTTCTCCACATCCTCTCCAGTATTTGTTGTTTCCTGACTTTTTAATGATTGTCATTCTAACTGGAGAGAGATGGTATCTCATTGTGGTTTTGATTTGCATTTGTCTAATGACCAGTGATGATGAGCTTTTTGTCATATGTTTGCTGGTGGCATAAATATCTTCTTTTGAGAAGTGTCTGTTCACATCCTTTGCCCACTTTTTGATGGGGTTGTTTTTTTTCTTGTAAATTTGTTTAAGTTCCTTGTAGATTCTTGATATTAGCCCTTTGTCAGATGGATAGATTGCAATAATTTTTTTTTCCATTCTGTAGTTTGTGTGTTCACTCTGATGATAGTTTATTTTGCTGTGCAGAGCTCTTTAGCTTAATTAGATCCCATTTGTCAATTTTGGCTTTTGTTGCCATTGCTTTTGGTGTTTTAGTCATGAAGTCTTTGTCCATGCCGATGTCCTGAATGCTTTTGCCTAGGTTTTCTTCTAGGATTTTTATGACTTTCAGTCTTATATTTAAGTCATTAATCCATTTTGAGTTAATTTTTGTATAAGATGTAAGGAAGGGGTCCAGTTTCAGTTTTCTGCATATGGCTAGCCAGTTTTCCCAACACCATTTATTAAATAAGGAATCCTTTGCCTATTGCTTGTTTTTGTCAGGTTTGTCAAGGATCAAATGGTTGTAGATATGTAGCATTATTTCTGAGGCTTCTGTTTTGTTCCATTGGTCTATATATCTGTTTTGATACTTTTGAGACATTGGGAGAGAATGGACGTATTTTGTATAGGGGAGGAAAGTTAGCCTTTGGTAACCACAAAGTATACCATGGAAAACAAATTCCTAGGTATCTCCCATTTAGTCTCACGGTACTCATGGCTTTGGGTAGTACCATCTACTTGAATGTGAGCACGACCTGTGACTTGCTTTTAACCAGTGAAATGCAATGACATGTCACTCCCATGATTTCATTACGTTGTATTATCCCCTCACTTTCTATCCTACTGTCTTTAATGAGGCAATCTGCTATGTTGTGAATTGCCTATGCAGAGCTATGTGGCAGGAACCTGAGAGTGACCTCTAACAGCTGAGAGTAGACTCTGACAACCATTAAAAAACTAAGGATCTTAGTACTACAGCGAGAAAGAAATAAATTCTGCCAACAATCTGAATGATCTTGGAGGTTGGCTCTTCTGCAGTTGAAACTTCAGATGAAAATACAGCCTGGCTGACACCTTGATTGCAGCTTGGTAAGACAGTGAATCAAGTAACTAAACTAAGTCACACAATGGAATTCCTGATTCTCAGAGACTATAAGATATGTTATGTGTTGTTTTAAGTTTATAGTAATTTGTTATATAGCATACATACACATGTGCACACACACACACACACATTTTCAGGAAGCTTGTGTACAGACATGGTAAATTTTCTGTCTCTGGGTATATGCATTTCAGTATAGATAAATGTGTTTGCTTTATTGTACATAAGAATGCAAAGAAAATCTCAAAGAATAAAGGTATGGTACACCGATATTTTCATAATAGTAATGTTAGAATTAAGTAACATAGGCAGAGACAGATGCAATAATGACAAAACAGTAACCCTGGAAAAAAAAAAGTTAAGTCTTTAAAAAGTAAAGTACTCTCTTCTAAATGACTTTGGGGCCAAATAAAATTTCTAAACAACTATAGAAGACTATCTAGAAAATCGTACTAATGAAAACACTATACAACACAACCTATGTTTTATTACATTTAAGCATTAGTTATACTAATGAAAACATTATAAACAGAATATCATAGACATAAAATAAACTTATGGCATAAGAGACAGAAAACAGTAGAATGGTTATTCTTGAGGAGAAAAATCCCTATCACATGAATAAACAAATTTCTAATCTCATCAAAAAATTAAAAAGTAAAACAGAATTTTGAAGAAGCAAGCTGAAATAATCAGAGATACTTAGTACATTTAATGAATTATAGGAGACTTCGTTGGTTGACTATGTAATATTAGGTTGGTGCAAAAGTCACTGCATTTTTGCCATTTAAAGGAATGGCAAAAACCACAGTTACTGTACCATCAGCCTAATAATATGAATTTCTGCTTGCAAGGGATAATTTATTAAGGAAATACATATTACCAAAATTGAGTAGCTATATGTTGTTTTTATCTAACACCCTCTCCCCTTCTTCTCATTGTAGAAATAATTTACTGATCAACTTGAATGTCTCTGTTTGTCCATTTCTCTTCAAGGCATAAGAGAATCATCAGTGAACAAATCCAGTAAAGATATGGACCTTCAAGGAGTTTATGTTACATTGTGAGGGACAGTAATAAACTCAACTTATATGGTATTGTGGAAGACGGTTAGTGCTAAGGAAGAAAGACAATTTGTAGTGAAACAAAAGACACCAGTAATGGAGCAGATAGGTGGCAAATTAAAATAAAGTAATTAAGAAAGTCCTCATTGAGAAATTGACATTGAAATAACTTGAAGGAGGTGAGAGACTCAATTTGTTAACTATTAGGGGTTGAAGGTGCAATCCAGATAGAGGAAATGGCCAGTGCAGAGGCCCTAAGGTGGGAGAAATTCAATGACCCTGTAGAAACTAGCCTTTGAGAGAAAATGAGCAAGAAGAAAGTGATAAGAAATTCAGGTAGAGGTGATTTAGAGGGACAGGAAATAGAAAGACAGACATAGAGAGATAAAAGATAGAGACAGACAATCTCAGTTATAATACATTATTTTAACTTGGAAATTCAAATTTACAGTGATTTTAATTAGAACTTTTGCAGCAGAGTTGATTTTATTGATATTTGTAAATAGTTATTTCTTGTGTTATCTTAAAGCAGAAAGTTATTAAGGTTTTCCTAATTTCCCAAATTGACTTCTCCCATTTTAATTCTCTGAAATAGTTTACTTAAGGTATAAATTATTTCTTATATAAAGAGTTTGCTAAAACTCAACTGAAAATCTTCTTAGCATTAGAGAGTTTTGCAGTGATAAATTTTTTTAACCTTTCCTGCAATTTCTTTTTCTGTTTTGGAACTTTATAGGTTATTTGTTACTTTTTTATTTAGTTTATTTAGCTTATTTTATTGTTCTAGAAATATGCTCATTACATCCTAACCTTCAAAGTTTAGACATATATGTGTATTTGCTTAATTGTATATATATATGTACATATATACATGTATTGTTTTTAACAAATTACGTTTTAATTTCAAATTATGCCATAATAAACATAATGGTTCCTATTTTGTTATCTTTAAAAATATATTTTGTCAGATATTTTCAATTCTGATTTGTGTCTTTCCTCCCAGATAGTTATTTTTTATATTTATATTCAGTTGCTTTTTATTTATTTTAAAATTAAGAGTAGTTTTAATCTGTTCTCTTTATTCTACTTACTTCTGGTTTTGTCTCTTGATTTCTTTCTGGCTTCTTGAGAATCCTGTACATGTAAAATTTTTTTTATAAATAAATTTGATTAAGATCATAAATCTCTCTCTCATATTGGCACCACACTCGTCTCTTTAACCTATAAATCATTTTGGCAAATTTTTAAGCTTTCTAAATATACTTAATAATTTTTGGTCTGATTTATTGCCTATAATGCTGTTGACAGTGTGAAAGTTGTATATAAAATATTTTGAATTTTTGAAGTAGACATATATTAGTTATATATTGTTAATTGTGTTAAATCTTCTACGTCATAGAATATGTTTTCTTTGCATAAAAATAGATTTCCTTAAATTATTTGTCAGTTTCATTTAAAGCTACTTATGCAAGTGTATTCAAATATCTCACTATAAATGTGAATGTTTTCTAATATTCCTACATAATCTGTCCCTTTTTGACCTTAATTATTCAGACACTTCCTTATTTTCTAATCAAGGTAAGAAGAGGAAGAAGGAATATTTTTTCCTGTCATTTTAATATAAATTTTATGTTATTCCTGTGATAGTTTTAAATAACGCTTCTTATGAGGGGGAAAAATGCATGAAATGTTAAAACTTATTGGTCCAGAATAGAACACTATTTGATGAGATGACCTAAGGATAGATCATGAAGGATATGGTCTTAGCATTTTATGTGGTCACCCTCACCATCCCATCCCCAACTTCCCAGTAAGTACCCATCATGTATTATTAGTCATAAGTTTGTATACATTTAAGAAATCTATGTTTTAATCCACTACTTTTTCAGCATGTATCCTTTATGCATTAAAGAACATCTTGATACTACCTTTAAGTTATTCTTCCATCTAAAATGCTTTCTTTAAAGGTCAAGGGATGAAACATTCTAAACTGTATATGAACTAAAATGCATGGCCTTATTTTCAGTTTAAAATGTGCAAGCTTGGTTTCAATAATAATTATCATTGATATGACAATGGAAAAAGTTTTTAAATGCATCAGGGATTTCCCAGAAAAAAGATACATTAAACCTTTGGGTCCCAAATAATCTGATGTTATTCTTTCTTACATGCATATAGTTGCACACTACTGTGGCTATTCTATTTACATTACACAGGAGAGTGCCATTTAAGCCATAAGTACAACTCTACATAATTCTACTTAGTTTAAACATCTTGCTAGAGGAATAGTAATCAAATTTAGCTTCAGGACATACTGTAGACTAATACAAAAGCTCTATATGCACAGTTAAGATTATACCACAAATGTGGTTTCTATTTTATTATTTGATGAATGGTATGTCACATAGTGTTATGTGATTCCATAATAAAAGATGTTATTATAATGCCTCTGCTCAGAAGGACAAAGTTAAGCCTGCCAAGGGGACATGAATTCTCAAATTCTAGAGTTGAATAAGTTGCCTTATGGCTTATTCTTTGAGTTCTTGGAGTGGAAGAAAATATATGTGGGCATCCAAATCAGGTCTTCCAACTGTATTAGGCTTCCAAAGGTGTCCTCTATATGTTGGATCATTTATGACATATTTTTATTTAAATTACATATATAGCTAGATATATTTATACCAATAGATTAGTTATTCCCATCAAATGCAGCAAAATATTTTACACTCATGAGCAAATAAGTCTAGCTGTTGAGATTTAAGCAGCAGTGGTGGTGTACATAACCAAACCACTAATTACTTTTAAACAATAAACTTTTTCTTCGACCCATTCGTTTTCAATCCAAGCTTTCTAAAACAGTATTTCCACAAGGGCACAGTTCAAAAGCAACATTCTGGGAGTCACAAATCGCTTAAATTAATTGATTAAAATATTTCAGGTAAGTTGTACTTGAACAGATGAGCTACCATATAGGTATGCTTCCTCTGCAGAAAAAAATTTCTATCAGCACTCTGTGTGTGTCCCAGGAAAAAAGGAGAGTGATGAGTGATAAAGGAATATGGTGCAATTGGGATAATGGTGACTGAGTGCTGCTAATGAGTAAAAATGCGGTTCTGAAAAGTGGAGGCTGCTTTGAATATAACCTTAAGTTTTACTTTTATCTTAAAATGAATTTTTGATTTTACTGCTTTGTAAACAAGAGTGCCGAAAAAACAGATTTGAGAAGATTAATTTAGGCTCTCATTTTAAAGAGAATTTCATTTTTGTCATCTCCTAACTCTGTGTACTAGTAGAGCCATAATGATGTGGTTAGTAATATCTTTCTGAGTTATAAGAATGAAATGAAGTCTCCTGGTTTTTTAATATAGATTTTTTATACTACATACTTTTTATATATAACACATAATATGAACAACAAAGCTTTCAGCTCACTAAAAATGTAGGGCCTAAGATCAAGTAGCATAATCATCTGGAAGAATTGTTGAAGTGAGAAATCTAAGATGAAAAATTGTGATTGACTAAAAAAAGACATTTAGAAACACAGTATTTAACAATGGAATCACAATTCTGATGTTATTAATAACAGGCAATTGGGACAGAGTTCATAATGACTTAATCCCTAGTCCATTAACTTTTATGAATTTAGTAAAAATCTATTAAAATGAAAATATGCTACATTGAAATTACCAAGTTCAGATATGCTTACTTTTGATGAGTTTCTAGAATGCATTCTGGTATGAGTTTTTACCATCTACATGAACTGTGAAACAAATTGCTTTATTTACCACTATCCCAGGTTTTTTTTTAGCTTGTCTCTTTTAGTTATTCAAAGAAGTCAATATGCAGTACAACAAAGCAAAGTATCCAGTAACTTCAAATTGTTTTATCTGAATTGGTAGAAAACCAGCTATTATTTAATGAACACTGGTGCTACAGTTACTGTCAGTTAAAACAATAAGTTAGAAATAAATAACTATGTTTCTCTTCCTCATTCGAAAGTAGTTGGTATTTTGCTACTGTGAAAACCATAATGCCTAATATATATTTTCAAAAGATTTTGTATTAATAATATACTGAGATAGCTATTCCGATACATTAGAATGTTTGTTGTTTAGAAAAAAATCGTGAGCAAAAGGATTGCCTTCCCAACTACATAGTAAGCTGGGTTAGTAGCAGCTACATTTGGGTGGAGTGAGGTGAGAGAAAGAGAACATCCCTAATACATATCCTATCTATTTACATTAAGTGGTTGTCCTCAATTAGCATTTATGCTTTTATACAGAAATGGTAGATTGATTGTTTTATCTAAGGCTTAAAACCTTTTATCTGATGGTAGTTATGTAAACCACCACCACTGCCTTTTTATGTCTGTGGATTTAAAGTTTCCCCTATTCAGAATCTGAAAATTTTCACTTGCCTCAACATGTTTACAGTACCTTTTTGCAATTTGTGCTTCCAAAAATTTATTTCACTACCTTAGTATAATTCCCCCTGAAGTACATATATTTTCTGTGAATTATTTTTCACTTGGATATCCAGCATTGATTACTTCAGGATACAACATTAAGAAAAATGACATCTTAAACTCAGCACAACTTGAATGAGATGAAACATTTTTATCATACATTTAGTTTGTTCAATGGAATGATCTGTATCTGCCTTCAGAATCACCTTAGCGTAAGTAGAAGTTTCAATATATATTTTTCAGAAAATATAAATGTCCTGATACAATTAAATCAGAAAGGAACACAAACAGTCAAGAAAGAGAGTGTGGCTTATTTTGGTTGGGAAATACTAGAAAATATTTTCCCATGTAGCTTAAAGGATGGTTTTAAATTAAGGGAATTTACTTCTAAAAAATAGTACAGAGGATGACTTGAGAAATCTACCTTCTCTTTCTCCAGCTGTGTATGTTACTTTAGAGTCTTCTAAAACACAAGCATTTAAATGAGAATTTACACCATGACAGCCTATTTTAACTGTCACAGTAAAGGCTGATGATAAACTTATCAAGTAAAGATAGGTTTACTTGATAATAAGATGAGTAATAAGATGAGTAAAAGGCTGAACATAGCAATCCCAGTAATCATGATGGCAATAATGAAGAGGCAGCAACACAGGAGTTCGTTGTGACTAACCATAGATTTAAGACCTATTATCTGGAAAGCATTTAAAAAAGGCATTTTCTCAATACCTAGTTTATTGAGAGTTTTTAGCACGAAGGGCTGTTGAATTCTTTTGAAGGCTTTTTCTGCATCTATTGAGATAATAATGTGGTTTTTGTTGTTGGTTCTGTTTATGTGATGGATTACATTTATCGATTTGCGTATGTTGAACCAGACTTGCTTCCCAGGGATGAAGCCGACTTTATAGTGGTGGATAAGCATTTTGTTGTGCTGGTGGATTCGGTTTGCCAGTATTTTATTGAGGATTTTCACATCGATGTTCATCAGGGATATTGGCCTAAAATTATTCTTTTTTTGTTGTGTCTCTACCAGGCTTTGGTGTCAGGATGATGCTGGCCTCATAAAATGAGTTAGGAAGGATTCTCTCATTTTCTATTAATTGAAATAGTTTCAGAAGGAATGGTGCCGACTCCTCTTTTTACCTCTGGTAGAATTCAGCTGTGAATCCATCTGGTCCTGGATGTTTTTTGGTTGGTAGGCTATTAATTATTGTCTCAATTTCAGAGCCTGCTATTGGTCTATTCAGAGATTAAACTTATTCCTGGTTTAGCCTTGGGATGGTGTATGTGTCCAGATTTATCCATTTCTTCTAGATTTTCTAGTTTATTTGCATAGAGGTGTTTATAGTATTCTCTGATGGTAGTTTGTATTTCTGTGGGATCAGTGGTGATATCCCCTTTATCATTTTTACTGCATCTATTTGATTATTTTCTCTTCTTTATTAGTCTTGCTAGGGGTCTATTTTGTTGATCTTTTCAAAAAACCAGCTCCTGGATTCATTAATATTTTTGAAGTTTTTTTTTGTATGTGTCTCTATCTCTTTCAGTTCTGCTCTGATCTTAATTATTTCTTGCCTTCTGCTAGCTTTTGAATTTGTTTGCTCTTGCTTCTCTAGTTCTTTTAATTTTGATGTTAGGGTGTCAATTTTAAATCTTTCCTGCTTTTGCTTGTGGGCATTAGTGCCATAAATTTCTCTCTATACATTGCTGTACATGTTTCCCAGAGATTCTGGTACCTTGTGTCTTTGTTCTCATTGGTTTCAAAGAACAGCTTTATTTCTGCCTTCATTTTGTTATATACCCAGTAGTCATTCAGGAGCAAATTGTTCAATTTCCATGTAGTTGTGTGGTATTGAGTAAGTTTCTTAATCCTGAGTTCTAATTTGATTGCACTGTGGTCTGAGAGACAGTTTGTTTTGATTTCTGTTCTTTTATATTTGCTGAGGAGTGTTTCACTTTCAATTATGTGGTCAATTTTAGAATAAATGCTATGTGGTTCTGAGAAGATTGTATATTCTGTTGATTTGGGGTGTAGAGTTCTCTAGATGTCTATTAGGTTCACTTGGTGCGGAGCTGAGTTCAAGTCCTGGTTATTCTTGTTAATCTTCTGTTTTCTTGGTCTGTCTAATATTGACAGTGGGGTGTTAAAGTCTCCCATTATTATTGTGTGGGAGTCTAAGTCTCTTTGTGGGTCTCTAGGGACTTGCTTTATGAATCTGGTTGCTTCGGTATTAGGTGCATATATATTTAGGATACTTAGCTCTTCTTGTTGAATTGATCCCTTTACCATTATATAGTGGCCTTCTTTATGTCTTTTGATCTTTGCTGGTTTAAAGTCTGTTTTATCAGAAACTAGGATTGCTGCCCCTGTTTTTTGTTTTTTCTTTCCATAGCTTGGTAGATCTTCCTCCATCCCTTTATTTTAAGCCTATGTGAGTCTTTGCACATGAGATGAGTCTCCTGAATAAAGAACGAGGATGGGTCTTGACTCTTTATCCAGTTTGCCAGTCTGTGTCTTTTATTTGGAGCATTTAGCCCATTTACATTTAAGGTTAATATTGTTATGTTTGAATTTGATCCTGTCATTATGATGTTAGCTGGTTAGAAAGCTGAAACTGGATGCCTTCCTTACACCATACACAAAAATTAACTCGAGATGATTTAAAGACTTAAATGTAAGACCTAATACTATAAAAACCCTAGAAAAAAACCTGGGAAATACCATTCAGGACATAGGCATGGACAAAGACTTCATGATTAAAACACCAACGGCAATGGCAACAAAAGCCACAATAGACAAATGGGATCTAATAAAACTAAAGAGCTTCTGCACAGAAAAAGAAACTATCATCCGAGTGAACAGGCCACCTACAGAATGGGAGAAAATCTTTGCAATCTACCAATCTGACAAAGGGCTAATATCCAGAATCTAGAAAGAACTTGAACAAATTTACAAGAAAAATACAAACAACGCCATCAAAAAGTGGGCAAAGGATATGAACAGACACTTCTCAAAAGAAGACATTTATGCAGCAACAGACATACGCAAAAATGCTCATCATCACTGGTCATCAGAGAAAAGCAAATCAAAACCACAATGAGATAACATCTCATCCCAGTTAGAATGGTGGTCATTAAAAATTCGGGGAACAACAGATGCCAGAGAGGATGTGCAGAAATAAGAATGCTTTTACACTATTGGTAGGAGTGTAAATTAGTTCAACCACTGTGAAAGAAAGCGTGGTGATTCCTTAAGGATGTAGAACTAGAAATACTATTTGACACAGTGATCCCATTACTGGGTATATACCCAAAGGATTGTAAATCATGCTAGTATAAAGACACATGCACATGTATGTTTATTGTGGCACTACTCACAATAGCAAAGACTTGGAACCAATCCATCAATGATAAATGTCCATCAATGATAGACTGGATTAAGAAAATGTAGCATATATACACCATGGAATACTATGCAGTCATAAAAAAGGATGAGTTTATGTCCTTTGCAGGGACATGGATGAAGCTGGAAGCCATCATTCTAAGCAAACTATTAAAAGGACAGAAAACCAAACACTGCATGTTCTCACTCATAGCTGGGAGTTGAACAACGAGAACACATGGACACAGGGTGGGGAACATCACACACCAGGGCCTATCGGTGTGTGGGGGGCTGGGGGAGGGATGGCAATGGAGAAATACCTAGTGTAAATGACGAGTTGATGGGTGCAGCAAACCAACATAGCACATGTATACCTATGTAACAAACCTGCATGTTGTGCACATGTAGCCTAGAACTTACAGTATAATAAAAAAGGTACTTTCTCCATAATTTCATTAAATTATTAATTTAAAAATCTATGAAATAAATGTAATCAAATTCCCAAGAGACACCATACCTAGTTTAGAAAGGCAAATTAGCTGAGTGACTGGATTTCTTATTTCACACAGAGATTGAGAAGGGGTCAGAAAGAATAGGAAAATTGGTAAATTTAGACTTAAGAGTAGAGAACAGATGACCGTGGGGCTTCATTTCTGATTTATAAGACAAAAAGAACCACAATCATGGATGATGAATAGAAGATAAGTTTAAGATTCTGCAACATTTATGACAAGGACTCAGGGAGGTTCATGACATAAGCAAAACTGTGTGTGTGTGTGTGTGTGTGTGTGTGTGTATGTATTTTCCAAAAAGTTTCCAGCAAATTACCAATGCATTTCTGTGCCTTTTTTTTCCTTTTCCTTTTCCCACACTGAAAAGGAAAAAAAAAAAAGGCAAGGCAAGGTTCAATATTTTTAAATGAGTATGTTTTCATTTTTTACAATCGTCTTTGTCTCCAGTGGAATTTTCTTTTTTCTTTTCTTTTCTTTTTTTGGTGCAATCCTATATGTTCAAGAAAGTGAGAAAGCTCGGGAGCTGGGAAAGTTGCCTTTACATTCAGTCTGCATTTGGAAGAATTCCAAAGGCTAAAATATAATGAAGTGCCTTATTGAACAAAGAGAAGCCTTTTGGAGAGAAGAACATGATGTTTGACAACACTGCTAGAGATATACAAGAAATTCGATTAGAGTTGCCCTCTCATAGGTATTAATATTCACATTTCTTCATAAAAAGTTAAATAACTTAGACTGAAACAAAAAGCTCATAAGCAGCTGTGTTAGGGTTCTCCAGAGAAACATAAACTATAGGATATATGTGTATGTGTGTGTGTATATGTATATATGCCATTTTTAAATGCATTTTTTAAATATCCAGAGTATAATTACCTCAATGTGAGAATTAATTTCTATACTTTTTGTACATACTGATACTTAGTGATAGATTTTTGCTTATATATATATATTTGTGTATATACACACACATATACACACATATATGATCATATATATCATATATACACCTCGTGTGGGTGTGTATATATATAAACTCTACATGAATCTGGAAGTGGAGACATTCCATGATCTGTTGTCTGCAAGTTGGAGATCCATGAAAGTTGATGGGCTTTTGTGGTTCAGAAAGCCAGAGAGCTGGTGGCATAGATTCAGTCTGAGCCTGAAGGCTCAAGAACCAGAAGAAGAGAGGGCAGGAGATGACCAATGATCCAACTCAATTAATCAGGCAGAGAGAGAGCAAATCCAACCTTCCTCCACCTTCTTCTATTCAGACCCTCAATGGGTTAGATGGTGCCCACTCAAATCAGGAACAGACATCTTCTTTACTCAATCCAATTCAGATGGTAATCTGTTCAGAAAACACCCTCACAGACTCACCCAGAAACATGTTTCATTAGATATCCTGGTACTCCATGGCCCAGTCAAGTGGACACACAAAATTAATCATCATAAGGCAAAACTGGGATTTTGGTCCCAGATTAATTTTTCTATTATATACTTCAAGCATAAGAGAGCATAACCAATTGAGATACCTCCATCACACTCACTCATATGATCACTCAGTGAGCCAACAATGCAAGTAGGGAGTAATATAGGAAAAATCTAGCTTAAAATGTTGATAGTTTTAAATTGTTTGGTTCAATTCATGTTAAATTAACAGCATGCTGTGATTTTAAACTCTAAAATTAAAATAATTGCAGAAATGCAAGTACATAATATAGTACAATGACAAGGCTATATACATAGCCTCATCATCATTAGAACTTATCAGATTTGGAAAGCCATTTTTAAGTGCATTTTTTTTTTTTTTTCTTTGAGACGGAGTCTTGCTCTGTCGCCCAGGCTGGAGTGCAGTGGCGCGATCTCGGCTCACTGCAAGCTCAGCCTCCCAGGTTCACGCCGTTCTCCTGCCTCAGCCTCCCGAATATCCAGAGTATAATTATCTCAAAGTGAGAATTGATTTATATACTGTTAGTACATAGTGATACTTAGGGATAGATTTTTGCTTAGAAGATGAGAGTTCTTATTCGATTTGAATGTCCTCTATTGTTTGTACTGTATAACAAGTCACCTTTTCTCACCTACAAAGAAAAATTCCTTTGGAAATTAGTTCTGCTGCTGCATAAAGGTACCTTAGAAAATAACATCATTATAAATCAAAGGCCCATGATTATGTTAGTTGTAATACTAATCCCCAACATCATGTAACACCTTTCATAATATAAATCTTTATACACTATACCTCATTTAACAGCCATTAACACATTTTCTATCTCAAATCAAGTGTACCAACTAATAATGACTTAATTTTGTTATTTATCAGATGCGATTTTACATTATCAACAATCTTATATTATGCCTGCACAGTTCAATATGTAAAACTTCTGCAAAATATATTGCTCATCTCCTGATACAGCATGTTGGCGGCTAAAATTTAACAACAATCAAATTCAGAATATGTTAATTGCCTTGCATTAGGTACAAAAGAAAATGTATCTTATTTATAAAGGTGTATTAAGATGAATTTATAACATCAAAAGATATTTAAGATGTGAAATATAATAGAACTTATTATATCTGTATTTTAGGGTTTTGCATGGACTCATACATACACACACACACACACATACACACAAAATACTATTGCAAAATATATTGACTAGAATAATTAAATGTAGACAAATTCCTCAGAAATTTAAAGTTAGTAATCTTAGGCTGGTAGTGACTTACTTATTCAAAAGAAATTCTACATTGAGCCATAACACCATAGCGAAATATGCAATAGGTTGCTTATTATTTATTTTATTTAATTGGTAGAATTCTAGGTTTCAAAATTAAGAAATAAGTAAGATTATTTTGGACATTACATTTAATTAATAATTTACTTTTACACTTAATTTTACTTCTGATTGCTTCACGTATCTGTTAGAAATCGAGCAAATACAGTCCCTAATGTGTGTTGGGAAATTGTATGATCCTTTCCTGTTTTATGCCTCAGTTTTCTTCTCTGTATTCCAGTGATAAACATAGTATCAACTGTGTAGTTCTGTTGCAAAGATGGATTTTATCATTAAATATTTCCAATGTTAATGTTATTCTGATATAATTTAAACAATTTAATTCCCAATTTTCAGTCGATAGTATTTAGAAATGTAATGGAATATTATTTTTTGAATTTTTTTTTTTTTTTGAGGTAGGCTTACTCTGTTGCCTAGGCTGGAGTGCAATGGCATGATCTTAGCTCACTGCAACCTCCGCCCCCAGGGTTCAAATGATTCTCTTGCCTCAGCCTCCTCGGCAGCTGGGGTTACAGGTATGCACCACCATGCCAGGATAATTTTTGTATTTTTAGTAGACAGAAGGTTTCACCATGTTGGCAAGGCTGATCTCGAACTGCTGACCCCAGATGATCGACCCACCTCGGCCTTCCAAAGTTCTGGGATTACAGGCATGAGCCACTGTGCCTGGCCTATTTTTTTAACTTTTATCCTGCTACTTTCAAAAAACCACTTACTAGGTCCAGTAGCTATTATGTTCATTCTTTAGTAAATTTTTGTAGACTTCTTACAATTTTCTGTGTACCTGCTCATGTAGCCTGAAAACAAAGAATGTTTCTTATTTTCCAAAGTACATGCTATTCATCTATATATCTTGCCAACCTGAAATGATTAGGACCTACACTAAATTGAATAGAAGTGATGAGAGTGGGTATCTGCCTTACTGGATGTCTTAAGAAAGTGTTCAATAATGTCAGCTAAAAGTTTTCCTCATTGTTCTTTCTTTTTAAAACTTCTACAGATGACTTTTATTAAATGCAGGGACTCTTCTACATTTCTAGTTTGCTTAAGGTTTCTATCATAAAAATGTGGAATATTTAATTTTTTCTTCGTTATCAAGGTTATCATATCATTTTTACCTTCATTCTGTTTATTTGATGAATCATATTAATTTATATTTCAATATTAATATATTCTTGCATTTCTAGGTACATTGTATTTACCCATGGTATGTTGTTTCATATATATTGTGGAATCATGCATGAATGGATTTTATTAGCAAATTTAGAGAATTTTAGCAAAATAAAACTTTTAATATTTTTCATTTTTGTGTGTAAGGAATATTGTCCTCTGCATATTTTCTTGTAATGTCTCTGTCTAGTTCAATATCAAGATTTTCTTTTTATACAATGAGTATGTTTTAGCATTTCATGCTGTGAATTGGTTTATTAGTTACACTTTTGTTTTATTTATTTTTGTAGTGGTTTCTCTAGTGTTTATAATATGTGCCTTTAACTTATCACAATATACCACCTCATGCATATATTAAAACTCTTACAAGAATATTTGCCCATTTTTCTTTTTATACCTTGTGATATTATTGTCATGTATTGTTCTTCTCCATCTGTTATATTTATACAGTACAATTTTTATTTTTTGGTGTATTAGGGTTCTCTGGAGGGACAGAACTAATAGGATACATCCATATTAAAAAAGGAGTTTATTAATGAGAACTAACTCACAGGATCACATGGTAAAGTCACACAATTGGCCATCAGCAAGCTGAGAAGCAAGGAAGCCAGGCATGGATCAGTCAGAGTCTCAAAACCTCAAAGGTACTTTTGAAAAAGTACATTTTTTAAAAATGAACTTCACCCACTGATTTTTTTTTCAATAGTCTTCATTCCTTTCTTTTGTTCCCATTTCTATCTAGTATTATTTTCCTCACATCAGAGGAATATTCTTTAGCATGTCATAGAGAGTAGGTATTCTCACAATAAATTATTACAACATTTGTTTGTCTATAAAATTTTTAATTTAATCTTCATATTTGTAAAGCATTTCTAGGTATCACATTCTAGAGTTAAAATTGCTTTTTATTATAATTGTTTTCAGCATTTTAAAGATGTTGTTCCATCGTCTTTTGTCTTTCATTATTTCTGATAGCAGTCTTTTGTATGTCTTATATTTGTTTCTTTACATAACCCATTGCTGTTTTAATATTTTTCTTTATTATTAATTTTCAACAACTTGTGAGGTGTCTTGATGTATTTTTGTTGTGTTATCCTGCTCATGATTTGTTGGATTATTTAAATTAATAAATTTGCTATTTTCATCAAATTTTAAAAATGTTGATCATTATTTCTTTAAGTAATTTTTTTCTGATGTTCTACCCTTCTGAAATTTCTATTATGCATATGTTAGTTTATTATTAGACAGATTCCTAGGTTCTGTTCATTTTATCATTGTGTGTGTGTGTTCTATTATTATTAGATACAACTGCTATGTCTTTTGGTCAGTGATCTGATCTTCTATGGTATCTAATCTGATGCAATTTTAAGATTTTGTCCAGTGAATCTTTATTTCAAACATTTACTTTTCACATGTAGAAACTCTTTATGGTTCCTGTTGTATATCTTTTCTTTCTCTCATTTTCATGTTTTTCTTTAAATACATGTATATGTAGTTAATCTTTTCTACTATTTACGCTACATCTGTTTTATAAGGTTTTTTTTTAATTGATTGACTTTTTTCACATTGTTCTGCTTCTTAGTAAGTCTATTTACTTTTCCTTTGATGCTGAGCATTGTGTGTATTATATAATTTAGTTTTGAGATTCTAACTTCCTTCAAACAAAGTGATGAGCTGTTTTCTCAGGAAATGAAGATTGCTGATTATCAGTTTGATCCCTTTGAGACCCATGTCTCAGGAGAGCTAGACTAGCATTTTTCTGTAGTTATAGTTTGGCCCTACTACTAAGTTGTAGCTTCTCTGCAGTCTCCACTGAAAGCCACAAGGAATCAGCAAGGTCTCTGTACTTGGGGTTTGGAGTTCAAATTTCTTCCTTCCTTTTGTAAGCTCTAAGAATTGTTTAGCTTGTATCCCTGTTTGCTTTCTTTAAGCTTGTGGGGTTTCACTTTCTGCATGTGTGGTAGTATTCAGCAAGGACTCAAGCATTCAAAACTCAGGACTACATCCTGAATTTTTTCTGCTTTTTTCCTTTCTAAAACTTTCCCCTTTGATTCATAACTACTTAGTTTCCCCAAACTCTGATATCTGTCTCTTTAATTCAGCTAAGCTGCTGAGTGATGCTTAGTTCTTACCATTCTACCATATATTTCATTCAGGAAACTGCCTTCTAGCAAAAAGAAGTGTTGATGGTAAGGCTACCTCATTTCCTCCTTCTTTCAAGGATGACCGTTCTGCACTGACTATTGTCTGATATCTGCAAATAGATTAGGATATATACCCCAACTCTCTCTCTCTCTCACACACACACACACACACACTCCAGCATTGAGGGAGCTTAAGTACAGTTTTTTTTTTGTTTTTTTTGTTTTGTTTTGTTTTGTTTTTTAATCCATCATTGCCAGAAAGTAAATCAAAAGCTGGGTTTTCCATATATAAAAACAAAATTTTAATGGATTGAGGGCTCACTAAATATAATTCAAGAAGGAAGAATGAATAGGAAAAATTCTTGTCCCAAAAAAGAAGAAAAACCCCCATGGAGCTTAAGGGAAACTTAGAGAAACTGGAAAGACATAAGAGTATAAAGTGTATAGACACAGAGATCAAAATTTTCTGACACTATGGTCCAAATATTTGTATACATGAAAGTGGATATAGAAAAGATGGCATAAACCCCTGATAGAACGAAGGTCAGAGAAAACATCACAGTGAAGCTTTAATACTGATTTTCATTCTGAACTCAAAGAAGGACTATGAAACAGGCTGTTCTACTCTTGACTTAAAATCTACACTGTATCAATAGCTGGTAGGCTCCCTGGAAGGTAAAATACATCTGAGAGCTTCCCAGATTTTGCACACATTGGCATAGTGAATAAGTATTTATCATAAGTTTTCTGTCCTACACCAGGTAGTGGCAATTTTAAGAAGTACAGTTCACAGGGAAAGACCCAGGCTTGGATCGTCAACCTAAATAACAAGCAGAAAGAGTCTTTCTAAAAATATTGAGTACAATTGGGAATAAGCAGAGGATTTGAAAATCCAGGATATTCAAGCTATGAAAGTTTTTATGTATTCACAAGATCTCCTTCAAATGAAAGTGGAAAAATGTATGTTAGCTTATTACTGTGTACCACAAATAAAATCTCTATTCCTTCTTAATTGATAAATGTATCAATTAATAAGTCACTCTCTCCATTAACTCACCCTTCTATTAATTAATTTAACAGTATCTTTTATTATAGACATCACAAGGCAGATACTGTAATAGCTGCTTTGAATACAAAGGCAAGGAAGACATAACATCTCTGTCCTCAGTCCTTGTCTTCCATTAAGGAAGAGATACAGAAAAGCAGATGTGCATTTATAATACGTGGTTAAAGTGTTGTGGAAGATCCGAGATCCCCTGGGACACAGACTTCCAGAGATTGCTTCCTGTAAAAAGAAATATGTCAGCTAAATTGCCTCTAGAGTCTAAACATATAACTATGTACATGCATAGTTCAGATCATTCGAAAATGACTGTTTGAGAAGTAGCTGTATCTCTTTGATACTACAGTATTTATTTTCCAGTTTTAATAACATGAAGATGAAATAGAAGCTACTCCTTGTGTCTTTACTAATAAGGCTAAACTCTAGAGCATTCACAATATTGTCAAGATTTATTAAAAGACCTATGTTGAAATTTAGGTTGTTCTAATGTGTTAAGATTGTACATGAAATGCTACAAATGTCCTAATCCCCTTTATTTGCAAGATATAAAATCCTTCACAGAAGCCTGAAGCATGACAACAAAACAAACTCAGGAAATCATTGGAGGAGGCCAGGTTTTAAATACTAACAGTTATGCCAGCCATAGTAAGATCAAAACTTTCTATTGTATTGAGGTTGTCAGCAATAAACTCTAATCAAATTTGCTCTAAAATTACAGCAAAAGGGAGAATATGATTCCCATTCTTGATCTCCTTGGAGTAATTTCAACCAACAGGTTTTACTTTGTTCATTCATGTACAATATCCATACCTTTGCCAAACCATACATAATGACCCTCCCAGTTTTCAGCAGCATGGAATCATCACAGGCTTAAAGAACACCTCATGCCACACCATCATGTTTATTTCATAATGCTCCCACACAGAACTCTAACATTTTACACCTGCATCTCAAAAAAATACCTTCCTAATAGAAAGTTATGTAAGCATATGGAAATATATTGTATCAATTCATAGATGTATTTTCAGAATAATTTTTATTCTTAAAAATTATTTTATTTTCAGAATAATTTTCAGGATATGTGGGGGGGGTGTGTGTGTGTTCTAATAAACCTCAAACAAGATTGTATTACATGTATAGTCATGTATTGATTTACCAGTTGTGTGCAGATAAAATAATATTTATCGGTAGAAACATATGAACATTGCATTCAGTGTTTATGATTATGTATTTAAATGTTCCATGATTCGGCATTAAGCAATTCAAATTCTGGGATCCTCTGTGTCCTTGAAACCTACTTTTCAGTTTTTCCAGTTCATGAATGATCACCAGCCAAAATTTTCATTTGCTTATATTTGTGTCTGTGTGTGTGTGTGTGTGTGTGTGTGTGTGTCTGAGAGAGAGAGAGAGAGAGAGAGAGAGAGAGAGAGAGAGAAAGAGAGAAAGAATACTAATGAGTAATCAGAGGGCTGAACAGTCAGACAGCAATGAAGTAATGCCATGATACATTGCTCCAGCACTTTTTCTACAAATGGTGTGGGAATAATAGGCATCCACATGCCAAAATTAAATATCATACTTCATAAAAATTAGCTTATAATGAATCATAGATATAATTGTAAAACAAAAACAAAAAAATCTATGACTTTTCAAAGAAAACATAGATAACATGGTTTGGCTCTGTGTCTCCACCCAAATCTCATTTTGTAGCTCTCATAATTTCCACTCATTCTGGGAGTGACCCAGTGGGAGATGATTGAACCAAGTGGGCGGGTATTTCCCATGCTGTTCTTGTGATAGTGAATGGGTCTTACTAGATCTGATGATTTTAAAAACAGGAATTGCCCTGCACAAGCTCTCTCTTCACCTGCTGCCATCCATGTAAGATGAGACTTGCTCCTCCTTGCCTTCTACCATGATTGTGAAGATTCCCCAGCCATGTAGATCTATAAGTCCAGTAAACCTCTTTCTATTGTAAATTGTCCAGTCTCAGGTTTGTCTTTATCACCAACATGAAAATCAGCAAATACAGTATATTGGTACCAATAGAGTGAGGTGCTGCTGAAAAGATACCTGAAAATGTGAAAGCGACTTTGGAACTGGGTAACAGACAGAGGTTGGAACAGTTTGGAGGGCTCAGAAGAAGACAGGAAAACATGGTAAAGTTTGGAACTTCCTGGAGACTTGTTGAATGGCTTTGCCCACAATGCTGATAGTGATATGTACAATAAAGTCCAGACTGAGGTGGTCTCAGATGGAAATGAGGAACTTTTTGGGGACTGGAGCAAAGGTGATTCTTATTATGTTTTAATAAAAAGACTAGCAGCATTTTTCCCCTGCCTTAGAGATTTGCAGAACTTTGAACTTGAGAGAGATAATTTAGGGAGGAAGAAATTTCTAAGCAGCAAAGCCTTCAGGAGTTGAGTTGGGTGCTGTTAAAGACATTCAGTTTTAAAAGGCAAACAGAGCACAAAAGTTTGGAAAATTTGCAGTCTGACAATGTGATAGAAAAGAAAGTCCCATTTCCTGAGGAGGAACCCAAACCAGCTGCATAAATTTGCATAAGTAATGAGTAGTCAAATGTTAATCCCCCAGACACCAGGGAAAATGTCTCCAGGGCATGTCAGAGGTTTTCACAGCAGCACCTCCCATCACAGGTTGGGAGGCCTAGGAGGAAAAAGTGGTTTCATGGGCCAGGCCCAGTGGCCTTGTGCTGTGTGCAGCCTAGGGATTTGGTGCCCTGTGTCCCAGCTGCTCCAGCCATGGCTGAAAGGGACCAACATAGAGCTTGGGCCTCGGCTTCAGAGGGTGCAAGCCTCAAGCCTCGGCATCTTCCACATGATGTTGACCCTGAGAGTATACAGAGTCAATAACTGAAGTTTGGGAACCTCCCCCTAGATTTCACAAGATGTATGGAAACACCTGGATGCCCAGGTAGAAGTTTGCTGTAGGGGAAGGGGTCCTCATGGAGAACCTCTGCTAGGGCAGTGCAGAAGGGAAATACGGGGTCAGAGCCCCACTGGGGCACCATCTATTGGAGCTATGAGAAGAAGGCCACTGTCTTCAGATCTCAGAATGATAGATTCATGGTGCAATGACAGCTTGCACCATGCACATGGAAAAGCCACAGACACTCAACACCATCCCATCAAGGCAGCTGGGAGGGAGGCTATGCCCTGCAAAGCCACTAGGGCAGAGCTGCCCAAGACTATGGGGACCTTCCTCTCGCACTGGTGTGACCTGGATGTGAGACACGAAGTCAAAGGAGATCATTTTGGAGCTTTAAGAATTGACTGCCCTGCTGGATTTTGTACTTGCAGGAGGCCTGTAGTCCCTTTGTTTTGGCCAATTTATGCCATTTGGAATGGCTGTATTTATCCAATACCTGTACCCCCATTGTATCTAGGAGGTAACTAATTTGCTTTGGATTTCATAGGCTCATAGGCAGAAGGGACTTGTCTTATCTCAGATGAAACTTTGGACTGTGGACTTTGAGTTAATGCCAAAATGAATTGAGACTTTGGGGGACTGTTGGGAAAGAAGGATTGGTTTTTAAATGTGAGGAAATGAGATTTGGGAGGGGCCATGGGCAAAACAATATGGCTTGGCTGTGTCTCCACCCAAATCTCATCTTTAGCTCCCATAATTCCCATGTGTTGTAGGAGGGACCCGGTGGGAGATTGAATCATGGGGCTGGGTTTTTCCCATGCTGTTCTCATGATAATGAACAGATCTCACAAGATCTGATGGTTTTAAAAATGGGAGTTGCCCTGCATAAGTTATCTCTCTGCCTGCTGCCATTACATAAGATGTGACTTGCTCCCTCTTGCCTTCTGCCCTTATTGTGAGGCCTACCCAACCATGTGGAACTGTAAGTCCAATAAACCTCTTTCTTTTGTAAATTGCTCAGTCTCATCAGCAGTGTGAAAATGGACAAATACAGGAGAGAATCTTCATACAGCAATCAGGTAAATCAATTTTGACATGACAAAAACAACTTTGAAAAATTAAACTTTATAAAAACTGAAACATGTTCTCTGAAAGGTACTTTTAAGATAATGAAAATGCAACTACAGACTGAAAGAACTAAATATCCAGCAAAAGTCTTGTGTTAAAATAAAATAAATTTATTTTAAAGTTAAAGGTTCACTTACTGCATGAGTCAGCCATCTCACTCCATAGTATTTAGTCACATGAAAACTTATTTTCACACAAAAACTTACACATAAATTTTTATAGAATATCTATTTATAATTGCCCCAAACTGGAAGCTACACAATTTTTTTTTTTTTCTATAGATGAATGGATAAAAAACTGTGGTAGTTCCCTGCAATGGAATAATAATAAACAATAAAAAAGAGGAAAGTATTGATTCACATACCTTGTATAAAACTCAAAGTGAACATGAAAGCAGACAGTATCAAATGGTTATATACTATGTGATTCGATTTATATGCCATTCTCAAAATAATCAGACAAGGTAATATAGAACACATCAGTGATTTCCAGTTGTCTGGGATCCAGAAAAAGTGTTCAGATGGGTAGCATAAGGGACATTTCCAGAATGATAGGACTGTCCTGTATTCTGATTGTGGAAGTAACACAAATTTAGAAATTGTTAAAATTCATAGAATTTTATACCAAAACAGTCAATTCCACTATATGTTAATTAAAATGAAAAAACAAGAGCAGTCAGATAATATTTTTTTCAGAATTGAGACTTGTTGATTCTAATGTGTTATTACACATATAGTAGTTTTTTCTCCTAAATTGTTGCCTTTTCAAAGTAGAAATCATGTTTTTAAAAATATTTTTGAAGCACTTTGCTGCCTCTTCTTTTTTGAAAAAGAATTATTTTTAATTTTTATGGGTATATAATAGGTGTATATCTTTATGAGGTACGGGATATTTTTATACAGGCATGCTATGTATAATAATCCTGTAAGGGTAAGCAAGACATCCATCACCTCAAGCATACATCATTTCTTTGTGCTACAGACATTCCATTTGTACTCCCTCAGTTATTCTACAATGAACAACAAATTGTTGCTGACTGTAGATGCCTTGTTGTGCTATCAAATACTAGCTCTTATTCATTTGAAGCATGTTGTCATACTCATTAACCATACCCATTTCCCCCATGCCCCTCAACACCACTACCCTCTCTAGCCTCTTGTAGCCATCATTCTACCTCTATCTCCATGAGTTCAGTTGTTTTACTTTTTAGTTCCCAGAAGTAAGTGATAACATGTGAAGTTTGCCTTTCTGTGTCTGGCTTATTTTGTTTATCATAATATACTCTAGTTTCATCCATGTTGCTGCAAATGACAGGATCTCATTCAGTTTTTTCATGACCAAATATACTCCACTGTGTATTTGTACCATGTTTTCTTTATCCATTTCTCTGTTGATGGTCATTTAGGTTGCTTCCAAATCTTGGCTATTGTGAATAGTGTTTCAGTAAACATGGGAGTGCAGATAGCTCTTTGATACACTGATTTTCTCTCTTTTGGGTATATACCCAGCAGTGGGATTGCTGGATCATGCAATAGCTCTACACTTAGGTTTTGGAGGAACTTCCATACTGTTCTCCACAGTGATTGTACTAATATGCATTCTGATCAACAGTGTATAGGTATTCCCCTTCCTCCACATCCTCGCCAGTGTTTTTTATTATCTGTCATGTGAATATAGTCCATTTTAACTGGAGTAAGATGATATCTCATTGCAGTTTTGGTTTGCATTCCTCTGATGATCAATGATGTTGAGCATCTCTTTATATAGCTGACTGTCATTTATATATTTTCTTTTGAAACATGTCTATTCAAAGCTTTTGTCCATTTTTAAAATCAGATTATTCAATTTTTTCCTACTGAGTTGTTTGAGCTCTTTATATATTCTGGTTATTAATAACTTGCCAGATGGATAGTTTGCAACTATTTTCTCCCATTCTGTGGATTGTCTCTTTACTTTCTTGATCGTTTCCCTTTGCTGTGCAGAAGCTTTTTTACTTGATGTGATCCCATTTATTCATTTTTCTTTGGTTGCCTGTGCTTATGGGATATTACTCCAGAAATCCTTGCCCAGACCAATATCCTGGAGAGTTTCTTCAATGTTTTCTTTTAGCAGCTCCATATTTTGAGGTCTTCCACTTAAGTCTTGAATCCATTTGATTTGATTGTTATATATGGTGTGAGACAGGGGTCTAGCACCATTCTTCTGCACATGGATATCTAGTTTTCTCAGTATTATTTATTAAACTGTCCTTCATGTCTTTTCTTCTTCTAAAAGGAAAAAAAACTTTTATTTTAGAAAAGTTTTAGATTTATTAAAAAAACTGTGAAGATCGTTTTTATGTGTGTAACAGATGTTTTCCTGTTAACATGTGACATTAGTGTGGTACACTTATTACATGAACTGATATGGATACATTATTATTAACTGAAGGCCATACTCCATTTATTATTATTATTTTTAAGCCTAATGTCCTTCTTCTATTTCAGGCTTCCATTCAGGTTACTACACTACATTTAGTAGTACTAACTATTTACAATACTCTTGGCTATGACAGTTTCTTAGGTTTTTCCTGTTTTTGGTGACATTGAGAGTTCTGAGGAATCCTGGTCAGTTATTTTGTAGAATGTCCCTCACTGGAGTTTTTCTGTTTTTTTCTCATGATTAGACTGGAGTTACATCTTTTTAGGAGGTAGATCATAGGGGTTAAATGCAATTTTCATCACATTGTATCAACCATCAGCATAACTTATTACTTATTGATGTTAAACTTGAACAAATGGCCAAGGTAGAGTGTCAGATTTCTTTCTTGTAAAATTATTTTTTGGTCATATTTTCCATACTTTACTCTTTGAAAATAAGCTGTAGCCAACAATTGGGGTGTGGGGATTTATGTAATACCTCATAGAACAGAGTATCTACATAAATTATTTGAAATATTTTTCCTCAGGAGATTTGTCTATTCTGCCACATTTAATTCTTTATTCAATCATTCATTTATATAGTATGAACACATAAATATTTTATAATTTGAATTATTATCTAACACCACTTTATTATTTGCACAGCTAATTTTACCTTTGATTATTATAGTGATCTTTCAAATGTCTCTTGTGTCCCTTTCATTGTTGTGAATTATTTTTTCTTGTTATTCCACTACTTTCTGGCACTTTAAGAAGTTCCAGACTCTCCTTGTTAATTTCCTTCCCCAGTAGTAAGTTTATATATTTCTTCAAGGATGACTGGTTTATTTTATTGGACAACATTATTAGAAGCAAAGATCTGGGTGTCAGGTATGCTTACTGATATTAGAGTTTCTTTTCTTCTAGACTTCTCAGCTGAAGAAATAAGGAAATGTGGCATCTGCATACTAAAATGTATTGTTGGGGCCAAGGGAAACTTCCCCTTAGCTCTAAAGGGATGCTGAAAAAATCAACTCAAAAAAAACATATTAATTGGAGAAAAGGCATCCAAAATAAAGACCCAAAGATATAGGGAAAATTGTCCATTTTTATGTTTAGGTTCAATAAAGTATGAACAGCCATGTAGAAATATGATTGAGCCAAAAGGGTACGATCTAATGCTAACAGAGTCAATAGGGAAGCTTAGAAAGGTCTGTCTGCCTAGATTCTTCTTGGCCTCTCTAGGCAGCATTGCTTCCTTCTGGGTATGGGACAAGACCAACTCTTGAATGGGGTTCTTATGACATATAGTCAAACAAGGTAGGTCAGGTAATTTTTTATGACTGATATTTACATAGAAAGGCAGAGAAAAAGTTACAGTAATATTTTTAGGTTTTGTGGTTGTCTTTGGGGAAAAGACGTTCTGACTGATTTCTGTGACCTGCTTTGGGGAAAAAGGGGTTCCAGTTTCTACCACCTGCCTTAGGGAAGAAGGATTCTAGTTTCAGTGACTAGCCCCCGGGGGATAATTAGAATGAGAAACAGGAGGGAAGAAGAAGGTCAAAGAAAAAGTTTTGCTTCTGAGGCCTTCCTTTTGGGATATTGCTTTCTGAGTTCCAACAGTATATAGACATATCTACAAAAATTTTCATATGTAACTCTGCATGTATCTTTGGCTACCCACGAGTTCATACAGATGCATTCAACTCTAATACACTATCACTTGGATCATCCTAGCCTCCTCCTTTTGTTTATCCATAACTTCCCATTCCAACAGTGAAAACCCTGGCTCCATTATCTGCCACTGAATGCCAGTGTCGATTTATAGCAGTATCAGATAGGTTAACACATGCCCCCATGGGAAACAATTTTAAAGTAGAGCACAGTACTTACATACAGTAAATTTTGCCTTTACTCTTGTAACTCTACTCAATTCCAAAGTGACTTAGGTGGGTGAATTTTTCCCCCAACCCTCTTCAGTGAAGCTGATTAATCTAACTGTATACATTTGTAATACAGTAAGATTTTATGTCATGTGATGCCTCAGACTCCTAAATTATTATTTATTTTGATTTTTCACAACATTTTCACCCTTTGCTCTGAAGAGTTCTGTTTTTGACAAATGCTGGGTGTTAAGTGTTCACCATTAAAGTACTACGCAGAATAATGTCACCACACTAGAAAACTCCCTGTGCTTCAACTGTTCAGCCCTCTTGCTCCCTTTGAATGCTTGGCAAACACTGATCTTTTTAATGTGTATATAGTTTTGCACTATACTTCCAGAATGTAGTGTAATTGAAATTACAGAGTTTGTAACATTTACATACTGGCTTTGTTAACTTAGTACTATGTAATTAACATTCGCCCCTGTCATTTCATGGATTGAAATTTCATTTATTTTTATCACTGAATAATAGTTCTTGTATGGCTATACCACAGTTGGTTTAAAAATTTACCCATTGAAAGCATTTTTGCTGCTTCCAGTTTGGGGAGATTATGAATAAAACTGCTATAAACACTGGTGTGCAGGTTTTGTGTAGTCATAAATTTTAATATTAATCAGTTGGGTGAATACCTAGGAATGCAATGTCTTGGCTGTACAGTAAGACTAGGTTTAATGTTCTAAGAAACTACCAAACTGTCTTCCAAAGTAGTTGTACAATTCCCACAAAGAATGAATGAGTTCCTGTTGTACCACATCCTTGCCAGCAATTGATATTTGAAATGTTAGGATTTTACTCATTTTAATAGATGTGTAGTGGTATATGATTGTTATTTTAATTTGCAACTCCATTATGATAAAAGATGTTGAGTGTCTTTTTATATGCTTATTTGCCACCTATTTATTTTGTTTAGAGGTTTCAGAACTTTGACCCAATTTTTTAACTGATTATTTGTTCTCCTATTGCTAAATTTTAACAATTATTTGTATATTTTTGGATATAAGACTTTTATAGGCTATGTGATGTGCAAATATTTTCTCCCATTCCATGGCTTTTTTTTGCCCATTCTAGTCACAGTACTTTTCACTAAATAAACATTTTAATTTTGATGAAGTCCAAATTATTTTTATAGACTTTTATTTTTGATGCTGTATCTCAAATTCATCACAAATCCAAGACCATATCTATTTTCTCTTATTTTTTCTTTTAGAAGTTTTGTAGCTTTGTATTTTATACTGTTGGAGTTCAGAACATGCTACTGCAAAATGTAGTGCCTGATAGGTCACTCTCTGACTTTCCCCTGCCTTTCTGTGTGAGATTTGGTAATAAAGGAATTCTCTGACATACTTCTCCTGAAAGTGGGTCCTAAAACCCTCATCTGACAGGTGGTCCTTCTTTATACTCATAGGAAAGAAATACTACCCAGGGAAACCTAGAAGAATTTGAACAAACAGATGTTGCTGAGTTCCTCCCATTAGATCATACCCTTCCTGTCCAATCATACTTCTACATAATTGTCCACTCTTCTTGAAATCTAAGCATAAAAATATACAAATTTGCCTTGGTCTTTGGGTCTTCATTTCTGAAGGCTCCTGTGCAAGGCAAAACTTCTGACAAATAATTTTTTAATACTTTTTTCCTGTTAACCTGCCTTTTGTTATAGGGGTTTTAACCATGACACTTATAGTGGGTGAGAAAAGGTATTACTTTTTCTCTGCTACAGTATTTTGAGTTAAAATTTGCAAAAGGGGAAGGATGTATGTCTGTTTTTGTTTTCTTTCTTTCTTTCTTTCTTTCTTTCTTTCTTTCTTTCTTTCTCTTTCTTTCTTTCTTTCTTTCTTTTCTTTCTTTCTTTCTTTCTTTCTTTCTTTTTTTCTTTCATCTTTCTTTCCTTCTTTTCCTTGCTTTATCATTTTTGGCATATGGACATTCTGTTTCCTCAATACCATTTGTTGAAAAGACTATTTTTTCTTCATTAATTTGTTCTTATTCCTTCTTCAAAGATCAGTTGTACTATATTGTGTAGGTCTATGTTGGATCTTTCTATATTGTTTCTTTGGTCTATTCTTTCACCATGATGTCTTGATTACTATGGCTTTATAGTAAATCTTAAAGTCAGGTGGTGTCTGTCCACCAACTTGGTTCCTCTTCCTTGGCATTGTGTTAGCCATACGTTGGTCTGTTTCTTTTCAATATAAATTTTGGAATTTTGCTTTGGATTGCCTTGAACCTATAGATCTCCTTTGGAAGACATTATAACAATATTGAGTCTTCATATCTATGTATACTGAATATCTCTCTATTTATCTAGAACCACTTTGACTTCTTTGTCACAATGTTATCATTCTTAACATACAGATACTGTCTATATTTTGTGGTATATATAACTATTTTATGTTTTGGTGATAAGTGGTATTATGTTTTTTAAAATGTATAATTCTAATTGTTCAGTGCTAGTGTATAGGAAAGTAATTTACCTTGGTATATTAACCTTGTATAAAGGGACCTTTAGTAGGTTATTAGTGCCAAAGTGTTATTATTATTATCTGGGATTTCCTACATACATAATTATGTAATTTGCAAACAAAAACAGTTTAATTTTTTTCCTCCTGATTTGTATTCATTTCATTTATTGTCTCATTGAATGAGCTGGTACTTTTCTTGTCTTATTGCATGAGCTAGTACAATGTTGAATAGGAGTGGCAAAGAAGTCATTCCTTTTTTTCGGTCTTTGAAAGACAGTATTTAGTTTCTCACTGCTGGGCACAATATTAGCTGTAGGGTTTTTTTAATAGCAAATTATATCCCTAGTTGGCTAAGAGGTTTTGTCATGAATAAGAAATGAGTTTTGTCAAATGCTTTTTCTGCATATCTTATTTTCTTCTTTGCTTGTTGATGTTGTGGGTTGTATTAATTGACTTTTTTCAACAGCTTTGTAAACCTGGAATAAATTTAATTAGAGATTGCATATAATTTTGTATTATTCCATTTGCTAACATTTTGTTTAGAATTTTGGCTTCTATATTCGTGAGAGAAATTATTCCATAGTTTTTCTTTCTTGTAATGTATTTGCCTGTTTTTTGTGATTCGTTAATGCTGACCTCATAGAAAGTTAGGAGGTGTTCACTCTGCTTCTATTTTCTGGAAGATATTGTAAGAAATTGGCATTTTTTTAAGTGTATGATATGTATTTGGCATGAGATTTTGGTATTTGTCCTGAATGGAGTTCTCTGAGATTTCTGGATATGTGTTTTAATGTGTATTATTAATTTTGGAATATTCTTGGTCATTGTTATTTCAAGTAATTCTGCTATATTATCTTCTGCTATTCCAATCATATGTGTGTTACAGTTTTTGAAATTGTTCCACAGTCTTTGGATAATTTCTTCTTTTTTATTGTCTTGTTTCTGTCTCATTTCATTCTAGGAATTTTCTTTTGACATATTGAAGCTCACTGATTCTTTCCTTAGCTTTGTCCAGGTTATAATAAGCCTATAAAAGGCATTGTTTATTTATGTCACAGTGTTTTGGATTTCTAACATTTTCTTTTTCTTCTTTCTTAGAGTTTCCACCTTTCTGATTATATTTTCCATGTGTTCTTGTATGTTATCTACTTTTTCTAATAGAGCCACTAATGTACTAATCATACTTGAAATTTCTGTCTGATAATTCCACCACTGTGTCATATCTAGGATAGTTATGATGTTTGCTTTGGCCCTTAAGACTTTATTTGCTTTCCCTTTAATATGTCTTGTAAATTTTGTCAAAAGCTGGGCATGTTGTACCACATAATAGGAACTGAGATAAACAGGTTTTAGTGTGAGGTTTAATCTGGCTTGGAGACAAGCTGTGTTTAGCATTTGCTGTACTGTACTTGTCTGAGTTTCCAAATATCTCTACTGTCCTTGTTTTGTCTCTCTTGTGTCTCAGAGATTCCCTACAAACTTCTTCTTAAGTGGAATCTGTGCCTTGTAGCTCTCTTAGCTGCAATCCACTGTTATTATCCTGAAGCACTGTTGATGTGGTATTAAGGCATCATTGACAGGGAAGTATTCTATAATTCTATGAGTATTCTATAATTCTGTAATTATAGTGAGCCTGTGTCATTAAGCTGTTACCTTCACAGGTGTTTCTCAATTTTTGTCCCATTGTAGGTAATAAAGAAATGCTTGAGGGGACTCAAATCAGATAATACCCCTTCTTCCATGTTGGATAAGTCTTTGATAAAGTCTTTTCCCTTGTTTAGTAGGCTTTTGCTATGGAGAATGCTGTGGGTATATTGGAAAATGGTTACCTTTTTCCTCTGTTAAAAACAAAAGTGTTTTTCTTGACTGTTTACTGTGAGAACCTGCTGAGTCTCCAGGAGGTAAAATCCACACAATTATGGAAGCCCCTTCCAATACTACAGTCCCAAGATTGTATTACTCTCACAGTGGGCCATACTCTTGCCTTCAGCAGTGTGTCAAAGTTATCACTTAAATGTTCATACTTATATTAGAAATTTCCTGAAGTCCTAAGTATCTCTTACAGAGTTTGCTATATTTTCCATTCTTTTGATCTCAATATCAGCAATATTCCTTTACATTGTTTATTTGGAGCTGTTATTTGTTAATGCTTGACTTAATGCCAGACATTGTTTATAAAAACAAAAATTAGAAACTCTAGATAATATTATATTCTTCCACAAATGATTGACTTCTGACAAGCAGTTTAAATTGAAGCAGATCACCTTTATCTACCCAGGACTAAGATATTTCAAGTCTCAGTGTTAGCCTTTCTGGGGTCACAGTTGAGAACCTGTGTGTCTACCTCAGCCCTTTCTCTTTGGTAGTCCAGTCCCCAAACACCATAGTATTCACCTGTACTATGAAAATGTCAAAACCTTTACTTAAGTTTATACCTTTTAGTTGTCCATTCCTACTTGGATTTTAGACTCCCCTCATACAACTTACAAATTGCTAATTCTTTGAGGATAAAAATAGTACAGAATGTCAAACTCACTATTTTGTTTTCCTTTGGATCTTGAATCCTCAAATTTTGACTATTTTTATGGATTTTTTCCCCCTGATTTGTGAATTCCCTGGTATCTCTTATATTTTGTGTGTTGCTTATGCTGTATTCCCTGGGCCACCTTGAAACTGAAAAATGTCTTAGGGCAAACTGTGGTGGAAAATGATGTACTCACCTCAATGCAAAAGATTAAAAAAAGAAACAAATATTTTCACTTATTTTATGAGTCATTGCATGATTGCTCCACTTCCATTGTAATGAAAATCCTACTTCAAGTTTTTTTAGAAATAAGCCCACTTTCTCAATTTCATCCCTATAAGCTTCTTTTCACATAGTGAAGATCCTCACTAAAATTTGTTTTATCTTTTACAAAATTTAATATAGATTATTTGGTTTTTATTTTATGTTTCCTTAGTTTATGCTACCATGAAGTAAGACATTCTTACTAACAGCAGCACTAAAACATTGCTGTTACAGAGTGAAGTTGTTGCAATACACCTTTGTCTTCATCAGACTATTCCATTTCAACCTGTAAAGCTATTATCACTAATCTATAGTTGTATTTGTAATATCATCCACTATATTTTCTTTTCTGGATGCATGTATATCAGGTATCTTTAAATAAAATATCTTATTTTAATTAAAACTCAATTGAGATCCAGGGTTTTATGTTCTTTAAAAACAGAGCTATGTGTTCTTCCAAGAAAATGGAAGACTGTTTTTTTTTTTCCTTTTTTCTTTTTTTAGACAGAATCTTACTCTTGTCACCCAGGCTGGAGTGCAGTGGCACAATCACGGCAGCTCACTGCAACCTCTTTTTCTTTTTTTTTTTTTTTTTTAGTAGAGATGGGGTTTCACCGTGTTAGCCAGGATGGTTTCCCATCTCCTGACCTTGTGATCCACCCGACTTGGCCTCCCAAAGTGCTGGGATTACAGGTTTGAGCCACTGCGCCTGGCCCTGAACACCACCACTTATACATAGCCACAGATAATATTGTTTTTCATAATTTTTAAACTATAAATATGTTAAATACATTCAAATTTAAATATGTATATTTATATATGTATTATATATAGTGTGTGTGTATGTTTGTGTGTGTGTATTTTATACAATGCTTTTAATCCAAAGTTTGTTCTCTAAAACTCATACTTTTCAACATTGGGGAAAATCTCCATGACATTAGTCTAGGCAAAAGTTCCTTGAGGAGTACCCCACAAGCATAAGCAACCAAAGCAAAAATGGACAAATGAGACCACATCAAGTTAAAAAGCTTTTGCACAACAAAGGGAACAATCAACAAATTGAATAGGCAACCCACAGAATGGGAGAAAATATTTGCAAACTACCCATCTGACAAGGGATTAATAACCAGAATATACAAGGAGCCCAAACAACTCAATAAGAAAAAAATCTAATAATCTGATTAAATTATGGGCAAAAGATTTTGAATAGACATTTCTGAAAAGCAGACACACACATCGTAAACAGGTATATGAAAAGGTGCTCAACATCATTGATTAGCAGATAAATAAGGTGCTCAACATCACTGATCAGCAAAGAAATGCAAATCAAAACTACAATGAGATAGCATCTCATCCCAATTAAAATGGCTTAGATCCAAAAGACGGGCAATAACAAATTCTGGAGAGGATGTGAAGAAAAAGGAACCTTCATATGCTGTTAATGGGAATGTAAATTAGTACAACCACTATGGATAATAGTAGAGGATTTTCTCAAAAAACTAAAAATAGAGCTGCCATAAGATCCAGCAATCCCACTGCTGGGTATATACCCCATAGGAAAGAAGTTAGTATATCAAAGAGATATCAGCACTCCCTGTTGGTTGCAGCACTGTTCACAATAGTCAAGATTTGGAAGAAACCTAAGTGTCCATCAACAAGTGAATAGATAAAGAAAATGTGGTACTTAGTCATAATAGAGTACTATTCAGTCATAAAAAAAGAATGAGATACTGTCATCTGTAGCAACATGGCTGGAACTGGAGATCATTATGTTTAGTGAAATAAGCCAACCACAGAAAAACAAACATCGCATGTTCTCACTTACTTGTGAGATCTAAAAATCAAAACAATTGAACTCAAGGACATAGAGAGTAGAAGGATGGTTACAAGAGACTAAGAAGAGTAGTGAGAAGCTTTGGGGAGAGGTGGGAATGATTAATGAGTACAAAATAATGTTGAAAAGAGTAAATAAGACCTATATTTTATGGTACAGTGGGGTGACTGTAGTCAATAATAACTTAATTATACATTTTAAAATAACTAAAAGAGAGTAAATAGATTGTTTGTAACACAAAGGATCAACTATTGAGGGGATGGATACCCATCTTCTATGATGTGATTATTTCACATTGCATGCCTGTATCAGAGCATCTCTTATACCCCATAAATATATACACATACTATGTGCCCCCAAAGTTAAAAATTAAAACATTAAATAAACAAATGAAGCTCACATTTTCTTTGCAAAATTTTGCCCTATTCAAAGGGTTTTATCTCTACCTTATATTCTTTGAAAAGCATTTAGTACTGAATTCTTCATGCAAAATATTTTATATTTATGGTATTCTTGAAAAATACAATATCCTCTGCAGGTATACTTTTTGGCAGGCATTGAAAATAACAATTTCTCTAATATTTATAACAACTCTGAAAGGTACATGCTATCAGCACCGTTTTTTAGAATATAAAATTTTTTACATTGCCAAAATTTAAACAGAAGGATGTGGCAGAAATGGATTTTCAGGACAGTTCCTTCTGACTCCAAATTCTCTGTCACTTTAATGGCACATGGGCATCCTTTCAATGACATGAGTGGTTATTTGGAAAGCTCAGCAAGATCCTTTCCCATGCATTTTAAGGAATACACGCCAAATGAAAATGAAACAGGTGATGTTCTTTTTGTTGTTTGCGTAAGATATCTGATGTTTCAGGAATTCAAATGAGGCTGTTTCTTATAATACCTTTGGAACAATCATGCCACCTGCAGTCATTAACTTGAAAGCCTAGACTTTATAAATGTTAAGAGTAACACATGATTTTGGAATGGAAAAAGGTGCAGTGATATCTAACTTGATAACTTTCTACTAATTACATCTTGTCAATAACATTTGGTGCAATGTATCACTTGGTGTGTTGAACATAACTGAAAAATATGGCATGATATTTAAAAATTCTGTTAGGTCTTAGGCCTTTTTGCTGGCCAACTTTTTCAAGGCAAAGATTATTTACAAATTAGCTATAAAATCAATTATCATAAAGTAAAAAAATTAAAGAGGTTTTTTTTAGAGTAAGCAGAGGGTAATTGTGTTTAAGTCGCTTTAAAACTTGCACATCTTAAATTATCTTGAGTCTTGAAGTGTCTCATTTGCTTTCTAATCTTCTACAAGATGCTTTTATTATTTTGAGATTTATATTAAACCACAGGAGTCTGAAAGATTTCAGGAACTCTTGCATTGCATCAGAAATAAACAATCAATTAAATTAATAAAGGAAAATCACAATTTAGATGTTAGCTGTTACAAATATCACTATTTCTTTAACCATAGCTTGTAGTTTTATAATTCTAGCTCAGAAATTACGTTGATGCATCCACAATGAAGTGGCTGTCACACTCTTTCTCTGTAGCTTTCAGTCGTATATGAAAGTTCTAAATTTTGGTCACAATCAACTAGCTGCCTGAAATAATAGAAGTTTGGAAATTTTGGTATTTATGTTTTTTTCCCTGACAATGAAATACTGAATTATTAAAATCTCAATGATTTGGATGATTTCTCTTCTACTTATGTAGGCTTTATTATTTGAAGTGTTAATTCTACAGACTAATAGAACTCTAGGGAGCTATTCAAACTAATTTAATTTTAAAACAAAACTATGTTGTCAATGAAAGTGTCATTAAAGCCACATTGCTATGGGAAGTGGAAACATAAATAAAGATTCCAAATGTTGAATCTCGATGTATTATTTCATTGACAACTTGTTTCAAACATTTTTTTTCTCCTTTCCAAAAAGAAAACTCTGAAAATCTATTGCCACATTATATAGGCTATTTTTTATATAACTTAGAATATATATAGCATATGTTATTTAAAATTAGTCTATTTTGAAACAATTTTTTCTACCAAATTTACTGTCTCTCTAGGGGAATCTTTATGAAGACAAAATTTGACTCGAAACATGGTTAAAAAAGAAAAGAAAAAGATACAGCCAATATAAATTGGAAACTCTGGAATATTTACTTATTTTTTATACCTAAACTCTGCAGTACTCCCTAGGTGGCCAGATATCCTAGTCATCCTATACCAAATATTTTATGTGATGCAGGAAGATGAATGAAAATGAAAGAATATTCTTAGTGAAGCAAGCTGCAGAGATCTTTTTCTATATTCTTTCTGTCAAGTGAAGTAAAATCAGCACTCATGGCTGTATTTATTTATTAAAGCATCTGATGTATAGCAATAAAGTATACAATCCCTGAATTCCAAGAATGTCAAATCTGGAATCCACTTGATGGAGACTTTTTAGAATAACATGGGATAATATCTATCTATCTATCTATCTATCTATCTATCTATCTATCTATCTTTTCTACCTATATTGTTGGGGCTCAGGAAATAACACCCCAAAGTATAGCACTTTAGCATGCTGAATACTTTGAATTAAAGGACATTGGAAGAATTCAGAAGCAGCCTGAGAACTAAGATCTCTCTGACCTTCTTCTTTGCTCCTTCCTCTGCCCTTCATTCTCCTTTGAAATGAGTCATAGAAACCAGAATTTCTCTTCTCCAAAGGGGGTCATAGAAACTAGATCCCCTTTCCCCAAAGCCAGTCATAAAAATTAAGAATATTACTCTTTCTTCTACCTTTCTGTGTAGGAGATGACTATCAAGAAATTCTCTGACTTACCTTTGTCCTGTAGTAGGTCATAAAACCCTCGTTCCAGAGGGGGCCTACCTGATACCTTGGAGAAAGAAATGCTACGAGAGATGCCAAGATGAGTTTAAACAAGTCTTGATGGGGTTTTACACTCAGTCTATTTCCATTAAGTCATACTGTTTTGTTTAATCACAGGTCTTCATTCTAAAGTCTCCCATGGAATATAAATTTGATTAAATAAATGTTATGCTTTTCTCTTGTTAACCTGTCTTTTGTTACAGGAATGTTGGCCACGACACTTAATGATGGAAGAAGATAAGTATTACTTTGCCCCTACAGTTCGTGTATATGTGTATATACACACACACACACACACACACACACACACTCATACACATGTTTAAAATAGCGTGGTAATAAGAATTCTTTCTGGGAACATAGCACCTTTCTATTGCACTTCCAAATACTCTTCAGATACCTTGATTCATCAGTTTTAGTGGTAAAAACAATTTGCATATGTCTTAGTGTCATAGGTTTTTAAAGCAAGTAATGGAGGAAAGAGCAGTGGACAAAGTTTAGCTGAGAATATCCCTAAGGTTTCTTCTTCTTTATAACAAAGTAAGTGACCTTTTAAACATTTTTATTGAAGTATGTTATAAATATAGAAAAGTAGTAACGGGCTCAGAAAATGACACCCTAGAGAATGGCTCTTTGGCATGCTAAGCACTTTGAACTAAAGCAGACTGGAAAGCCTCAGAAACAGGTATTCTCTGACCTTCTCCTGCTGCCCCTCTTTCTCTCAAGAAGCAAGCCATGGAAACCAGAATTCCTCTTCCTTAAAGCAAGTCATAAAACCTAGAAAAGTAGCTCCCTTCTCCCTTGAAGACCCTAATTCCAGGGTAGTCCTTCCCCATACCCAGGGGAAGAAATGCTATACAGAGAGGTCAAGAAGCTGGATAGCCTTGCTGGGTCACCCCTCCCAGTTTGTTACCATTAGTTCATACCCTTTTGTCCAGTCATATTTCTACATGGATATCTATGGTTCGTGGAACCTAAGCTTAAAAACATAGCTTTCCCTGGGTCTTTGGGTCTTCTTTAAGGTTCCCGTGTCATGTAAAACTGATTGTAGGCCGGGCACGGTGGCTCACGCCTGTAATCCCAGCACTTTGGGAGGCTGAGGCGGGTGGATCACAAGGTCAGGAGATGGAGACCATCCTGGCTAACATGGTGAAACCCTGTCTCTACTAAAAATATATATTAAAAAATTTATCCAGGTGTGGTGGTGGGCACCTATAGCCTCAGCTACTCAGGAGGCCGAGACAAGAGAATGGCATGAACCCGGAAGGCTGACCTTGCAGTGAGCCCAGATCATGCCAATGCACTCCAGCCTGGGTGACAGAGCAAGGCTCTGTTTCAAAAAAAAAAAAAAAAAAAACAACCAACCAACCAAACACAAAGCTGATTAAATACATTTGTTATCCTTTTCTCTTGTTAACCAGTGTTTTGTTATGGGAGTGTCAGCTTATGATGGATAAGGAAATGTATCACATTTTTTTCCATCCCTACAGTGCACTGATTTAGTATATACTCATTGAATTTTCAACACCTGGTCACTGGTTCTTTTTCAAAATGAGATATTAGAATTTCCTCTGAGGTCTTAAGAAGACATAAAAAAAAAAAAAAACTCTGCAAACTTCAGAATCATTGTCAGGTTATTTATGAATTGAACTTACTACAAGAGAGAGACCAATTCTTCCCTCTCAATACTTTTTGTTTGTTTTTTTGTTTTGGTAGAGAATAATGTAAATTATAAGCAATAGCCAAGAGACAATGAAAAGTAAGGAGCTTCATAGGATGGAATTTTTTTTAATTTAATTACTTAAATTTTCTTATTTCACCCATGTTTGTGAAGGACAGCAATTAAAGACTACAACATATCTTTCCATACAGAGACAGCTGATGTAGAAAGTTAAGGCAAAAATATGAAACAAAGTTTAGCGTCTGGAGGGACAAGTCACAAATAATTTGGAATTGGCAAGTTCTGTTGTTAAATTACGCATTAACATAACTACAATATTCAGTAACTGTTCAGATAAACTAGACCCAAAGTTGTTGAATGTGAAAAGATTTTGAAACCAAATGAATGTGGTTTGGAATTCCAATCCTGCCATTTACTAGGCATGTAGACTTGGATTTTAGTTTCTTCAATTGTAAGGCAAGAAAATGAACTGGAATATGGAGATTGCTTAGCACAGTGCAAGGAATTAATATACTTGATATGTCTATATTTTATACAGACTTCTACATCCCTACTCCATCTCTCATATTCCTACCAGGTGTATCCTTTAAAACCCTACCATTAGCAGAGTTTTTAACTTGTATTTTTAAATAAAATATTTTAACTGAGAATAAGAAAGTAGACTTGAGCAAAAAAACTTTCTAAAATTGTAAGCACTGATCATTGGATCTAATATTATAGTACCTGCACTGCCAAAAATCTCAACTAGGAGGTTAATTTAATCAAGAATTTAAAACATCTCTTCAGCCTTACTATGAGATGGGCTCTATTTTCCACACCGCTATCAGTAAACAGGATTCCTGTAATCATAATGCTCAGTATAAAATGTCATGGCAGTTTTCACTGCTCTCATTTTCTGTGAATGATTGTATTGATTGAGCAGAAGAAATTCAAGTATCATTAAAGAATAAACTACATCCTACCTCTTACAGGAGGTAGCTGAAAGTTCACTTAGCTCATGAATCCTATTTAAGTAATGCACTTATAGAAGTAGGCTTCTAGTACTGACTATTTTGAATAGTAACTTTCAGATAGTCTAAATTTTACATTTCGCCCTCTTAGTCCTCTACTCACTCTCTATCTCATATACATGACAGTAAATTGCTTGATTTAACACTTTAAATCTGAACTAGAGTTTCAACTGAACTAGAGTTTAAAATATCCAACTCTATTAAGCTAGAGGACTTGTAAGAAGAACCTATATTCTTAAATAAAATTTTCTTTAAACACACACAGACACATGCACACACAAATGGAAGCCTTTTTAAGATGAGGCACATGTTCCTTTTAACTACTTTCATAGCACTCTGTTGCTTTGGATCATTAATTACGATTAAATAGTAAATTACATTAACTATGTAAATATTGGTTTATTGACTTACTTCCCCATTAAAGGATGCTTTTAGAGGTCAGAAGCTGTATCCGTCTCATTCATTTCCCCATCCCAGGTTCCTAGAACAGTGTTCAATATATATTTATTAAATAAATAAAATAACAGTACAGTAAATGACAACCCAACCCTGACACTTAGTTGTCACTAAAATTTTGTTGTCACCAAAACTTTCATCTCCTGTTTTCCATGAGACACTTTTTCAAATGATATT